>NC_142336.1:6420579-6733996 GCF_054954075.1 Amborella trichopoda
AAAAATATTTCCTAATAATAACTTATAGGAAAGTATATAATGAGACAATTTACCTTTGGCACAAGTTGGTCGTAATTAATCTTGACCATTAGATGTGAAATTGGGTAGTTGCATTTATTTCATTGAGCAAGCTCAAAATTCAAAAAAAAAAAATCTCGAACTTTATGACATACACAAACTAACAGGTTTCACATCGGATGGTTATAAGTAATGGTGACCTCCCTATATGAAAGTAGAATTAACATTTTGAATTTGAAAAAAAAAATCTTATTTACCTAAAAATAACTTTTAAAAACCTAATAAAGCAAATAAAGAGTAATTTGCCAGTAATTGATAATAGATATGTAATTAAAGCTGGTAAGGACGAAAATATTTTAATTTTCATTAACATTAGAAGTTGTTTTCAACTTTGGCATTTATTTTTTACAAATTATTATTACATAATAAATAATGCATTTAATTTAACGTATTAGAGTCTCAATAAAATTCAAAATAAAAAAACAAACACAATAATATCCTGATAACACCCTCCTAAGATAACATCCCAATAGCAATAATTGTCACTATTTATAAAAATAATAATTATCCCATGCAAATAATAAAGAATATTTCATAAACCCAATGATGTTTTAAAGCGTAAAAGCAAGACATGACCCATGGTATAGATTAACATAGGAGTTACCATCTTTCGTAGGTGCTCAATCAAAAGAGAAAGAGAGAGCGATGTAGATATTGAGTTTCACGAGTTTGACCTTTTGGCTAGACATGAGGGTCCACTACGCTTACCTCCCCCAAGAAGAGCCCAGGGTAGAGAGGGCAATTTTTCTATCAAAAAGAATAGAGAGAGAGCAATCACTTGCACGAACTAAGTGAAAGAAACAAGAGAGTAAGCCAAACGATTCTATGCTCCTGCGGGAGCATATGCTATCCATATACTCCCTCTGATAAAGCCTAATTTAGGAGTGATTTTAGGGTCACGAATTTTGGTGATGTAACCTCTTCAATTAATAAACTAACTTCAAAAAAAAAATTAAGATATGCCTCTAGATTGTACATAAAATGTCTAATTTTTTAAGGGTGAAATCCTAGTATTAAAAAGCTCAAAATTAAAATTTTCTTTTTTGAAAACAATCATCTTGTGATTCATTGGTGGTTCCCAAAAATATGAGGTTCAAAGATCCTTGTTAACAGGTCCCCTACTAATGGAGTAGGTATATAATAATTTGCTAGGCAGGAGCATAATATACACGTTGAATAGAAAAGAGGGTAGGGCTTGGGGTGTGACGTGATGCGCCACAATAAATGCAGGCTCGACTGTGTGGACAGTTCAATAAAATGGACAGTGGAGATGAAAGCATTGGTTTGAAAAAAATTAGTGTAAAATAGGTTATATGGAAACATAAGAAAAGACCGCCCTTCCATCAAATGATGAAAAGGCGATCTCCCACAATTTATAGGAGACTCCCCCTCACTCTCAAAACAATCATCTAGTGATTCTTAAGTAACTCCTAAAATTTTATATTCAAAATAAATTCTCTCAAGTCGGTTTTCTCCCTAAGGGAGTGGACATATAGTAAAGCTATCCAATTTGACAATCATTGGCTACAAGCAATTGTAAATTCCTTATAATGATATGGTATATAATTCCTAAATAAAATAACTACTAATACAAAATAAAATAGAAAAATATTTTATTTTGCAATCGTTCATAGGCCTTTTGAGGCCATTCCAACTCGTTCATGTGAAGGACTAAGGAATGGCCTTACGTTGTTCTTCCACTTTTATGACTTTTTGTAATAATAGTGAGCCCCAGTTTTGGTGCGGCCTCTACCGACCAAAATGTGGTACAGGGTCAACAATTTGTACCGAACGGAATTTCGAGTCCAAGTGTTGCAAACTCATCGTTTTTATTTTTATTATTATTATTATTATTTTTTTATGATATTGTATATAATGATATCATTTACTTTTGACACAAAGTGGTAATAATTATTTACAACTATCCAATGTGAAATTTGATAGCTTGGGTGTGTTACAAAGTTCGAAAAAATTTCTTTTGAAGTTCGAGCTTGGTCAATTGAATAAATACAGCCACCCAATTTCACATTCAATGGTCAAGATTAATTGTGACCACCTTGTCCCAAAGGTAAATGGCGTCATTTTATACTTTTCCTTTTTTTATTTACCCAAAATTATGAGTGTGTCTCTTTTTAAAAGCAATAAACAATCAATGAGTTTTAGGCTTAATTTCTATTGAATATGCGTGCTAGTTTTTTCTATTTTTTGTTTAACTTTGTAATCCCTCCTTACACACATTTTAAATTTTTGTATATCCTATAGACAAGGGAAATTCACATAAAATATGCCCTAAATTCTTTTATAGTTACAAAATATCATCAATATTTTGTGTTTTATGTTCATGTCCTTTTTTTAGGAGCACATCTAGCTTTCCAATTTTATCTTTTTCTCTAAACATCAATTTGAACTCAAAATTTGTGTGTCCACACTTCTCTCGATTACATAACTAAAAAAATCAAAATAATAATTAAATGAAAATAAAATTAACAAACTATATTTTGTAAATCTGAAGCAAGGATGGAGGAGAAAGAAACATAACAAATCAAAGAAATAAAAAATAAGAATAAAGATTGAGAGATTATGGTCTCTCTTAGAGTCTACAAAAGAGTCCACCCAAAAAAAACATCTTCATAAGATATAAAATAAACTCTTATTTTCTTCATTGTTTTTTTTTTTTGACAATGTTACTAAAGCTTTATTAATCAGTCAAAGGTTACAGCCAATTAGCAAGGGAAAATTTCTGAAATAAACAAATTCTGCATAGACACCCCTCGTTTTGCCAATCCATCGACAATGTCATTAGCCTCCCTATGCACATGCTGAAATGAGATTTGGAGACCGTCACACATATCCATAATATTTAGCCATTTCCTCCTCAAGCTCCATGGTGGCTTGGATATCTTATTGCACCAATTTATCACATTCAGATAATCCCCTTCTACAATACATGGCATTCTGATATTCTTCTGACTCACAATTTGAACTCCACACTCTAACGTAGCCAATTCTGCTTCATTAGCTATTACCTCCCCACAAGGGCAAGCAAAACAAAATATCACTTCTCCAAATGCATCTCGCAAAATTCCTCCAACTCCAGATAGCCTTGGGTTTCCTAATGAGCTTCCATCAAAGTTAAGTTTGATACTCCTTAGCATAGGTAAGCTTCACATACCTTTTGGTTTCACTTTCATTACTTTTTGAAGCATCAAATTATGCAAATTAATCTCAACATCCGCTTTGGTCACTCCAAACCCTTCCTTTGTCACAGAGAACCAACTACAAACCAAATGTAGAATCTTTCTTTTAACCAATTCCACCTCCAGAGCTGTGTTATTAAATGTCCTCCTATTGCGCTCCATCTAAATCTCCCAAAAAACAACAACTCTTGCCATCTCCCAAATCATCTTGCCCACCATTGGTAAAGAATCCAACTCCATGCTACCCTCGGTACCACCATCATATGTCCATTTTTTTGAAAAAACCATATCCAGATGTGAGAAGAGAAAGGACAATGAAGGAAAAGATGATCTCCATTCTCATCATTTTCCTTGCAAAGGATACAGACATTGGTAACAATCCTGCCTCTTTTTATGATCTTATCAATAGTAAGTGACTTTCCTTGGAACAAAATCCATAAGAAAATTTGAATTTTGAAAGGGACCTTCCAACACAATATTCTCTTCAATAATGGCCAACTTCACCGAATCCTATCATGAAACAACAGACTGTACGCTGATTTAACTAAGAAAATACCATCCTTCTCAGCCTCCCAAACTAACTCGTTTTTCATCTCTCTGTGCGGTGTAAACCTATGAGCAGCAAAGTATATTGATCAATCACTGAGTCCGAAACTATGTTATACCTGCAGTTTAAAGACCAGACATTTGCATCCCAATCAAAGGTCAGGGATGCTTTGATATCTTGTTGATTTGTCGCTCCAAAAACCAGCGGATATACCGATTTCAAGCAACAATCTCCCACCCACTTACTATGTCAGAAAGAAATCTTTTTTCCATTACTCAAAATCCACTTACAACCACCAATCATAAAAAACATGTTTTGAAGAATTCCTTTCCATATCGGTGATTTAAGAACATCCCTTCCCCCGTTGCGTATCCAAAGATTATGCTAGTCCACTCCATACTTGGCTATTAATATATCTTTCCAAAACATCTCATCATAGCTCATTAAGCTCCACCACCACTTTGAAAACAAAGCCTGATTCACATATTTAAGTTTTCTAACTCCCAAACCACCTTCTCTTTTTGGTGTGTAAATCCTCTCCCAACTTACCAAATGATATATATTGCCAAAATCTCCCGAACCCATAAAAAGGTACTCATCATCTATTCAATCATTTTGGGCACTGAACTTGCCATTACTAAATATGACATTTGGTATACCGGTAAATTCGCTATTGATGACTGAATTAGAGTAACTCTCCCCCCAATTGATAAATGCTTAACTTTCCACAAGTCTAGTTTTGTGTTTACTTTTTTGAAAACCTGATCCCACACCAACTTGAGCATTCTACCATCCGAGATTGGCATGGCAAGATAACTAATTGGAAACTTCTCTACTCAACATCCCAAATGAAAAGCCAATCGCTTTAGCATTACATCCGAAGACTCCACCCCCACCAAGAACCTTATGCTATTAATTATCTGATCCACCTCTGCATCACAATACATCAAAATATCATCTACATATTGCAGATGAGTCATTGTCAAAGGAGATGTTTCATATTCCTTAAATCCATAAAATCTTCCCCTCCCTTCTACATTCCTTATCATCAGACTCGTAACTTCAGCAACAATTGTGAACAAGAATGAACAAACAGGTCTCCCTGCCTCAAAAAAGGCTTTCGGGTTTTCATTAACCATCATTGAAAAATGCGCTGAAGAAATGCACCATTTAATCCACCTTCTCCATTTTCCCCCAAAACGCATACATCTCGATGCCTCCAAGTGGATAAAATGGTGCATTTCTTCGACGCATTTTTTAATGATGGTTAATAAAAGCCATACATCTTCGGCGCATTTTTCCCCAATCCCATACGTCTAATTTAAGCAATACTCCTAGCTTCTTTTCCAACTTTCTCAAATGAACACATTCTTATGCAATTAAGACTCCATCTGTGATAATTCTCCCTTTAATGAAGGCCGACTGTGTTCCTGAAATGAAGAAATTAAGGACTCCCTTAAGTCTATCAGCCAGTAACTTTGCTAAAATTTTATACAGACAAGTCAGAAAGACTGATAGGTTTGATATCCGGCATTCCTGTTATAACTTGCTTTTTTAGGATCAAAGCAATATAGGTTGAGTTTATGGCTTTATTCACTACTTCTTTTGAAAGAAACTCATTAATTATAAATGTCAAATCTAGTTTTGTGAGATCCCAAAGTTTTTTGAAAGAAAACCACTGGAAATCCATCAGGACTTGGGGTTTTATCCCTTGGCAAAGCAAAAATCGCCATTTTAATTTCCTCCTCTGATGTCATTCCTTCCAAAGACAAAGCAATCGACCTTGGCAGCACTTTAAAACCTAAACCATTAAAATTTCGCTTTATTTGTAAGTCCTTTGCAAAGACTTTTTGAAAATGCTTCACAAACTCCATCTCCCATTCATCACTCTTATTATCCTCCACCCCTTCAAAACAAATACTTGACACATCATTTTGACAATGCCGAGCATTCACAATGGTATGAAAAAACTTGGTATTCGAATCACCCTCTTTCAACCATCTAACCCTCGATCTCTGTCTCCAATATATTTCTTCTGAATGTAAAAAGCCATGTAAAGTCGACAGAAGCTTACTCTTTTCTTCCTATAAAGCAGTCGTTAGTACTCCTCCATTCTGTACCACACCCTCCACTCCTTTCAAACACATTAAAGTATCCTTGATTTTATTTTGCAGGCCCTTTTTCCATCGGATTAGCATATGCTTCACACTCAAAAGTTTTTTATGAATGCTGAACCCAAAAGAACCCAAGAAAATAGCATTAGTCCATGTCGTCTTTATCATATCAAACACTCCTTCTTCTAATCATGCAAGGTCAAAACGAAAAGGCTTTGGGCCTTTAAGATTATCATCAGTACTTAGGCAAATCGGAACGTGATCAGATGATAACTTACTGAGAGCATTTACTTTAGCCAAAGGAAATAACATCTCCCAATCTTTCGACACCAAAAATCTATCAATTTTACTTATGATAAGGTTCGAAACACTATTATTAGACCAAGTGAAAAATGATCCATTTATAGGGACATCCATCAATTCGTGGCTAACAATAAAATCATTGAATAAACACATGGTTCTATTCAAATATGTATTAAAAGATATTTCATTCGGCCATCATATCATATTGAAATCGCCAGCAATACACCATGGCAAATTCACATTCAAAATAGCATTAGAAAGTGACTGTAAGAACTCTTCATTCGACACATTGACATTCGGCCCATACACATTTACACATAGCCATTTCAAACCAACTATTGGACCTTTAAAAACATTAAAGCAAAAACAATCATATAATTGAAAATCCAGACATTTCATTACAGATGAATCCCAAACAGTCCAAATACCACCCGAAGCTCCAATCGCATCTACCCCAACAAAATCTACCGGACCCATACCCCAAATATCTCTAATATCACGAAGCAAAATGTTAGGTTTATGATTCTGAACCAACAACAAGACTTCTCATTTTCTCTTCATCGCTCTTAGACCTCTCGCATTCCAACTAATAACCTTCATAATCACCAGATGTGGCACCATCTCCAGCGAAAGGCGGGTCATCAGTAGAGGTGGAACTGTCTGTGCTCACAGAACCAACAACCCAATCTGGGTCTACTTCCCTTAAAAGAACGACCCCCTCGGATACTCCACTTCTTCTCGCTGCAAGTCTAGAGGATGAACGAGTCGGCTTGACCACGTTCTCTCCAGTCATTTTCTTTTTACCATTCTCCTTCTCTTTTGCAGCATTCTGGACAATTGCAACCACATCACTCTTACCTTTTACCTTACCCTCCTTTTTCCTCGCTTTTAAAGCCTTCATGATTGTAGCAATGGGTACATCTAATATACCTATATCACCTAAAATACTCTCAATGTCCGCTGCTAAATCCAGGATGTCTTCAAACTCCTCCTCCTTTGTAACTTTGATCTCTCCTATCTCAGAATTTTTGACAGACATTGCAATTAAAAGTGGGATGACTTCCTCCTCCTCCCCCTCACCTTGATGAAACTCAAGCCCTCCCCCTTCCTCTCCAGCCAATTGCACCTCTACCTCCCCCACCATCTCCAATGGCATATCAGGTTATCATAGTCAACAACCATTATATTTAAAGGATCGACATTCATCTCCCCCTCATCGTAGATCTCCAGTTCATCCTCATAAGATATCAAAAGCGATTCAGCCTCAAGATGAACAGGATTTGCCATGCCCCCCTCTTCCAAAACTATAATGGGCAGCCCTTGGGCCTCTAGAGAAACCCGAGGCTCCATCTTCTTCATACGGTGAGTAGCCTTCCTGAAAGGAAAGAATCTCTCCGCCATACCTGCAACCCACTCCTCTCCCAACGCCTTCACCCAACTCTTGTTAGAGACGAGCAAGACTCTCACCACCAACATGAAGCCTAAGAGAGAGATAAAAATGACTCCGCGCCGCCTTTCTCTTAATTTGCCCTTTTTCTAGTTTCAAAACCGGCATATTTGACAAGGGCTTAAAGGAACAACACCCAACCACACGAGATAAAAATGACTCCGCGCCGCCTTTCTTAGCTACTATCACCCTTTCCTCCTGAAGAATCTTCATACCTTCTAAATCATTCACATCTGTCGATTTCAATTCTCTAGAAATAAGCTCATTTCTCATTACGTTTCTATCTGCCATATAACTGCACTGCCCTTTCTCCATAGTTGTCCTTGCAAAATTATAAAAACTCTTAGAGTCCCGGTCAACTCCAAATCCCTTTGAAAATTCCTTTTTCCTAAGTAATGCCTTAGACACCTCATTAGTTACCACCTTCTTTTTTGCCACCCAAACCTTTTTGAATTTCAACTTCACAGATGCAGCATTCTCCATCCGATCCATCCGTCCTCGTGGAATTGGAAATGCAGCCTCAATTATGCCCCCCATCATCAATCTTGGTTGCTGAGCCTTATCTGCATCATTCTCTAATTGCACCACCTTATACTTACCCCGATCTCTCCTAATAGTCATCCAATCATTATCTTCCGATGGTACTTTATTTTCTTCATTGTTCATCATACTCATGTTCCCCATCTAGCAATTTGCAATGTAGATCTAGCCAACCTTCCTATATTATTCTGCCATGACGTTTTGCCAAGCCTTTTATGAATCTCTCAATTATTTCATCTGCAAAACCTATAACTAGATGGGGAGATGATTGTGATAACATCATGGTATATCAATCTCAAGGCTTTGATGCCAATTGGTATCAGAGCTTCTGTCTATATCAATTGGTATCAGAGCCCAGCAATCTATACAACATGATGCTATTACAATCATCTCCCAATCCAGTTGTGGTGTGTGGATAAAATATTTGAGACATTCACAAAAGGTCTTACAGAACGTCTTGGTAGAATAATACAAGAAGTTCCACAATATATTGCAACATGAGCAACAATACTATCATGAAGAGCAGAGAGGGGTTTATTTTGGCAATTTTAAAGAATTTTCTTTGAGGCAGACTCCCTTGCAGACCATGAGAGAGGGTTGTTTTTGAACTTTATTATTGTTTTCTATTTTTTTAATTTACTATATTTCTTTCCTCATTTCCTGCATAAATTGTTTATGAGTATTATGGTTATTTTGGTCATTTTATCTACTTAAAATAATTGTTTTTACATTTTTTTACAGATGTATTATGTTGAGAAGTATGAAGCACAAAAATTTTAGTTCAATCCAATATATAGAAAAAAAGATAAAGTTGAAATATTGGATGTGCTCTTAAAAATGGGACATGCACGTAAACTATAAAATATACGATATTTTTTTTAATTTTAAAAATATATGGATATTTACATAAATTTCCCCTAAAATGGAAAAACATATCACTTAAATAGTCAAACCACCTATCAAAATTATTATGATGGCCAAATCATCCAATTTAACATTAAAATAATTACTTTATAAGTTCCATTTCACTTAGGTATCTCCTCAAAAATTTATTAAAAGAGGACAATTGAACAAAATATGCCTAAATTTTTAAACTTCATAGTTTACCCTTTTTCAAATATTCCAACTAATGTTAATGTGGATTTTGATGAAATATGGGTAAAATTTTAAATATTTGATCTCTTATATGTATTTTGATAAATTTTCATTAAAAAAATACTTAGATTGCCTTGGAAGCCAAAAACATGAAAAACATAGGCACTGAAGAAATTTAGAGAATAATATTTGTGTAAAATTCTCTACACCCATAGAGAGGAATATGAGTTCTATTTATGATAGTTATATACTCTTCTTTGATTGACTTAATTAAAGATGTGATTACAACAAATCAAAAAGAGATTACCATACGAATATATCATGTTAATCATTATCATGATCATATCCTTCTAGAAGAACATTATAATTATCTAGATCATTATCATCATTCTTATTACTCCCCTCAAACTATTGTCAATATGAAACATAAACAACTTGTTTGCTATCGAACGATATTGTGAAGTAGGAAGACCTTTTGTAAAAATATATGCAATTTGTTTTGTAGTTAAAAAATAATTAGGAATAATCTCTTCACTTTCAACCTTTTCTGGAATAAAATGATAATCCAATTGAATGTGCTTGATTCGTGCATGAAGAACTGAATTAAAGGCAAGTTTTATTGCATTTTTGGTTATCACAACGCAGAATTGCATGTTGAATTCTTATACCCAATTTTGATAAAAAGTGACTGTACCAAGTGATTTCAGCAACTGTAGAAGACATTGCTCGATATTCTGCTTCTGAACTTGAGCGTGAAGCAGTCATTTGCTTTTTACTACTCCAAGGCACTAGAGATCATGGAAAGAAAATATAAAATATATATACCAACCTTCTTGTATAGGGATCTCCAACACAGTCTGTATCAGAATAGGCAATAAAGTTAACATGTCTTGCACCAATGGGAAAGAAAAGACCATCACTCAGGGTACCCTTCACATATGAGAGAATCCTTTTAGCTACTATGAGGTGCATCTCATGAGGATTATGCATAAATTGACATACTTGATTAACATCATAAGTGATATCTGGTTGAGTGAACATAAGGTATTGTAAACCACCAACAAGATTTCTATACTTTTATGGATCTTGAACATGGTCACTGTCTCTAGCAAATAATTTCTTTGGTGTGACAATTGGCGTTAGTGATGGTTTATAGTTACTCATTCCAATTTTTTCTAACAAATCCAATGCATACTTGTGTTGTGTCAATTTCATAGCTTGTCTCGTGCGCACAACCTCCACACCTAGAAAATATTTTAGGTTTCCAATATCCTTCATAGAAAATTGTGCTCTGAACATTATCTTTAGCTGCTTTATTTCATTCTCATCATTCCATGTTACAATAATAGCATCAACATAGAAAAGTAACATCACCAGCTTTTGTCATATCATTATGAAAAATAGGGAGTTGTCTGCAACACTTCGAGAATAACCCCCGATAAGAAGAGATTTGCAGAAGCTTTTAAATCAAGCTCGTGAGGCTTGTTTGAGATCATATATTGTTTTTCTTAGTCTACACACAAGATCAAACCTTTGGGATTCTTCATAACCGGGTGGTTTCTCTATCTAGACTTCTTCTTGGAGAACTCTATGCAAAAAGATATTTTTGACATCTAATGGATATAATCTCCAGCCACATAGATTAGTCATTGCTAATGCTAGTCTGACAGTTCCCATCTTCATAACTAAACTTCATAGTCCAACCTATACTTTTGATTATAACGTTTAAGGGCTGTCTAGATACCTGGAAATATATTGTTTGTTAAATATATTACTGGCGTAATACATCATTGCATAATACATTACCTGTACTTGGATTGTTATTATTTGGGTAGTATTTAGATGCAATATGGGTAATACATTGCTACTATTTGGGTATGTTTGAAAGAAATATGAGAAATACATTACCAACATTTTACCAGCACTTGCCTATAAACTATCATTTCTTTTTTTTTTTGTCAAAAAATTCCATTGAAATGCGGAATTGAAGTCATCATCGCACCATTCCAAAAAGATTTTCTAATAGTAATATCATCACTATTCCAAAAAAAAATTTTCATAATAACTTGTACCATTCTAAAGTCATCATCACACCATTTCCTACTTATTTTGCATGCCTTTGGCACTTATATGGAATTACATGTCTTCTAACATGATTAGACTTTGGTTTCAACATGATAAGTCATTGGAATAATATGATTGAAATAACATATTTTTATTGTGAAACGCCTTATTGTTATTTATTTTTTATAGAAGTCTTTCAAATGTATCTATATAATTTCTAATAAGCAATAAATTTATGATACCAAATTCAAAATCTTTACGGTACAAGTTAAAAAATGGGAAGAAGATTGATTAGTAAACTAGAATGTTTAGTAATTACAGTAGAAAATTTTGAGGCATTGGAGGAAACTAAAGAGGTAGGGCTTATCTACACCAAAATAACTGGTTAAATAGAGAGGAAGCAACTTATGCTAACCAGTTATTAGGGCTCAAGAGAGAGAGGGGGCGGGCTTAGAGAGGGAGGAAGTACCTTATCCAAACCTATTATTATGGCTCAAGAGAGAAAGGCGCCGGCTTAGCTAGGGAGAGGGAGAGGGAGAGGGAGAGGGAGGGAGCACCTATGCAAACTAGTTATTATGGCTCAAGAAGAGAGAGAGTAGGGTTTATCAGGGATCACCTATACAAGCCAGTTATTATGGTTCAAGAAGAGAGATAAAGTAGGGCTTATCAAGGATTACCTATGCAAAAAACCAGTTATTATGGCTCAAGAAGAGAGAGAGTAAGGCTTACCATGGATCACCTATACAAACCAGTTATTATAGCTCAAGAAGAGAGAGAAAGTAGGGCTTACCAATGAAGAGAGAAGCGTCGCTTTAGTAAGTTCCTCAGACGAGTTTGAGAAAGGAAAAATGACGGGTTCGCATTTTTTTAAGTGGGGGATAGATAAGAGAGAGACGCGAGCAAAGATTTTCCAAAGATTACCCGTCAAGGCGCGTAATAGATTTTTCACCCCTCACTGCGCGTAATCAGCTTCGTAATTTTTTGAAAAATCTCGAGTAATCTCTTTCCATTTTCTTACAATTAAAGTGTACGTAAACAGTGAAAATGTCATATTTCCTTGTAATCTGCTGTCATGTAATAGATTTCTAAGTACCCAAACGGCCCCTTAGCCCCAAATCTCGCTTTGTATCTTTCAATAGTACCATCACCGTTGTACTTGATCTTATAAACCTACTTACATCCAACAACATTCTTATATTGGGTCTAGGTACAAGATCCAAGTGTGATTTTGATGAATAGTAAGCAATTTATCATTCATGTCCTCAATCCACTTGGGGTTTTTGTGGCGTACTTGGTTATGTATGTTTAGTGAGTGCAATGAAAAATGAATAACATTCAGGGCAGTGTTCACCATATGATGCCCAATCGTCTATCAGAAAGAACCTTTGTAGTTGAACATCTCTAAATAACCGACATGGCTAATTATTGTGGATTAGTATACTTGAAGTACTTTCTATGGAGGAATTAACATTGTCACCACTACTCAATACTTAGGCAATATTTGCACCTATCAAGGAATCAGAATTATTCTGCAGCAATGATTGAGATCTAATCGATAGCATGTCCTCGGCAGGCGATATAATAAAAGAATGTAAAGATTGTGAGGCATACTTCTAGTAAATTTTCTCTGCTTCCTTATAAAATTGTCCCTCGTCAAAGGTCATATGACGAGAAACATGTATATTTTCGCTAACAGGAAAGTAGCATCGATATCCTTTATACTCATTATTGTACCCAACAAACACACATTCTTCTTCCTTTTTAGAGAGTTTCCACCTAAGGATTTATCAATATGAATACAACACATGCAGCCAAAAGCATGCAAAAATGAATAATAGGGAACTTTTTCTGTGAGCATTTGGTATGGGGACATGTTGTATGATTGGCAAATGTTGCTAACTGATTAATAACAAACACAATTGTATTAAATGCCTCACTCTAAAAATACATCGGTATCCCACTATGAAATAGCAAAGACAAACCCAATTCACTGATGTGTCGGTGTTTTCGCTCTACCACGCCATTCTGAGCATGTATATGTGGATAAGAGACTGTTTTTTTATACCATGAGTTTGACAGAAGGATTTAAAAATATGAGAAGTAAACTCACCACCATTATCATTACGAAGGAATTTAATTCGCAGTTCATTATGTGCTTCAGTGCTCGGTCTAGTTCCCTCTTCCTCTTGCTGAAACGTCAATTCTGTGAAGGACTGAAAAACTTGAAAGCTTGAGATTTGAAATTTAGAAAATATATCCATATAAAACAGGTGAAATCATCAAGAAAGCTAATAAAATAATGAGAGCTAGAGAGAGAGAGATATATAACATTGGATGGTCCTCATAAAGCAGTATGAATCAGTTCAAGAAAGCAAAAACTTCATTTATTTGCACTTAAAAAAAGTATTTGCTGATGTTTTTCAAGCTGATACTCTTTTGCAAACAGCGTTGGTTGGGACTTTATTACATAAGTAGGGCAATGCCTTGAGTTTATTCAAATGGCCTACTAAAACATAGTTGGTGTGAGTTAACCAATGATGCTATAGCTCTGCAAAGACTTTAGAACTACTTGTAGAGGCTAGGATAACAACAAACAAAACATGGACTTCATTACTTTTAAAAAAATAGAGATTTTTCTGATGTTTTCCTGTAGCGATGAGCTTCCTAGATCGAAAATCAATCACCAAAAGTGCAACAGGTATAAATAGGAAAGACCAATTAAAGTAGTCAATAAATTGGATACAGAGAATATATTTTTCTGAAATTTAGGAGCACGAAAAATATTAAGCACTTTTAAAGAACCCGTGGACAAAGCGATAGAAGCAATACCGATATGTGAGATGGGAACTGAGGAACCATCCCTCATAATGATACGACATGAACAATTATAAAGAATAATACCAATAAGCAGGCCGAAATCATCAGCTATATTATTCGTAGCTCTATTGTCCACAATCAACTTGCCACAGAGGGTGTGGTGAGAGACATAGACCCGAGAGAATGAGTCGAAGTATTACGGTTATCTGGAGAGTTTTGTCGAGAGTAGCAATATAGCATTGAGGAGTGAGATGGTTTGTGCACCACATATTTGACAGGATTCAACGCCATTCCTATTTATAGGATATGTTGGTGGTGTTGGTAAAAGTTATCTTTCTCGATCTGTAGGGTGGTGGACCACCTTGAGCATTATTAAGTTGATCAAAAAGATATTTCATCTTATTTACATAGTCATGAATAGATTGTGCCCACATGTGCAATTTTGAAGCTCGGTGCATCAATTGTATCTCAGATTGTTGCGCATAGGAATCGTGAAGCGTAAACCAGAGATTTTTTCCAGTGGCACTGTCAATAACTTACACCATAATATCAGGGGCTAATTCCATGCTATGATGAATCACGAGCACACCACTGTTCATATTCTGGATTATGAATATCTTTATCAGAGAGGATAAATGAAGAAGGCTTCGATGTAGAACCAACAAGATGTCCTATGATTCTTTGGCTTCTCGCAATAGGAATGATTTGATCTTTCCGTAGTAAAAAATTGTCATTGGAGAGTGTCACAAGGTGAGGAAGAAGGTTGGAAAATTGGAAAGATGAAGACACGATGATAGTTATTGAGTGGGAAAGCAAGTTGAGGTTCTTTGTAGATAAATGAGAAGTATATGGCTTTTTTTAAGACCAAAGTTAGTTAAGAACACAAAAACATTTTGACGAGAGAAACAAGAACGGAAAAACAATTTCTTTGGAGCTTGGAGGTGAGAGAGAGAGAGCATAAGATTAGGTTTTATTCCCAGCAATAAAAAGAATGAGAAAAAGAATTGCTTTTAGAAAGAACTAGGGAATTGTAAAGAGAGACATAGAGAGGACTCGAAATCTGGATTTTTTGGATGCAATACTTTTGAGGGGTGAGAGCTGACACAAATTTTTTTTGATAGACGAGAGCAGATGAACGAGAGACGAGAGCTTATGCAGAGAGGGGGAGCGGCAGTTGCTAGTTTCGTTTACTCGTTATTACTGAGTAGAGAGAGAGAGAGAGAGAGAGAGAGAGGCAAAAAGGGTAGGAACACTTTAGATACAGAGAGGAAACACAAATTGTATAAGACAAAGAGCTATTTGTTGAGGAAGAGCTATTGGATGCAAAATAAAATTTACAAAGAGCTATTTGACAAGGGAAAGCTATTGGATCCAAAAAAATTTAGAAGGATGAGACGAGAGCTAATGAGAACTGATTTTTCTTTTTTTTGTAGAGAAAGAGAAGAGAGAAATTGGGTTTGGATTTTTTTTGTAGAGAGAAAGAGATGAGCAAAATTGGGCTTGGATTTTTTGTAGAGAGAGAAAGAGACAGGAGAGAAATTGGGTTTGGATTATTTTAGAGAGAGAATTTAACTTACTCGAACAAAAGATAGAGACTTGCAAAAGTGTTGAGGGGATGGCTCTGATACCATGAAGAAATTTAGAGAACAATATTTGTGTAAAATTCTCCACACCTATAGAAAAAAGGATGTGGGTCCTATTTATAATAGTGATGAGTAATAATCCTATGAGACCCTCCCACACCCATGTATGCATGACCTCAAAGGATCACCATTAAATTTGGCACAGATCTCTAGAAAAATCAAGTCTCACACCCATGTGATAACTTTTCTCGAGATCTACGTTAAATTTAATGGTAATCTTTTGGGATCGTACACACATAGGTGTGGGAGGGCCTCATAGGATCATTACTCAATAGTTATATTCTCATCTTTAATTGACTCAATGAAAGATGTGATTACAACAAATCAAAAAGAGATTACCAGACAAATATATTATTATAACATATCATGTTAATCCTTATCATGATCGTATCCTTTTAGACCATTATCATTCTCTAGATCATTATCATTATTCTTATTACTTCCCATCAAACAAACTTCTATGTGAAACATGAACAACTTGTTTGCTATCGAACAATGTTGTGAAGTATGAAGCTTTTTATAAAAATATTAGCAAGTTGCTCTGTAGTTGAAACCTAATCAGGGGTAATCTCTCCACTTTCAACCTTTTTTCAAATAAAATGATAGTCCAATTCGATGTGCTTGGTCCATATATTACAAACTAGATTAAAGGCAAGCTTTATTACACTATGGTTATCACAACAGAGAACTGGATGTTGAATTCTTATACCCAATTCTAATAGAAAATGGTGGTAACAAGTTAATTTGTCCTTACTTGAGCAACCCTAGCCAAATTACGTGAGTACCCTTCTTGTTTGTAATTTGGAACTCAAAACAAGGGCTTCAAGAGAAATAGTGAGCTCCTTGCTAACCATAAACAAATGGGGCTAAAATTGGCTTTTTGCCCAAGAGCCTTAGTTAAAAGAGAAATGACCATAGTACCCCTCTTTGTTCATATTTAAGACCATGGAAAAAGGATTTTCGATGAAAAAAGAATTTCGAGTTCCTAAACCTAAAGTATCGGGTAGAGCCATCATTTTTCTTGGGCCACTTATTTGGAGCATGTTGACTAAAGAATGAGCGACCCAGGTATGGGTCAAAAAATTGGAACCCGCAGGTCGGGTCTGGATCCATGTCTCATACCTAAACACTATTCGAGTTTAGTTCCATATCCATTTAGACTCAACCCAGGCCTGACCCGAATAGTATTGATATTTACATAATACTTAAATACATATAATTATTTAATTGTATTATTTAAATAATACATGTATATATTTAATAAATTTATGAAATATATTTAAAGGTTGTGGTTTGTATAAGATTGAGGCTCTAAACAATCAAAATAGGCACACCTTCAAACATTGTTGAAAAATATCATTTCAGTATCGAAATCTTGTAGATTTAAAGCTTCAAAAATAGTGTAGATTACGTGGATCGATGAACACTTGAAAATATTAAAAATTGATGGTCTAGATAATGCATTACAAGACACACTATTTCCATGACGTAAAGTCTTTTTTGTTTTAATGTCCATGGATCTCAAGGTTGAGATGATTGGATTTGAAGATTTTTCAGCATCAAAACAATTTCTTTTAGTGAATTTTTTAGGAGTGCCTCAATTTGATTGTTTAGGGCATCAACCTTATATAAAAAAATTTCATATTTAAACATATAAATATTTTGATTTTTGGGTCGGGTCCGAGTCTGGGTAGGGTCCGAGTCTGGGTTGGGGTCCAGTGACTTCGGGTCCGGGTCCCATAAAATGCCTTCGGATCCGGATCCAGGTCTCGCCAGAAACGATCTGTTGTCACTCCTACTGATAGAGCCTCATTCTTGCTATGGTCTTGTTTGTAGTCACCGATTTTCCTTTGTTGTAGCTCCACCTCTTGACAAATTTCCACATTTGGTGTGTGTGTGGGTTTGTCTAGAGTTAACAATCCCTCAAAATACAAAGGTTACAGTTAAAAGGGGTTGTGATGCGTGCATTTATCAAAAAAATCATTATTTTTTGTTCAAAAAATTATTTTAAATAAGGGTGCGGTTTGTATAGAGCCTAAGCTCTAAATAATCAAATTAGAGCCTACCTTTAAATAGTATCGAGAAATGTGGTTTCATTATTGGAAATCTTTGTGATAACCTTAAAATATATTTTCATATTTATTTATAAAGTTCAAAGCTTCAAAAATAGTGTAGACCGACAGATCTATGAAAACTTGAAAATCTTGAAAATTAATGGTCTAAAAATGCGTTACAAAGTACACTATTTCCAAAACTTGAAATCTATGTTTTTATCATGTCCATGCATCTTGAGGTCGAGATGATTAATTTGAAGATATTTGGGCATCAAAACAACCTATTCTAGTGAACTTTTTTAGGTAGGCTCAAATTTGATTATTTAGAGCCTCGGCTCTATATAAATTTTTCCCTTATTTTAATAGGTAACTTGGCGATTAAGCAATGACAAATTTGAAATTTTTATAAAAGTATAATGGTATTTTGGAAGTTAGTGTCATGAAATTTTATTTGTAGAGTGTCATTGCCTTTTAATAAAATTTCCAAATTTACCCTTTTTAGAGATAACAAAAGTACCTCTTGTTTTGTAATAATATTTACAAAATTACCTTTATTTAATGATGAAAATATCACAAAGAGTAATTTTCTATAAAATTAGTAAATCCACCATTCACAACTCTATCGATCTTTAGCCTTTGTAATTTGAAGGGTTGTGACATTTAGATTATCCCTATATATATATATGAAAAGATCTTGTACACCCATGGGTATATTGCTATAGTAAACGTGAATGGCCTAGATTCAATCTGGGGCATCATGTGGCCGATTTGACAATCACGGATGTCCAGTAGTGTTTGAATTTTAATTTTTTTTCTACAAATCCAAATCACTTGAATTTTAGACGTGCGTTCTTAAAAAATAGGCAAATCTATGAACTATATATATATATATATATATATATATATATAAAATTGATCAAATTACCCTCAAAAAGTTTCGGTGGTATTTTGGTCAATTATTTTTTTGTAAATTATGTTTTTTATATTTTTATTAGGTGCATCTTGATGAGAAAAACACACGCCTAAAATTTCATGTGATTTAAATTTGTAAAAAAAAATAAAAATTCAAACACGAAATGAGGTCGTGACTGTCAGATCGGCCACATAATGGTCCAGATTCAATCTGAGCCATTCGCATTTACTGTAGCAATTGCATATGGGCATACAACAGTGACTCCCTCTATATATATATATATATATATATATATATATATATGTGCAATGATCCAATGCAACGGTTGTATCATAGTATAATGAAACGACACTTCTAGAAAACCATGTTTGTGGTATTTGTATGATCCCAAATTTTGCACACACACACTCTTCATCTCATTAATCAATACCTCCAAAAAAAGTTCAATTTCAACCCTAAATATGGTTAAAATGAGTCTCCTCCAAAAACGAATCTAGACCATTCATTTTGTGAATTTCAAGATCTTAACATTTATAAGTTCAAAGTAATTTTTTTTTTTTTTAACATTGTTTATCTAATGATAAAGCCATTCAAAAAAAATGGAAATAAAAAAATCTCTCTAAAGTCTAGATCTAAGAATTTCACCAAAATAAATAACCTATGTTAATTGGGCTAAAATAATACTTCCTAGATTATGTTTTTAATTTTTTATTTGCCTGAAATCATTGCTATCTAAAAGGGCATCCCATCCATCAATATCACCCATCTTTCATCATTGAAAACTTCTCTCTTCCCACTTGCAATCACATGGTTTGTTTTTTGCGAACTTGTGAAGGAGAAAATTTTCTCTAAAGTCTATCTAAAATCTTAAAGACATCTTGTCCGTTCAGTCTTTTTTCTATAGGTCAATCTTCCATATGCCCCTGTCTCTTTCTAAAACTTTCTTCCATAACCTCCTCTCTCTCTCTAGAACTTAGTCAATACTGATAGGCATATTTCAATTAACTCATTCGTGCGGGTTGCACTGCATTTTGCCAAAGGCGGTCCAAAAATGTAAAGCATCCATGTTAAAAACGAATGTATGTAGGTGTTCCATCTAATAACAATAAAAACTAACTGTCTAAATGTTTTTTTATTAAAATAATTATTTTTAATTTCTAAAATTTATTTATTTATTTATTCATATTTATGATGAAATTACGTATCTTTAAAAATTAAGTTTTAAAATCCATCGTAACGATAGATTTATTAAGAGACTCACAACATTTCGATATATACAGACTTAGCAGCATAAAAACCGGGTCCATAAAAAAGAAAAGGAGAACGCCTATCAGCCTAAACAATGTCGACATTGGTCTATAGGCTTTCATAATTCATATTAACACCTAAGATCGCCTCCCTCTTTCTCTCTCTACAAATAAAAGTATCAGTCTAAACAATGTCGACATTGGTCTATAGGCTTTCATAATTCATAGTAACACCCCCTCTCTCTCTCTACAAAGAAAAAGCAAATGCTTATCAATGAAGCTAATCAATGTCCAGACTGGTCGATAGGTAGCAAATGCTTATCAATCAATCTAATCAATGTCCAGACTGGTCGATAGGTTTCCATTATTTGGTGTAACGGTTAAGGTTGCCTTTCTCTCTCTTTTTCCATTTCCCCTTCACGAAAAAGTTTATAGAAGTATAAGGTTCTAAACAATCAAATTAGGGTGTATATTAAAAATTTTATTAGAAGATATTGTTTTGATATTCAAATATCCTTAAATTGATCATTTCGAACTCAAGATGTATGGCACGAGAAAAAAATGGTTTTTAAGTTTTGAAATTAATATAACTGGCAATGTATTTTTGAACCGTCAATTTTTTAAATTTTGAAGTTTTCATAGGTTTATTCAATCTATATTATTTTTAAAGATTTAAATTTTAGATGAAAATATATTTTTAACACTATCACAAATATTTTCAATATTAAAACCACATTTCTCAGCACTATTTGAAAATATGTTTTACTTTGATTGTTTAGAGCCTCGATTTTATACAAACCACACCCTTTCATCAAATTCACCATAGTTGTGAGTCGAACAAACTTCAACCAATCGATTCTATGCCGACTTGAGTTCAATAAGCATATGACCTGATTCATATCTCTTTCTACTCTCTCTCTCTCTAAATTTTAATCATTTGAATCCTATTTCGACCTGAGATCACCAAGCATTTCATTCATATTTCTCTCTGAGAACACTGGAATTATTCTCTTGCGACAAAATAGAGATTGATGGAAAAAAAAAATTCCAAAGATAATATTTTTGGGTTTCGTGTGTATTCGCCATCGCGATAAAGTTTATCCATGAACACCTATAAACTTATCAGGAGCTCAATTATTGTTATTTTTTTATGAGAAATCAGGAGCTCAATTATTAGAGAGAGAGAGAGAGCGAGAGATGGGGAGATGGGAGAGAGAGAAATACCGACCTTTCAGCACACCCGAGGGCGAAGCACTGGGTGGGAATGGACTCAAACCCCACCCGGAACCTGACGGATATGCTTGACACGGGTCCGGGTATGCATCTAACATTTAGACCCACGGGTCGGATCTAAGACCAAAACCTAGACCCCAACACTATTCGAGTTTAGGTATGTCCAATTGGATCCGACCCGTACCAATAAACTGTTAGAGATAAAACACTTCAAGACCTATCCGTTTAGGTGTATTAAGGATCTTATATAATAAGATTTCGTAGTCATCTCTAGCTATTAAATGACAAATCTGATGGTTTGAAATCTAATGAGAGGTGATTGTAATCTTGTTGCCAATAATATGGGTATATGATAAAAAAAAAAAAGGGCAAAAAAAAAAGAAAGAAGCTCATAGTGATGGTGGTAACAGACCCAATGATACTCGAGACCTGACAAGATAGACCCGACGGGATGAACCTGAGACCCGATGGGTCGGATCAAGATCCAAAACTTGGACCCAAATACATTCGGGTTTAGGTCTGAGTCCAACAAGACCTAACCGATACCCTACCCATTACCACCCCTACCAAGCACAACTCCATTTAAAATATAAGTTATAATTATGGGTGTGGTTTACATAAGGCTGAGGCTCTAAACAATCAAGGTGCACCTTTAAATGGTGTCGAAAGATGTTGTTTCGATGGCTTGAGAATTTATTTTCATATTTAATTATAAATCAAAGTATTGTAGATCGAATAGATCTATGAACACTTGAAAATTTTGAAAATTAACAGTCAGGAAAATGCAGTACAATATGTACTATTTTCATGACTTGAAATCCATTTTTTTTGTATCCAAACATCTTGAGGTTGAGATGCTCAATTTAGGATTTTTTGGCATCGAAACGACCTCTTCTAGTGAATTTTTAAGGTACTCTTTAATTTGATTGCCATAAGATTTCATGTTTATGTGGGAGCATACTATAATGTTGGACAAAACCAAATTTGGAGTATGACCTCAAATTTTGCATCGCAACATGTTCAACCTTTTTATAGGGTAATTCAGTGGAGATGATCAGCCCCTACCCGTTTTTTGAAATCATTAGTGGTTTTTTAGTATCTTAGGTGAGGATGGAAGTCGAGACATCTCAAAATTTGAATGGTTAGACCGCCTAATTTTTGAAAGGTGAGATTTTGAAAGGTGAGATCTTAGAATCTTCGAAATTCAAAATTTTGTGTTTTTTAAACAATCATCTTGTTATTATTAGGTGGGTCAAGAAGCACTTTTGCTCTAGGGAGTATGTCTGTATTACGTTGTGGTACTATCACCGTTCAATTTGAGGACGAACACTAGAGATTAGTAACCCTAGTGAAATTGTCCATCCGTTAGGACCCTAATGACTACCGCAAACGGTAGATGTTCGTTTGTGTACTATGTGGTGTGTGGTGTGTAGTGTGTATTATGATTAGTTTATGGTGCTTTCCAGTGTTATTGGGATCAAACTAGTGAAATGGTAAAGAGTTTGGCTCAATCAAAACCGACACGATTGTCAAACAAACTGATTTGATTCGTCATCATCATCATTAAAGCATTTTCCCAATTAATTAAGGTCAGCTGCAAGAATTTTGGTTCTGCTTTATTAAGAGCCAGACCCTCAATGAGGCGATAAGTCCTCATATTTTTTTTCATTACTTCTAACCATATCCTTTTAGGCCTATCTTTTGCCATTTTTAAGCTTTCTACTTGAACTAACTTACATTTTCTAATAGGTGTTGTACTAGATCTATACCACACATGGTCAGCCCACCTAAGTCAACTTTCACTCATCTTATCGTTTATTAGTGTCACACTTAAATTCTCACAAATATATTTATTTTGAATTACATCCATTCTTATCTTGTCAATCATTAATCTCAACATCATTATCTCAGCTACACTCATTCTATGGGTTTGTTGTTTTTTGATCGCACACCATTCTGCCCCATAAAGTAAAGCTGGTCTCACAACGATCCTACAGAATTTACCCTTCGGCTTCATTGGTATACGATATATATATATATATATATATATGAAAAAATACACAACGCCTATAAGTGAAAATAAGTGAAAATGAATAATGATTTCACTTACCCTCATCACCATCTAAAGTTCATCGCGCAGTCACGATTATTCGATAGTATTTTATTTTTCATTTTTTTTCTACAATTCGGAATGACCTGAAATTGAGAGCGTGTATTCATCAAAAATAGGAGAATCTTCGAAAATTATAAAAAAAAATATTTTACACAAAAACAATTGATCAAAATACCCCCGAAAAGTTTTGAGGGTACTTTGGTCAATTTATTTTTTACGGATAATTCATTTTATATTTTTATTAGATGTGCCTCAGTAAAATGTACATACCTTCCAAATTTCAGATCATTCCGATTTGTAGAAAAAAAAATGAAAAATAAAATACTACTAGATAATTGTGATCGCGTGATAAAATTTGGACGATAATGAAGGTAGACGAAATCACTATTTATTTTCGCTTATAGACGTTGAAAAAACTTTTTCATATATATATATATATATATATATATATATATATATATATATATATATATATATATATATATAATGGTAAAAAACAAAAATTATATTATAAAAAATTTGCCCAAATTTATTTGACTTGTTTAATTAATCAAAACTAGACCAAATCAATCAATTATTGATTTGACATATTATCAACCACAATCAGCTTTTATTTTAGGTCCGACCACCAAAAGCACTAGTCAATTGTCGAACCTATTAGTTTGTTCTAATCTTAACAATTGTGCCTTAGATGACTAAGTCTCTCTCACTTATTTCTGAAAGCTCCTTCTCCTACCCCCATATTTGTTTCCACATATACAGTTGTTCTCATTTGAATTTGTTTCTCTCAATTTCCTAGGCATGCGTACGTCTTTATTAGATTTTTGTGGTACCCTCCGCTTGTAAGTTTTATTCATTTTTCATGACATTTTTTTTTTTTTTTTTTACTCTTTTTTTTTGAGATAATTTAATGGAAAAGACATGCCCTACATGTATTTTCAGGCAAGTTAAGGAATCGGTCTTTTTATTTATTTATTTATTTATTATTATTATAAATATTATTATTATTAATTTTTTTTTTTTTTTGTGCGAATAATGTATTAACAAGTTAGAAACCCAAGAATGGTGACTAAGAATGGAGGTGGAACCCAATCCCTTCCCTATATGTCGTACTTTTCTTGGAGATTTTGCCTCCTCTCATATTAAACTAATTAAAGTCAACGAATTAAATGTATACAGCTGGACTATAATCATTTGTTTTGGGATCCCATCATATTTCTGTCGCGATCATGGCCCTTTTCTTAATTATGAGGTCTACGGACTGTTGGGATGAAATGGGTTCTCTTTGAAAAGGAAAAAAGTTTATATAAGGATGCACCTTTTAACGTAAACCTACGGATGCACCTCAAAAATCCCTCGAAAAAAATACTTTTGAAGTTGAAAAACATTTTGATTGATTATCTCTACCTCAAGATGATTGGCCATGAAAAAAAAAAAGATTATAAGTTTAAAAAAAAGTGTATTTTATAACATATTATCAACACCGTTCATTTTTAAGATTTTTATATGTTTATAGATCTACTTGATTTTAACTATTTTTTAAATTTAAAAGTTTATAATTAAATATAAAAATAGATTTTGAAATAATCCTAAAAATATTTTACATCAAAATTATATACTATGATAAAATTTGAAGGTGCACCTTACCACTACATCAACTGATGCGCCAACCGCACCCCTTTGAAAAAGAAGAGTGAAGAGTCGTTTTGGGTAGGTTGTATTGGTTTGCATTTGCACGTGGAGAGGTCTTATTCTCCAACCTTTTCTTTATTTCCCTTATTGGAGTGTGCAAGATATCCCTTATTGGGGGCATAAAAAATAACGAGTGGGGTTTCACTTCAGCTTATAAAAATAAAAGAAAGAAAACCTTTATGTTTACAAGCACGTTGAGAGTAATATCTCGATGCAATATTTACCACTTATTGATAAAATCAATGTAGATAATGTTGATATAGATAAATTTATCATCGAGATATATCTCGATACAATATTTACCACTTATTAATAAAATCAATGTAGATAATGTTGATATAGATAAATTTATCATCGAGATACCTGAAAACAAAAAGACATCTTATCACACATGTCTAATACAAGTTAACAACCAGATCTCAATACACTAGAGTGGCTTGAGTTTTAGTGGGAGAAAGTTAAAAAATAGAAAAACTGGTGTGAAGCTCTATATGTTGAAGGTAAAAATGGAGCTCATGGAGTGAGAAAATGTCACTTAAAGTAAAGAGTTGTGATGATTGTTCAATTAAAGAGAAATTATCAAAAATATACATTAATTTTTGTCTAATTAAAAAAAAAAACATTAACTTTCATGAATCTCGTCCACACCTTTTTTTTCAATTTTATCTTTTTTAATCAAAATGGCTTTACCGTGAAGGCTCTATCATTAGGGTGCTTTAAGTAATGTAATGTGGTAGTCATTACAGTTATGCGACTATCGTAAAAGCTATTTTGGTAAAAAAAAATGTCAAAATTAATAAAAAAAAAAAAAAGGGGTATGGACGAAGTTTATGAAAATTGAGAGTTTTTTTTTTCAATTAGGCAAAAATTAAGGTATATTTCTGATAATTTCCCTCATTTAAATGGTTATAATCATCATGCATTGCATAACATATGTGTGTATCTGCGGATGCAACATACAAAAACTAATATGACTCACTACGTGGACCATAGTGGCTCGTAAAAAGACAGCAAGTTGTGCACCCAATCCAGGCACCTCAAGCGTTGTCACATGCTTCACGTGCTCTGCATGAGTGTAATCTTCCTTTTGCTCTAAGTAAAATAGCGTATTTCCAAATAAATACATGGCTTTCTCTTTTCTATTCTACAATGTCAAACTAAAAGCTCACTCCTCTGCTCTCTATAATAATACACGTTATAAATATTATGCTTTGAAATAATTATTTTGATAAAACATTATTCTTCAAAAATAAAAATATTAACATAGTATGTTAAATATGGTGATTGTCCAAAATATCCCACATAAAGAAATCCCAGATCATATGGGATTGAGATTGATATTGATAAGTTTCCTAAACAAAATAGAAATCCAAAAAAGATTAGGAATCTGGGATATATCTTTTAGTTCTTGAGATATAAGTAAGTTTCTCTTTGGTGTGGACTCCTAACCTTATATATATGGGATAAAATTGCAGAGAATTCGTGTGCCCTATTTGGGTCACCATTTGGGAAAGGTGACTTCCTCTAGAGACAGAGACAGAGGTAGCGGCCTCCTGTGTATAAGAGACAAGGCCTTCCCTTATAGAGATGAGAGCTTCTTACGGAGAGAAACACTATAGATGTGCCTCCTGTAGTTTGAGAAGCTGGGTTTTTGTAGAGAAGCGGTTCCTATGAAGATTTTGGGTAGCTTCCCTTTTAATAAGAGAAAGTCTCAATTGCTCTCAAGGTTCTCTTCCTGGACAGGTCTCAACTGCTCTCAAGAATCTCCTCATGGGCAGTAGTTTAGTTATTAAATGGATATGGTCTCTTCTTAAACAGTGGTTTAGCTATAGAATAGAAATGAAAGGTCGATGATGGTGCCGATCGGGAGACTAGGTCTAAAAGGTTTACTCGATTGAGTTTTATCAAGGGTTATAAAGACAACTCTATGTCCCAAAATCTGCAATGTAACTTTTATTGGTATAGTTGATTTTAGTTTTCTGTGCCCATGGATGTACCCTTTTAGTGTGAACCACATAAATCTTTGTGTTCTTGTGGCAAATGTTTCATGTTTTATTTCTCATATTATGGCTCGTATTCTCTCCTGTTTTATTTCTAGAAGGTAAGTATACGATCTAGGTGGGATCCCACCTTTGAGATTCTTGTTTCCGCATTTAAGAGGGTTCTTAAATCCCAACAAGTGCTATTAGAGCGCATGGTTCAGTACAAGGGTAGTGTTTGTGCATTCGATTGAAGAAAAGCACACGGCAAAGTATGAGAGCGTATTAATTGAAGTGGAGAAATATGATGGCAAGCACAATCTTTCCAGCAAGAATGGTAAAAGAATTTATTTGGCAATAGAGATATCCATTGGAAGTTGGCATGGTGAGCAAGTAATTTTGATATCAAGGTGGAGATTGTTGGATATGGTGATTATCCAAAATCACCCTCATAAAGAAATCGTATATTATGTGCAGTATTCAAAACAACGGATCGAGTCGACTAGTCAGTCCTGGCCCGATCCAACTATTTTGACCAATTCCAACTAGATAGCCAATTTGTGCCCCGATTTTTTTTCTGAAAAATGTAATTTTGGCAATATAAATATATAATATATAATACATAATATATAATATATAACATATAGTATAATATTTTATTATAAAATAATATAATATTTCAACTCATGACCATGTTTGTTTTTTGGGTATTTTGGAATTCAATTAAAAATGTAGGTAAAATATAAAATTGCTCATCTCTTTGTGACAATTTTGATAAATTTTCATCTCTCCCTCTCATTTTGTGTCTATGTGTATGTCTATGTGCCCTTCGGGGGGTTGATGTTGTAGGTATTATATTGAGGGTGCAGTTTGCATATAGATGCATCCAAATGTGTAGAGGTAAGGTGCACCTTCAAACTTTATCTTGGTATATAATTTTGATGTAAAATGTTAGTAGGATTATCTCAAAATCTATTTTTATATCTAATTATAAAATTTTAAATTTTCAAAAATGGTTAAAATCAAGTAGATCTATAACCATATGAAAATCTTGAAAATGGACGGTGTAGATAATATGTTGTAAAATGCACTATTTATGAGACTTAAAATCTTTTTATTTTTCATAGTCATACATCTCGATGTCGAGATGATCAATCAGAGGGTTTTGAAACATTAAAACTACCTTTTCTGATGGATTTTTTAGGGGCATCCGTAGTTCTACATTATAAGGTAGGATCCTTATATAAACTTTTTCCTTATATTGAAGATCAAATCAAACGAACAATGAATGAATTTTTCATTTCTCGAGTTGAGAGACCTATAAGATTGGCACCCTGTCGGGCCTAACCATCTCTGATGCGTCTGAGTCTACTCGCCCAAAGCGGCAAACCTTGTAGTTAGCAAATAAAAAATTTGTAATAATATATTAAGTTTTAAGTAGAGAAATAGAAGAAGGAAAATTGCGTCATGCGGCCTGGACTGCATTTCTATAATATGCGGTCCAGAGGTATAGAGCATCCATCTTAAAGATGGATGCAAATAGGTGGTCCATCTAGAAACAAGTGTAACTAACGGTCCAAATGTTTTCTTAATATAATTATTATTTCTATTTTCAAATTATTATTTTTCATATTCACGATCTCTATAAAAAATTAGGATCAAAATATATTTAAAAGATATATTTATTGCCAAGCCCGCATTTCTACAATATGCAGGCTAGCAGCATACAAACTGTGCCCATAAAAGAATAGAAAAAAGGAGAAATATATAAAAAATGTTATATAAGGACAGCTTTAAAGACTGTGATGTGATAATGCACTTATCGGTTGATTTTTAGAACAAATTACCGATTAGTCTGATTAGTGCATTGGAAAAAAATTCTTACATACATGACCGTTGGAATAGGGCCAGATCGAGATCAGCCAATGACTTATCCCGAGTTAATCGACTGATTTTTTAAAAATCGACGGATCTTTTAAACACTGATTATGTGGGATTGAGAATGATATTGATAAGTTTCCTAAATGAAATAGATATCCAAAAAGATTAGGACTCTAGGATATATTTTTTGGTTCTTGAGATATATATAATATTTATATTAAGTTTCCCATTTGGTGTGGACTCCAAATCTTTTATATATATATATATATATATATATATATATATATATATATATATATATATATATATATATATATATATATATATATATATATATATATATATGATGAAATTGGTAGTGCATTCGTGTGCCCTATTTGGGTTACCATATGGGAAATGTGACTTCCTCTAAAGAGAGAGAGAGAAGCAGCGGCCTCCTATGCATAAGAGGCAAGTCTTTCCCTTGGAGAAAAGAGAGCTTCCTACGAAAAGAAACACCATGGATGTGCCTCATGTAGCTTAAGAGGCTGGTTTCTTGTAAAGAAGCGGTTCCTATAAAGATTTTGGATGGTTTCTCCTTTAGTGAGAGAAAATCTAAGGTGCTCTCAAGATTCTCCTCGTGGACAGTGGTTTTGCTGTGGAATTGAGAAGGTTTCTTCTAGGATAGTGGTTTAACTGTGGAATAGATATGAAAGGTCGATGATGGTGTCAATTGAGAGACTGGGTCTAAAAAGATTTACTCGACTGGGTTTTGTCAAGAGTTATAGAGGTACCTCTATGTTCCAAAATCTACAATGTAACTTTCATTGGTATAGTAGATTTCAGTTTGTCATGCCTATGGATGTAGCCCTCTTGGGGTGAACCACGTAAATCTTTGTGTTCTTGTGGCGTGTGTTTCATGCTTTATTTCTCGTATTATCGCCCATACTCTCTCCTATTTTGTTTCTAGTCGGGTAAGTACACAATTTGAGTGGGATCTAGCCTTTGGGATTCTTGTTTCCGCATTTAAGAGGATTCTTAAATCCTAACAAAGAACACACGATGGCACAAAATTACCATGATTATAGTCCACCTTTATCTCTCCCTCTCAATTAGAGGGATCTCTCTCCCTCTCAATTAGAGGGATCTCTCTCTCTATTAGAGAAAGATGTATTAAAATTGGTTGAAAATGAATAATTGCATGCAATAATCTTGCTTTTGGCACAAAATCACCATAATTACAGTCCACCTTTCTCTCTCCCTCTCAATTAGTGGGATCTTTCTCTCTCTATTAGAGAAAGATGCACTAAAACTGGTTGAAAATGAATAATTGTATGCAATAATCTTGTTATTGCATGCAAACATGACTTGATTTCTATGTGCAACTTAATATCCTTCGTCTTTATGTAAGGCTCTTTTTGTTTTTAGTTTGGAGGGATATGCCAAGAAAGAGCCATCTCCTAATTCGTAGGAAATACTATCGATAGTTTTTTACTATGAGCTTTATTGACGAATCATGTAAAACTTGAGTTATTTTCTTTTTTTAATTTTATTTTCTTTGTGCTTTTTTGAGTTTGTGATTAAATCTCTCAACTTTCACATGGCCAAAGATCTAATCAGGTTTCACACAAATTTTATTATAAGCAATATACCATACTATCTAGTCAGGTTTCACACAAATTTGTGACGTGACTCTAGGACTAAAGGTTAATTTTCATACTATCTGGGGGAAGGGTCACTTGGCTTAGGTCCTGCCTAGCGAATCTACCCGTGTACCAAATGTCCCTAATTCATATGTCAGCTTCGATTGCAAAGAGAATTGAGAAGAGGATGAGAGACTTCCTTTGGGGTTTAAGAGGGGAGAGTAGGAAGTTTCATTTATTAAGGTGGGATAGAGTTTGCACACCCAAGCGTGAAAGGGCATTCGGTATATGGAAAGTTATGAAGTTTAACCACGCACGGCTTTGTAAATGGTGGTGGCAGAGTTTACACTTGAAGAATCATCTATGATATCAAGTTTTACGGACAAAATATGGGACGAACAAACACACCTTGTGGATTGGGGGTGGTAGAGGGAAGGAGGTGTCTTATATGTGGCCGGCTATCTTCAATTGCAGGACCATAGTCTTGGGATACTTTAGATGGAATGTGGGGTGTGGCAATCATATTCTATTTTGACATCATAAAAGGCTTGGGGAGTACCCAGTGAAGTTTATTTTTCCTGATCTCTTTAGGGTTGTCGCCTTTCCTTATCATAAAGTTAGTGATGTAGTTGAGAGAAGAGGTCAACAGTTCGTGTGGGAGACATACCCCTCTTGTATAGAAGGCTAAATAATATCATGTTGTCCCAATGGTACGCACTAATGGAACTCTTGGATAAAGTCTATATTTCTCAGGGGGCAGATGATATTATGGTTTGGGAAATTGAAAGGGATGGTATGTTTTCAATTAAATCATGCTATAACCTTCTCTTTCACAACCGTTGGAGATGGTCGTCCCTCAAAATTGTGCAAATTTGAAAGTGGCCAATACCACATAAAGTTCAAGTCTTCATTTGGCTAGCTACGCAAGATAAAATCTTAACAATTGACAATTTGCAAAAACAGGGGAAAATTCTTCCCAATATTTGTCTGCTCTGCAAATTGGATGGTGAGTAAGTTGACCATATTTTGATCCACTGCCCATTTATGGTGAAGATATGGCATTGGTTCATTGATGAAGCTGGTTGCTCTTTACGGCTACCCCAGAAAGTGATTGGGATTGCATCACAATTTAGTATTCCTTGTTTGCCTAAGGTTTGAAGCACGATTTGGAAGATTGCAAAAGGAATAACTCTCTGGGAAGTTTGGAGGGAGAGAAACAGAAGGACATTTGATGGTGTGGCGCTGCCTGTAGATAAAGTTATCTATCTTATTAAGCTATCTATCTGGTCTATCGGTAGATAAGGATGGGTGGGGCATAACTAAGGTTGATGTTTTGATAAATTTGACCAACCTTTTTTCTCTGGGTTTTAAACCCCGTAGGCCTAAAAGTTTGTGGCATGCCCCGTCTATTGGTAGTTTTAAGTTAAACTTTGATGATAGTTCGATGGGGAATAGGGGGCCAGTAGGTATTTGGGGATGTTGTTAAAGATTGCTATGGAAATGTCTTGTTTACTTATGCTGACCCAATTGGTGTAGCTACGGCAAATTGTTTGGAGCTTACGGCGCTATTAAGGGGAATCGAAATTTTCATTGGGAAGAATTTAGGCTCAAACTGTCTAATAGAAGGGGATTCTCTTTCATTAGATGGTTTAAGAAGGAGCAGAGGGTACTGTGGGAATTGCAATCTTTATGGTTACAAACTTTGGATGCGGTGGCAAACTTATCACTCTTTTTCCCATATTTACTGTGAAGCAAATGACATTGCTGATATTTTGGTTAAAAAGGGTGTTTCTCTTTCTTCCCTTGCTGTTTCTAACGATGTAATTTCCTTTTATGAATCTTGGTCAAAAAAAAAAAAACAATATACCGTACTTCAATGCACTATAGATTTCACATTTGATAGTTATAAGTGATTGTTTTTTGTATCAAAGACAACTAGTCAGATACTATAAAATTTATTCTATTTGTGAATATTGCATTTTGTAAACATAACCATTTTTTTTTTTTTTTATGAAAAAGGAAGGGGATGGTATTTTATTAATAAGCAATGAGAAAACCAGCCCTTACCCATAAATAGCAGAGCCACCCAAAAGTTTCCTTTTCTACTCATGAGTGCAGGTAAGAGAAGCAGGTTTTCGTGAATAAATGGTCCATCCAAACTGGCACTAAAGGTTCTTCGTGATTCAAAAAATAGTGAAGGGCCACCTATGAAACAAAATGTATCTAGAGATGAGCATTTAAGGGTAAGCAAAGACAACATACACTGCTCATCAAGTATATAAATTAACATCAATACTTTGATTTTATTGTTCTTAGATAAGCATCATCGTTATCATCATCATCATCACCGTCAAAGCAGTTTCCCAATTAATTGAAGTGCTCTTTGATGAGCATGAGTGAGAAATTATGCAAGAGAAAAGTATGAAAGCAAGCATGAGCACCTAAGATGAATGCGAAGGGCATCCATAAACTGAGTTCTTCAATTGAGAGACAATGATTGCCGGTATATGTCATCCACTAGAAAAGAGTAGCCGAGTCGTCTGGCTCCACACACATGCCATCTGAGTTACTAGAACATGGATATGTGTGTCAGCTTCTGAGGTGGATAAGATTTTCAGAAATGCAAAACCCTACAATCCAGTTTTTAAATGATACATTCTATATATTTTAAATAGAGAACTGTTTCCAGTATTTTTGGCAAAAAATCAAGAAAAAAGGCTAAAGGGTGTCTAAATGTCTAAAATGTTAAACACAAGTATCATCTTTTTAGTGTGTGGACACATGCATCCATCTCACACTTGCATGTAACATGGTTTGAGAAGAGATGTCAAGGATTCAAGAGAACTTGAAAACCAGCCCTACTCATCCCAAGAGAGTGATGAAAAATGATTAAAGGAGGCATTTCAACTCATTAGTTTCAATTTAGCATTACCAAATCATTAACCTGGGTTAGTTTTGATTCAAGCAACTGGTATGGTTAAGAATTTGGAAATCAAGGTTAATTATGCAAAGGTAAATGGTGAGGTTTGCATGTATTTGCAACCTTAAACAGTCAAAATAAGGCGCACCTCCAAAGTTTATCATAAGACCTAATTTTGGTATCAAAAATTTTTAGGATGGCCTAAGAATCTGTTTTCAGCTCCAAAAATGGTTCAAATCAAGTAGATCTACAAACGTAGGAAAATCTTGAAAATGAACGCTCCAAATAATGTGTTACAAGATGTACTATTTTAAAGACTTGAAATCTTTTTTTTTCCATATCCATACATCTCGATTTCAAGATGATCAATCAGATGGGTTTTCAACACCAAAATAGCTTTTTTCAATGGATTTCTAAGGTGGACCTTAATTCTACAATTTAAGGTATCATCCTTATATACATTTTCCAATAGTAAATGATAAGGTCCAATCATTTTTCGCATTAATTACGTGGTTAATTGCAACAGAATGCAGTAATTGCACAAATGACAAGGTTCCAATGTGGGTCAATTATGTTAAAAAATGACCTAATAAAATGGCGACTTACCATCCACCAAATACCTAGGTTGGATAGCCCTGGGGCTATTTACAACTAGCTAATTCACAAGGAAAAAGTTTATTTAAGGATGCTAACTTATAATGTAGTGTAAATAGCTAATTCACAAGGAAAAAGTTTATTTAAGGATGCTAACTTTTAATGTAGAACTACGGATGCTTTTCAAAAATCCATTGGAAAAAGTAGTTTTAATGTTGAAAAATCCTTTGATTGATTATCTCGACATCGAGGTGTACGACTATAAAACTAATAGATTTTAAGTCTCAAAAATAGTACATTTTACAACATACGTCCATTTTCAAGATTTTATAATTCTACTTGATTTTAACCATTTTTTAAATTTAAAATTTTATAATTAGATATAAAAATAAATTTTGAGATAATCCTAAAAACATTTTAAAGCAAAATTATATATCATGATAAAATTTGAAGGTGCACCTTACCTCTACACCTACGGATGCATCCGTATGAAAACTGCACCCAATTCATAATTATTAGGCAATGTACTGGCAGTGCATCAAAATTGATGTCATCCATTCTCTATTAATCTCCAGTAGATAGAGATCACTATTTTTCAAGCTCTAAATCCTTATCCTCAAATCCCACACTTATAAATCAAGGCTTTTAGAAATGATAAAGATAACCCTTTCCTTCTTGTGAAATGTCAAATTTTCGAGAAAACTTGGTGCTTGAAAACATATTTTATTCTCTTGTATATATTGATGTGCTTGAAAACATATTTTATTATCTTGTATATATAGATATACGTGATTTAAAAAATGGATCAATGACATGGATTGGGCATCGCAAAAACCGATCCAGATTGCCGTTCTACTATGCATAGTGCAGAAAAAGTGAAGCACCAGAAAACAATCCGCATCAATGAATCGGCATTTTTACCGTAGCAAAATGTCTTTTTACTATAGAAAATCGTCGATTCTCTTCTAGACTTAAGCGATTTCCTATTTTTTGACAAAATCGGCCCAGGGGACTGATTCCTAGATTGGACTGGGCGATTCTCTGTCGACCCATCGTTTTCTAAAATACTGATTGATATTATAACAAATCATAATGCTCTAGCATCAAAAGAAACACCAAGACCAGGTATATAGAACATTTAAAGGTTTCTCTCATGCAATCAGATCCTAGATAATCAAAATCTCATTTTCAATATCAGAAAATGCATATTTGCACGTAACAATAAATGGTACTACTTCAAAACAATATTATTTGAACATGGAGAGCGTACTCCTGCAAGCTAACCACACATGAAATTGTAGGATCTACTTTAGAATAAACTTAATGAGTATTTCCAATAAAATAAAATTGGATTTGAGATCATGGACACTTAGATTTGACCAGCCAAAATTTTGGTCATTCTCTATTCAATCTTAGGAGTTTATTTTTTGTAGGCACATTATACAGCATATGATTTTATCTTTTCTTTTCCCTTTTTTTTTTTTTTTTTTTTTTTTTTTTTTTTTTTTTTTTTTTTTTTTTTTTTTTTTTTTTTGGAGGTCGGTCCCTTAGTGTTGGAAGTTACATTCCAAAAGTTCGGGGTCCTAGAAATATGTGATATGAGGGGCATATAATATTATGGCTAGTATTTTTGTCATTTCTGTTCATTAATGCAAGGAATATACCACCTCAAAATTTGAACCAAGTCTCAGCCGAAGGTCTCACATGATCAAGAGGTCCCTCGTCTCTGCCGAAGGTCTCACATGATCAAGAGGTCCCTCGTCTCTTGAGAAGCTCCAATATGTTAGAATTTAATAGTCTCTTTGACGTGGAAATAAGAATCTCAAAAAGTAGAATCCTACAAAAAAAAAATTTATTCAGCTACAAACAAAATAGGCGAGAATATGAACCATGATACGAGAAATAAAATATAAAACACACCACAAAAACACAGATTTATGTGGTTCACCCCAAAAGGGTTACATCCACGGGCATAGCAAATCGAAATCCACTTATTAATGAAAGTTACATCACTAATTTTGGGACAGATTTACCTCTTTAATTATCAACAAAACCCCATCGAGTAACCCTTTTAGACTCACTCTCCTGATCGGCGTCGCCCACCAATCTCATGTCTCTATTCCACAGTCAAACCAATGTCTTGGAAAATACACATCTCTATTTCATAGCTAAAACCACCGTCGCTAAAACCACTATCGAGGAAGACGACTTTGAGAGCAACCGAGATTTTTTCTTAAAAAAACCACCCAAAACCTTCATGAGAACCATCTCTCTACGATAAACCAACATCTAAATCTACGTGAGTTACCATCGTAACATCTTATCTCCATAGACCTTGCCTCTTGTTTCCCATGCACTGGAGGCCCATACCTCTTTAGAGGAAGTCACATTTTCCATATGGGGACCTAAATAGGACACACATGTTTTTTCATCTATTATTTTATATGTATAAAATTAAGAATCCCCTCTAATAGGAAATTTTTTATAGATGTTGCATATATCTCAAAAACAAGATATATAACCAAAAATCCTAATATTTTTGAATTTCTATTTCCATTAGGAAACTTATCGATATCAATTTTGATATCAATCACAATCCCACATAATATGATACTACCTTACTTTTGGTGATTTGGCATATCACTATAGCCAACTATCTCTACCTTGGTAGTAAAATCATATGCTCACCATGCCAACATCCAATGGATAGCTTTATGAATTCTTTGTCATCATTCTTGTTGACAAGATTTTTCTTGCCATCATATTTTTCCACCTCAAATAAAACACCTCACATACTTTGCCATGTACTTTTATTTTACAGAATGCACAAACATTAGCCTTGTATCGAATCATGCGCTCTGATACCACTTGTTAGAATTTAATAGCCATCTTAGATGCAGAAACAAGAATCTCAAAAAATTGAATACTACCAAGAACGTGCACTAATCAAGCTACAAACAAAATAGGCGAGAGTACAAATCATAATACAATAAATAAAGTATAAAACACAAAGAACACAAAGATTTAGATAACAACAAATACTTTCTCTCACTAAAAGAGAAACCACCCAAAATCTCCATGTGAATCACTTCTCAACAAAAAAACCAGCCTCTCAATTTACAAGAAAACCATTACAATATTTATCTCTATAAGACGCTCTTTTCTATCTAAAGGGAGGAACTGCCTCTCATGCATTGGAGGCCCCCCCTCTCTCTCTCGGAAGCGACATTTCCCATATGATTTCCCAAATAAGGCGTACATATTCTTTCCTCTTTTATATATATATATAAGATTATGAATCCCCACTAAATCGGAAACGTTTTTTTTTAGAAATGTTAACTTCCCACCAGATAAAAAATTTCCCGCAAATGTTTCATATATCTAAAAAACCATGAGATTTAACCAATGGTCTTAATTTTTTTGGATTTCTATTTTCTTTAAGAAACTAATCAATATCAATTTTAATATCAATCACAATCCTACTTAATATGAGATTTCCTTATTTTGAGTGATTTTGGATATCACCATATTCAACACAATATAAATCAAAATGGAACTCATAACAAATAAATATGAAACAGACTAAGCTCCCATTTCTCCACAGCTGCATGTAGCATCATCCATTTCGAACAAGAAGGAAAGATGAAAAACTCATCAGAAAAGAAGGAAAGATGAAAAACTCATCAGAAAAGGGTTGGTGAGCTCAGAGAGAGAGGATTCCAAGTAACCAAATCTGATGGTCAGTAGTGCTGCGAAGGGACTTGAACCGACCTACCACCTTTTCTAAGAGTCAGTTAATTTGGTCGATATGGTGATTAATGCGGTTGTCAAACATAACTGAAACCTGGAGCTGCTCATCATCTTCTAGCACATTAAGCTCCTACCCAAGAGAAAGCCATTAATGTTCCAACTGTTTTTTATTAGGGCCTTAAACTCCCGAATAAATGTGGTAGCTTATACTAGGTAAGCAACCAACGTAAAACTTTCCCAAAATCTTTTACTGAAATATATGGCAAACTAGTATTCATGTACCCCACCCAATTAGTTGGAAACAAACTCGATGATGACGCGTATTTAACAGTTTTTAACTAGCAACAACAAAGAATAGACACAGCCTACATACAAACCAAATAGTCTTTATAAATTTTTGTTTGTACCAACTATATAGTCCAGGAGATAAACCACATGAGTTTTCAAGAGAGGAAATGAGGATGAGAAACACTAGTGTCGTCAGTGTTAACCCAACACTTTCATTTCATATACATGTCAATGCACAACACCAGTAAGAGGTTCAAACATGATGCAAACAAAGTCACTTAACATTGATACAGTTCCTATTTTGTCGTAGTTTTTTCATTCTTTTCTCCCACTTAAAAGATAAATAAGTAAATTTTTTCTTTCTATTTGGCCATAGTAATTTTTCTTTCTATTTGGCCACAGTACTTGCAATGCTAAGCGTGTGCCCTGATGTTGACAAACATCCTAGGCTTGATTCAAGAACGCATATTTTTGTTTTCTGACGGGTCTCCTAGAGTTGAGAGAGCAGGCGACATGACACCCCTCCCTTACTCTGTTGGATCACTAAAGCTCCTAGGAAGTATCTACCGTATAGCCGCCAAGGTTTCAAAAAACACTAGGCAGCCCGGCCAGCACCTAGGCGGATGCCATGTAGTAAAACAATTTTAAATACATACATATATGTGCTGTCCAAACACACATATATGCATATATTTGTGTCAATTTTGTTATTATGTAATATACTTTTTAATATACAAACATATGATATATCACATTGAGAATACTCTTGTTCAAAATTTCAAATTTCAAATCATACCAAATTTAAAAGTTTAATAGGCTATGTATTAGTAATAGTCTCCAACTTTCCATATTCCATAATAAAATAAAAGCTTAGGAAACATCTTCAAACTACAAAAACTACTTTTACTTCTCAAAAATAGGTAGAGCTTCAAAATTTCAAAATTCAAACCATACAAAATTTAAAAGTCTAATAGACCATGTATCAGTAATAGTCTCTGACTATCCATATTCCATAATAAAATAAAAGTTTAGGAAACATCTTCAAACCACAAAAACTACTTTTACTTCTAAAAAATAGGTAGAGCTTCAAAATTTCAAAATTCAAACCATACAAAATTTAAAAAGCACAGTTGGCATGCATGCGTAGGTGTGGAGGTAAGGTACACTTTCAAATTTTATCATGGTATATAATTTTGATTTAAAATGTTCTTAGGATTATCTCAAAATCTATTTTTATATCTAATTATAAAATTTTAAATTTAAACAATAGTTAAAATCAAGTAGATCTATAAACATATGAAAATCTTGAAAATGGACGGTGTAAATAATATGTTGTAAAATGCACTATATCTTATACTTAAAATCTTTTTATTTGTCATGGCCATACATCTCGATTTCAAGATGATCAATCAAAGAGTTTTTCAACATTAAAACTACATTTTCCGATGGATTTTTGAGGTGCATCTGTAGTTGTACATTATAAGGTTGCATCCTTATATAAACTTTTTCCAAATTTAAAAGTCTAATAGACTATGTATCAGTAATAGTCTCTAATAGTCTCTAACTATCCATACTCCATAATAAAAGAAAAGTTTAAGAAACTTCTTCAAACCACAAAAAAAATACTTCTAAATCTAGAGATTGAAGGTTTATGGAAGTATTTTTTTAACTTTGGGGTCGAAAAATAACCCTCACAACCTATTCAATCCTTTTTGGGATCAATATTAACACCTTTGTCCTTTTGGGTATCTTTAAAAAAAATAAAAAATAAAAAAAGAAGCCAACGTCCCAGGGCACCCACCTTGGCAGCCCATAAAGGGCACCCTGGTCTAGGCGTGCGGTCAGAGATGTCTTGGGCGCTGGGCGCCCGCCTCGACAGCCCATAATGGGCACCTAGTTTTAGGCGTGCAGTCAGAAATGTCTTGGGCACCCGACTCGGCCACACATAATAGGGCACCCAGGTCTAGGCATGCAGTCAGAGGTGTCTTGCGTGCCTAAACACCGGCGGACCATTTTTTGAAACCTTGATAGCCGCTGGTGTATGTTATCTTATACACCAATGGAACATTCACCACCCGATCTAATGCTGGACGACTGAGAACTGGAGATTAACCATAGTTGTAGAGGACCTAGATTCACCTATGCAAATTCCAGTGTACAGTCTATATTCCCTGAAGCCTATTTCCCTTCTAAAGATTTCAGGCAATGTCGCTCTGACACTTGCAGCCTATTTCCCTTAAAAATTTCAGGCAATGATGCTCGGACACTTACATGGCTCATGCTCAATCATATATCAAGTACGGCATTTACTCATGCATAAAAAATAAGTGTAATTCTATAAATCTTCATAAAGCATTTTCATAATTTTGAGCAAGTGAATACACACAACATACATAATATCTTCATTTTGACCATGGGGAGGGTGTTCTCTCAATGTAAAGGTACCAGAGCAGGTAAATTCAGAACAAAAGATAAATGGACAAAAAATATCTAATGTATCACCAGATTAGATGCAGAACTAGAACTTCAAAACTGTCAAACATTACCTTTAAAGGCCTTAATATGAAGGGGATTCAGATCCTTGTGCACAGTTCGAGTACTCCCATTGCCTATCTACGATGGTTTCTTCTCTCATACTAGAAACCATCAGTAGAGCCATGGGTAACAAAAAAGCAACAAAAGGAAGTTCCACGAGTAGTTAGCAAAAACGAGAACAAAGGAAGCTCGACATGTGGTAACAATAATTCCAATAAATCTAACTGTGACATCCTCACCGTTCAAGTGACAAAAACGAGTCAGAACAACAATGGTATGGAGGAGATGGGTGAGAATTCAGCCCTTGATTCCAGTTTCAAAACCCAGCGAAAGTATCTTTGGAAACGATCAAACCAGTGCAGACTATTACTCCAATTCTCCATTATAGTGTGCTGTTTCTCTCTCTCTTTACTCCAGCATCAACTAAAGTGAAAGGGTAGAGGCATAGGTGACCTATTAAAAGATGAACTCTCTTGAAATGAATATGCGAAGGCAATTGGGATGGGCGGGCAGGCTCGGGCCTCACTAGAGTAGATAACACTATTACAATTGAGAAAAAAGCCAGTAATTATTAACTAACACAATTGTTGTGGTGCGCATGAGAAAAGGTCAGTAACCAGATTAAGTTGAAGAAAAAACCTACATCTTTGCCCAAGGCTCTTGGTTCGCAACCTATTCCAGACACTTTGAGAGAAAGCTTCTACTTTCACAGTTATTCCCTGAGCTCAGCTGCTAGAGGAATTTTCAGAGACAAACAGAACTACCCTATCTTCCTTCTCGAAATCAATTGGTCATGTGGATTCCCCGACGGCGAAGGCCCTCACCCTCGATGAGGGGCGTGAATGTTTCAATTCATATTGGAGCCCCATTTTGGTAATAGAGGGGTATTCCAAAAATGTCATCTCATGGGCTTCAAGAGTCTCATCATGCCCATGGAGACTTGATACATTTTGGACGAGATTTTCGAACTTTGCACACCTATGCACATCTTCTGGAGACATACGTGGCGCGAGGCAATAACGAAGCCGATAGCCTCACTAAGAATGGAGCAATTGCAGAAACCATGCCCGGGACCTCTTTGGCACCTCTTTGAGCATTGGCCCCCCGAGGATTTCCATTCCATTCTGGTTTTTTCTGTGGGTGGCACCACATTTTCTTGATGTGTAGAACTTTTTGACATAGCTCTTTTACTTTTGTACAGAGCACAAGCACCCATATACCGTTTATATCACTTCTTGAGCTTCATACAACTGTGAACATATCTTCGAAAACTCTGGAAGCAAGCTTTGAAATATTTCACAGCCCTTCAAGAAAGGCGAAAATTAGAACTTGAAGAGCAGCTCAGGGAACACTCTTTAAAGAGATTAACAGATTTTTGAAGAGATCAACAATCCCAAAAGTAGGTTTCATACAACTTATAATGGTGCTTATATAAGGACAATAACAACCCTTCCGGAAAGGAAAACATCACATACATTGGTAACTACCACTCTGGTGAACAGAGATCTGTGTTGGGAATTCAAGACAAAGTCAAATTTTGTAAGCCCACTTCATTTAGTTTCTAACCACAGTTCCACTAGGGGTTAACCTTGCATACGCATGCATCGGTCTATGCAGCACATGGGAATCCACAGAATGCCTAGTTGAAGTGTGATCGGCGGGGTAACATACAGGACAAGGGGATGTGCTCTGAGAGGCTGCATGCTTAGCAATAGTTAGAAAAAAGGCTAATCTAGGTAAAAATTGGTATCTTAGATTTTCAGACAGGCCACTGCTCAACTAAATTTAACTGCTTTTGTAAAATGATGTAGAAAATTTCTCGGATTCTAGAAAATTGAACCTACTGATGACTCAAAAGTATCAAAACAGAGACTATGCATGAGATTCGACAACTATACACTAAATACTGCAACAATCAACTCGTATTTGGTCTCCCCTTCCTTGACCAACACACCTGCTCCTCGATTGATCTCTCGATTGACATGTTTGATAGATGTATGTTGTGAAGTAAACCTATCGGATATTTCTTTAAACACATCATGTAAAAACCATGGGTACTTCTCAACTCCTCCTTCCCACCTGATAACATGGCTGGAATTTCCCTCGATAATACGAACTCCATGAAGGATTCAAGTTCTCATCTTTTTTTTATAATGTTAACTCAGGACCTGGTAGAAATGATACCCCAGATGTCATGTCGTGGCACCCCACCACCCTAATCACTTATGCCTTCGGGCGCTCCTATTTTCAATATTCTTCCCTGGCCTTCATAACTCCTCCAACACCAGCAAGGTTTCTGCTGTTCTTGCTACTTCTGTCAAAACATAGCTTTATTGTTCCCACTAAAGGCAGAGAGTCCACTTTATTGCCCCACTGATTCTGGTAGCTTCAAATACATAGTTTAGTGCAATTGGTGCCCAAAATCTTTCAGAGAATAGCCTTTGAGCTCTTTTCTAATTCTCATCCAGGATATAACCAGAACTCTTGAGGTTTCCTAGGCCTTTGCCTACTCTTGTAAATGGTTTTGAAGCATCTATAAACACATTATCCATAGCACTGCAAGGATGGTCTGCCGCCATAATATTAATCCTCTTCCTGGTGATGGGGTATACCACTGTGTAAAGAGTTCAGTAATTGACTAAAGATTCTACCTTTGCAAAACCAAATTCCTTCAATACAGCCTACATCCCAGTAATGCAGGTGCAATGTAGATACAGATGGCTAACTATTTCTCTATCTTCTTGCACATCAAACATAAGGTATGTTCAGTCCTCTTTTTATCAAATGGTCACCAACACCTTATCGAGGATCACGAGCCAGGCAATGCAAAGGCTTGGTTGTTGACAGGCCCAGGCATACTCGAGACTAAAATATTACAACATTACTCTCCTCTGAAAACCAGTTTAAGGCTCAATACATTGATACGACCGAAAGCTCTCCCTTGGGATCTGGGAACCATATGAGCTAATCTACTCTGTCCAGCAGGAAAAGAGAACCCTCGTAAGCCGTAACTCTGCCAACAAGTTCTTGAATGCTTCTATTTCAATTTTCTCCTAAAGCTCCCTGAGGCAGGGGTACCAAGCTGTTTGCAGCCCCCTACCCATCCATAAGACAAGCCCCTAGTATATCTATATTCTGGGTCAATAGAAGAAGCTTGGGTTAGCACATACTCCCAAATTTTGTTTTCATCCCATTTCCAATCTGAAGTCTGGATTTGCTACTGAAGGTCAAATCCCTCTCCACCCTACTGATAGTCTAGTACCTTGCTGGCATGATTTCACAAAGCATACCGCGTTATCTGTTCCTTATTTGTCATTGATAACCTCCTTCCACAGGTGGGAGGTTTGAGTGCCACATATCCATCACCCTTTGGCTAGCAGGGCCTCATTCATTTCTTTGATCCTTCTGATTCCTAGACCCCCCTAGCCTTCTCAGTTTGCACACAGTTCCACTTTGCCAAAATAAAACTTTGTTTTTAGTAGAATTCCGCCAAAAAAAACCCTTCATAAGCTTTCAATTGTTTTGCAACTGAAGAAGTGACTGCAAACAGGGAGATGTAATAAATAGATAAATTAGGGAGGGTAGACCTTATGAGGGTAAATGTGCCATCCCATACACAATTTTTTTTTTGGCAGCTTTCTGTGCACCCTACATGTTATGCTAGGCCTTTTAACTCTTCTTCAGAGACTAACATACCCATCAGCTTTGTCTTAGGCATGTTCACTCTGATGCACTGATCCCAAAGGCTACTTCAAAGCATCTCAAAATTAGATAAAAGTTATTTATTTGCTCTGTGCTACATTCGCAGAAAATCAGTATGTCATCTGCATATTGCAGATGAAACGCTCTTGGAACCTGGGACAAGTACAAACCTGTTCATCAGTCCACCATCATAGACTCCACTCAGCATCAAGCTAAAGCACTCAACCACTATTGCAAACAGAAAGGGGGCAAAGGGGCCTCCTTGTCCTAATCCTATTAAACTTGAAAAATATCCTTTCAGGAATGCATTTATAAGACAAACATCCTATTATCCAACCTCTCCATAATCTCCAAATCTCATCAATCGCATTGCCTCTCAAGAGAAGACCAATCGACTTGTCATAAGCATTTTCTAGATCAATTTGCACACAATGCTTGGCAATTTGTCTCTATCTTGAACGGACACACTCTAAGTGCTAACCTGTCTATAATACATCTTTCACAAATGCAGGCTGTGGCAATGAGATAACCTCTGGTATACAGACTCTTAAGGCTAGTTGCTAAGACTTGGCCTAGCATACACTCCCAAGTAAACTGATTGATCAAATATAATTTTTGTGTTCTACCTCTTCATTTTTGGGTATTATGGCTATAAATGTTGCATTCATTGCATTGTTCATTGTACCTCTTTGATGAGGTTCTTGATACCCTGAAATTCATGGAAGAAAGCAATTGGTTACCCATCAGGCCCAGGAGCTGGACCTCTACTTAAACTGAATACCTCTGTCCTGACCTCTTCTTAAAATGGTCTTTCAAGCCAATCATGATTTTCTTGAGATATTGTGTTGAATGGGATATCAATCATAAACAAACGAGGTCTTGCCTCAATGGTGAAGCAATTTTGAAAATACCATACGATCATGTAGCACCCCATTTTAAAACCGGCAAATTCTGTGGTATTCTTGAACCCTTAAGACCACACTATTCCATAAAATCCCTGAGACCACCATAGTCCATAGGTCCCTATCCCATAGTCCAAAATCCTATAGAACCCCTATTTTTGTTAGAAACCCAACTAAAAATAGTAAACACTTCGTTCCGACCCAAATTTTGGCAGGAGACAAATCAAGACCCCATAAATCACCCCGAAATAAAAAACTTCTGATTCCAGACAGATTTTGTGTGGGTGGCACCACCCAAACTGGCCCCTTTGACCTGAAAACCGACCCTTTGACTTTTTGGACGCTTCCCAACCAACCCTGACCAGATTCGATGAATATGGGCTGGGCGGCACCACTAGTGCCGCCCAAATATTTTGACCCCAAAATGGGAATTTGAAGCTCTCAAATCTTTTGTAATTGGTAGTTACATCTTTCAATGGATTTTCAGCTGTTAAAAACACATTTCCAAATCATTCTAAGGTTGAACCATCTAAAGCTGAGTGCCCAGAAAAAAAAAAACCTGAGACTTTGCGGCCTGAGAGAAAACAGTGAGAGTAGAAACCCTAGATCTAGGTAAAACCCAGTGTTTCAAAACGCGCTAGGCGGGACCTAAGTGGTCGAGTGGTTCCAAGCCGCCCAACGCCTAGGCGAGCGCCCAGAACCTGGGCGGCCAAGTAAAAAAATATTTGTTTTTGAGTTTTCTCTCTCTAAAATAGCCTCTAATACGTTTTAGGTTTCAAATAAACCTAAAACCCACAATTTTTCCCTTTTAGTATTAAAAAATGACCCAAAAATACCCTCACAGAGCTTCATTTCAACCCCTAGGTGGGGTGGAAGCCCTGGGCGCTCGCCTAGGCAGGTTCAGGCAGGCGCACAGGGATATCCACTTAGGCGGCCGCCCAAGCGCTGGGCGGTCCACTTTTTGAAACAGTGGCAAAACCCCTAGCAAATCTTAGCCATTAAACCTGCAACCTTGAGATTAAGAAAAACCATTCAACCAAGCTAAGGCTTGGTCAGCATTGAAGAGAGACACGGAGGATCCACAGCTGAAATTACAGTCGCGGTCCTGATACAGGCGAGGCCTCGGGCTCAACCAGGTATTCTTTTATCATCTTTCCTTGACATCGTGAGAGTGATTTTCCATTGAAGATCGCTCAGATTTGAACCACAAACTCGTTATTTAAGAGTGAAAGAGCGTGGGGATCAATCGAATTCTAAACTAAGGTCAGATCTGTTCAAAGGCAAACAGATCTGCTCTTAGATCAATGGCAGAGCCAATTTTGATCCAAATTGCACAAAATACTAATTGAAATGCGAATGAAATCCTAGATCTAACAAAAATAATAAAGGAAAAGAGGATAAAAAAATACCTAGTCGAGCCAGTTGGCCCGGTAAACCAGAGGCTTCGAGGCCTCGCCCGTATCAGGACCGCAGCTGTAATTTCCGTCGTGGATCCTCCGTGTCTCTCTTCAATGTTGACCAAGCCTTGGCTTGGTTGAATGGTTTTTCTTAATCTCAAGGTTGCAGATTTAATGGCTAAAGTTTGCTAGGGGTTTTGCCTAGTTTTAGGGTTTCTACTCTCGTTGTTCTTCTCTCAAGTCTCAAAGTCTCAGGGTTTTTTTTTGGGGCACTCAGCTTAAGATGGTCCACCCCTAGAATGATCCCGAAATGCGTTTTTAAAAGTTGAAAATCAACTGAAACACGTAACTACTAAATTCAAAAGATTTGACAGCTTCAAATTTCCGTTTTGGGGTCAAAATATTTGGGTATCACCACTAGTGCCGCCCAGCCCAGATTCATTGAATCTGGTTAGGGTTGGTTGGGAAGGGTCCAGAACGTCAAAGGGTCGGTTTCCAAGTCAAAGGGGCCAATCTGGGTTCGGCGGCACAAGTGCTTCCGCCCACACAAAATCTGTCCGGAATCAAAAGTTTTTTATCCTGGGGTGATCTATGGGGCCTTGATTTGTCTCCTGCCAAAATTTGGGTTGAAAAGAAGTGTTCTACTATGTTTTGTTGATTTTGTACCAAAAATAGGAGTTATACATGATCTTGGACTATGGGACAAGGACCTATGGACGATGGCAGTCTATGATTCAAGGATTCTATTGAATAGTGTGGTCCTAAGGGTTCAAGAATACCACAGAATTTGCCAATTTTAAAATGGCATGTCTACAATCATAGCTTTAGATTGCTCTTTGTCATTAAGATGATTTTCAAAGACATTGATGCTTTGAACAAAGTTTTGCTTTGTTTTCAGCAATTAGCCGTGATATGGATGAACTTAGTGCAGCGATCATCATCCTTCAGCCATTATTGAACTTTGGTGCAAAAGGATCTCCATTCTAAGACAATATTGTACCAACACTTTAGCCTCCCGTCTATGTTTATGATCCTCCGAGGTCAGCACCCTTTTCTTCTTCTATTCTATCAAACTGAACTAATCTTCTAGTAAGGTGATTATCTTGGCTTGGAAATTTGGATATTCCCAAAGCACTCTCTATTCCAAAAGTTCAGTCTCTACTTCAACAATTCTACAACCCTGCCCACCCCTCAACCTTACCCAACGGGAAATACACATTCAAAACACCAGCAATCTTTTCCAAACAGTTCCATGTCTTCATAAAACAGTCACCCTGACCCTAATAACCACCTTATCCTGCAGAAACCAACTAATGTGTCTCAGGGCTCAGGTTTCTCATGTAAAACACCTGATTCCTAAACCAAGACACTGACTGATGCAGGAACCATTCCCACCTCAAATAATGCATTGTCATCAGGTCCAACTCCGATATATGTAGGTAAGTGTAGGGTCCCTACGATTCATCCGGAGGGCTCACATTTTTAGCATGAACACTCGAATAGGAAGGTAGTTTCTGCAAGCCCATATTATATATTTGACCAACAAAAAAACAGTAATTATGAAATCCACCATGCAATTTTTCAATTGCTTGCGAGACAAAAACTCCCAGTATATGTGTGCATGCCCACATATTTCAGTATATCATTATGTGCAGCCACTTCAAAGTTCAAAGCCATGCGCATGCGCATATGCTATACCTCGCTTAACATAATTATATGCAGCTAGTCCATGGTTTATAAAATATATGTATGTGCATATCTGTGTTATGACATACATGTCAGGCATGTTTTGGTGTGTCTAACATGGTTCTCAACACATAAGACACGCCACAAGATGCAGCTCAAGCACATCTCAGTATGTTATACAAATTTCATATTGACGTGAATCTCTTGATGTGTTCAACTTCAACAAGCATTTCCAAATGTTGGACATGACTCAAATATTTGGAGACCCTGGTCCAGCATTCACGAGCCAATCACTTACACGTGTTCAGAACTCCGGAAACACATGTCCGTACTATTGCACACATTTGTCTCTAATATGGATATGCATGTTTATATTTGTTTAAGTTATTATATAATGAATAACTCACAAAATTTTATAAATAGATGTGCAAGTGTTCGGCCAATACTTTATGAGCAGCAGCATATGACACAGCATATCCATATGTGATGCAGGTCACGCATCCATCTCCTTGTAACATAGATGCATATGTATGTTAACACAATTCTTCAGCAAATGATTATTGCCGCCACTTCAAGACAAATAGAGTGTCTAGATCATTCTCACTATTTTTTCCTTGGGAGTAAAAAATCCCTCCTCTTTTAATCTATTGATTTGTTTATTTATTTATTTATATATATATATATATATATATATATATATATATATATATATATATATACATATATATGATCAGTGAGTCCCATCTTCCAACAAGGATCTTCCAATTTAACATGAAAATAGTGTAAAACAAAAGGTTTGCATTGCGCGCACACATAAAAAAAGATAAATTAACAGACGCAACCAAGTACATCAATTCATTTTGTATGGACATAATCAGAATATTTTTTTAAGAGAAAATTATGTGTATATCCCTCTAATTCACGATATTTAGTTTTTACCAAAAAAAAATTCTGTATTAACTTCATACCCTTTTTTTCACAGATCTTTTAAAATGACCAATTTGCCCATATTTCGGATTTCCAACATCCGTAAAATTTAAAAAGAAATTGGATACTGAAAATCCAAAATTACTTCCGGAATCCATGGGTCCCAAATCGAATGTTGTGCTCTAGGCCCAAAATATTCGCATATTTTCAATATCCGAGACTTTAAAAAGTTTTAGATTGTGAAAATCCAATCCATAGGTCCTAGATCAAATATTGTGCTCTGGGCCCAAAATATTTTTGAATTACAAATACCTGAAAGTTAAAAAAGTAAAAAATAAAATAAAATTGGATAGTAAAGATCCAGAACTTCTTCTGGAATCCATGGGTCCCTTGTGCTCAAGGCCCAGAAAAATTTTCAGATTCTCACAATGCGAGAGTCAAAAATATTTTGGGCCCCTCAGGTCCCATAGCAAAGAGGTTTTCTTTTGGGGATGCCTAAAAATTTTCAAATTTTGAATGAACAAAAAATAGGTTCAAAAAAAAAATAGTTAAGATCCAAAAGTTCTTCTGGAATCCATGGGTCCCAGAGTGACTGTCGTGCTCAAGGCCAGAAACATTTTCAGATTTTCACAATGCGACAGTCCAAAATATTTTGGGCCCCTTGGGTCCCACAGAGAAGAGGTTTTCTTTTGGGAATGCCTCAAAATTTTCAAACTTTGAATGACCAAAAAATTGGTAGTTTCAGAACAAAAAAAAAGAAAACGAAAATGTTGCCTATGTATATAAATTTAAAAGTTTGATGGGAATTTCTTTGATAATGGAAACAATGGAGGATATTCATGTGATTTGCCCTTTTTAAAGATTACTGCCAAATGATATTTATGAGAAGAAAAATTGTGAAATGCCTGACACCAGAACAAGCATTTCCAGTAAAGTACGCAAGAAAAGGAATGTTCTTGGCAACACCGAATAAAAGTACCAAAGCTTCAAGATAAGAGAAAAATACAATCAACATGAGAATTCGATCAATTTTTAAGCAATTGTAGGCTATGAAGTAGACTTAAAAAAAAAAAACTGTTAACTTGGCTATGCAATAAATTGTATGCATGAAATCCGACTTCTCTATTTTTTTTCTTGTTTTTTTTTTTTTGGATAATGATTTTGACTTCGCTTTACAAGTAAAGAATCTACATAACAAGAAAAGTGAAGTAACAAAACTAAATATGTCAGATCTTGACAATAGTAACCACATTTTTTTTTATGCTGTACAATAACAAACAACATATTACCTTAAGCTTCTTTTTGTTTTGGGTTCCAAGTTTCACTGCAATCTGGATTTAATAGCATAGAACTCCTACAATTGAGTTCCCTTTCTTCTGACCATTGGATCCATCTTATCTCCAATAAGGTTCGTGAGTTTCCTTAAAAATCCATATGAATTTTATTTATTGTTAGAAGCACATGCAGCGTACATTCAAAATAAAATGCGTAGAGGACAATAAATGGTTTGGCAAACACTTGAAAATACTTAGCTTGAATCAAGACATAGAAGGACCTTGTCCATGCACTGACATTCAACCAAATCGAACCTCATCTTCCCTAGCTTGAGGTTTGTCTTAAACTAAGGCCTCTGTACAGCTCAGCACAAATTTCGGATCAGTATATGTTCAAGAGAAAAGATGAAAATGTAGTGCATTACAAATATTAAAAAAGCAGCCAGTCAAAACTAAATTGAATCCTGACCTCATTGTTTGAATCTTCAAGGGCCTGATAAACTCTTTTCTTTCTTTCTTCTTATTCTTCTTCTTCTTTTTTTTTTTTCTGGTTGGGTAAGTAATGTCACAGTGAGAGGAACATATACATCAAAATGCACTCATAAAATACAAACCAGTGTTTAAAAACACGGAACCAGGCAGGGGCCAAGATCAAGTCTGTACGTTCAAATTGGCCTAGGTTCAACAGAACTTTACCAGGTCTATTGAAAAATAAAACAAGAAGGGTCCAAAAGTCTAAGACTCGGAGGAATCCAGAGTCATTGACATTGGACTCACCAGGATCCTGACCCAAACCAAACCAGAGTTTTTTTTTTAATGATGCAAAGCTGAGACATGCACCAGAGAGAGAGAGAGAGAGAGATGGAGAAATAGGAATGAGTTACAAAACATAGTAAAAGACACATGATTTTTATTTTATTTTTTTTGAATGAGTTAACTGGTAAAAGACACAGGATTAAGAGTCCAATATTCCTAAAGTGTGCCCCCCTCTCTGTACGTACGGCAGAAGAAAGTAGAAACATAAGATGGAATCAGCCTGAGATTATACTTCATTATATCTGCCATGAGCAGCATGCAGGGGCGCTCTCTTGAAGCTCACCAAATGACATGAAGAAAATCCCCCTCAAAATCAGTGAAGCAGAGGAAGAATCCATAAATTCCCTCAGACAAATTACCAGGGAAGGTATCATCAAAGAAAAATACTGTTTCTTTCGCATCAACCAACCGTTAAAATAAGCACGTAATATCTTGGGGAGATCAAGATATTTTACATCGCCACAATAAAAAGAAATTAACAGATAATGGAGAAGGAAAACTGTTTTTTATTGCATATTTTTCCAGTAGAAAGGAAATGGAGTAAATTGATCCAGCAAGGTGAAGTACTCCAAATTCAATTTATTTTCTTTTTGTTGAATATCAACATTCAATTGCCATTGATATGTAAAGCATGTTTGTAGTTTGTACCTCTTTATATTGCTTATATGATAGAACTAATTATATAGAAGTTTCAAGCTAAAGGCATAGTGTCACACAGGACACCTTAAAACCCTGTGACCTCGAAATGGCTTCAACCATTCATCAACAAAAAAATGTGGAAGTTAAACCACTGTATGTGTGATGGCCTAGAAAGTCATAGCAGACCAGTAGAAATATAATACCACATATAACAGACCAAATCACACACATGGATACACACACAACACATATTATCAGTTATTACCAAATACCAATACACAATTCTCCCATGTATAATGTCTGTGATAAGTCAGAGTATCACCGATTTCTTTAATTGAAACAAAAGAACAGAACCATTATGCATCAAGGGAAACATGAAACCTTATCAATGTCACATGCCATGATTCACTTGCAAAACCAAGTTAGTCCACTCAGTAAAGGCACAGCCAGAGTTGCAACTCAAAGGTCAAGAGAACAAATGCATAAAAGTATAAAAGTATTATCCTCTACAAGCACTTTTTTTTGGGTAATTATCCTCTACAAGCCCTTCATTAATCAAGAGTACAAAACAGACCAAGTCAAAATGGTGTCACTGTTTCACATAAGGCACATATCCAGTAAGTAATAATAGAAAATGCAACAAAAACATGTAAATGCAGCCATGTGATTTTCAGCGAATGAAACAGTGAAAAGCCAGTCAACCAATGAGTTTCCTGACCACAAATTACTGAGGATATGACTACATTGTTTTATAACAATAATTGCCTATAATGAAAGATATATATTTATAGAGAGAGAGAGAGAGATGATCATATTTGATGCTTCAGCCCTGGTATGCATGCCAATTAATCAAAATGATCATACAAAACTCTCCACCAAAAATGCCTCGTCAAGGAACCTTGAAATAGTATAGCATCATAAAGCACCTCACTAAAGAAATATGTGCCCAAGAAATGTTGCCCCGTGAAAAACAACCAGCTGCTCAAGCTTGCATGGGCTTCACGGTATTCAATGATAACATTTTCATTCAAAATTCCATTGATTGGTTGGAAACTACCCACATCAGCTACTCGGCACTCTTCTTGTTCCTGAAACTCTCTTTCAGGATTGCAAATTTCTTCATGCACTGAATCTTGGTCTTTCCAGGAACAGCAGCTGTAACTCTCTCCCATCTCTGGCTTGTTTCCTTCGGAAATGTTTTCAAAGCCCGAATAAGCGCTCTCTCCTGGGTAGGAGTCCACGAATCCTGATCACTACCAGATGGAGCTCCATTTGATACAGATTGCGCAGCTGGGCCAGATGGGTTTTCAGTTTCTGGTTTCTTCTGGTTGCTCCCACTGGTTAAGGATTTCTCTGATTCAGTTTTTTGTGGCACCCCAACTGGTCCATTGTTCTCAACCCCATTGACAGATGCATCTTTGGTCTCATCTCGACTGCTAAGAGGTGAAACAATAGACTGAACCGGCTTCCTTTTCTCTAGGAAAGAATCAAAAGCTTTAGCAGAGTCAGGCTTCTGCAGAAGAACAGTCTTGGTGGCTTTAAGAATCTCATCGACTGATCTTCCTGTGCCAATATACTCTGAAATAACCTCCCATCTCCGTGAAGTTCCCTTTGGGTATTTCTGCATTCCCTTCCTTAGCAGCTCAATCTCTTCCTTGCTCCATGGTTTCTCTCTCTTCTCATACCCACTTAAGATATTTCCCTTATTATCAATCGAATCAGAAGAAGAGCCATTTTGAAGAGAGTTCTTCTGATCTACCTTAGACTCATCAGCACTCTTCCCTTGTAAAGCATCCTTCAACAGTTGTGCTTTCTCACTCACTTCCTTTTGTTCAATATTATCACATAAACCCCTAAGCTGTTCAGTCTCAAACTTCATGCACATACCCTCCACATCGCTCGCTGACAACCCGAGGAGATTTTTCGATACAACCTCTGCAGATAGAGTTCTCAACCGAGTCCTCTCTTTCCTCAAAAGCTTCTTCTCCTTCTCTTTCTGCTTCTTTTGATTCAATGCAGCTTCAGCTGCCTGTTTCTCTTCTTCCTCTTTCCTTTTTCTCGCTTCTTCAGCAGCCCTCACAGCCTCTTCCTCTTTCATCTTTCTAGCCAGAAACTTGGCCTCCTTTTTCTTTTGCTTCTCTGCTTTCTCTTCCTCTCTCCTCCTCAGTATTCTTGGGTCCTTTTTATATGCATTCTCAACAAAAGTACGTATCCTCGTATGCTCTTCTTTCCTTGCCCTCTCCCCAAGCTTTGCATTTTGTCTCTCCATCCATCTCTTATGATCACGAGACTCGGCTTGGTCCAAGTCGAATTCATCGGCATGGGGAAACTCTCTCCAACTTTTGAACCCAAACCAAAAGTCATAAAAGCTATCCACTTCTCCCAGTGGGGTGTTATCATCTCCCAAAGATGGGACAGATTGGGTAACAGACCATCTCCCATTTCGCATAAAAACAGGACCGAATACTTTAAAGAAGTCTTGCGGGGCACACTCAGATGGAATCTCGTCATCAAATTCATCAGTGGAATCATATATACGCCTCTTAACAGGATCTATTAATACTTCATAAGCCTCCTGGATGGCCTTAAAGTGATTTTCTATCTCATCCATCTTGGCTTGCTTTGCTTCTTCTGACTCTTCAGCCAGTAGAAGGGCCGCCTGCTTGTCCGGGTGATGCTTTAAGGCAGTCTCACGGTAGCTCCTTCGAATTTGCTCCTCGGTGGCTAAGAATCTCAAATGACCTAACCCTAAAAGTGCATAATGATCTTGTTGGTCCCCTGCTTTTTTCTTCCCTTTGCTTTTGTAAGAATCAGAAGATGGCATATAATCTTTGGACCTATCGTCAGTTACACTTTGGTCATCAGAATCGACATCTTCTTCTTCGCCCAAACCAACCATTTTGAGAGCAGCATAATGAAACGAGAGGCCAGCTGGTTCAAAATTAGTGGCCTTTACAGGAAGACAGTTCGAGGAGAAGAAAATAGGCTCTCCATTTATAATCTCAGGAGAATATGAAATAAGAGGCATGTGTATTTGAGAAACCATGATGTCCTCTCTCAAGCTAATAAACTTCAAAATTCACTACTGATAAATCAATGAACAGGTTAGAAATGTTTAAATAGTTAAACTTCACTTCATAAATATGCCCCAAACAAGTAATCCAGAATCTTATGTTATCCACTGAAAACTGTCTTCCAAAAGTTAGCAATAAGATTTAAAGTACGAGTGAAGCAGCCTTTCCTTCAAATGGCCCTTGTGATCCGTGAAGAAGAGCTGAAATCCTCTGCAAAAAGTTTCATAGTAACATTACACAATCAAATGAACCGTCTCAGAATGAACATCATACAGAACGCATTGCATTAAATAAACAAGCCCATAAATAGTAATCTCCTCACCCCATTCCCTTGAATAAAAAGCACCGGAACCAAAAAGTAAAAAAACGAAAAAACAAATATACAGCACATAAAACCCATCGAGAATCAGCTATCTACTGCTTAAGGGAGATCTCTACATCACGAAACAATATAATAGAAAAAAATGAAAATCAGAAACTCCCGGCAAAAAAAAACACTATGAGTTAAATAAACCCTTCAAGCCAATCATCCTCACTGTGCAATGTTTTGAAACAAAAATGAAAGTCCAACGAAAAGTTAACAAAGCAAACCAATAAAAACCACTAACTTTGTGGCTAAACTAGAAATACCACATCAGAAAGGACTTAAAACAACAGAGAGAACAAAATCATTCCCAAAACCAGAGCCAGATCATTCACTTTCCGAAAATAAACAACGAATCAGACATAAAGCCAAAGGAGACCCCTAAAAACATGAATCAATCACATTCATATAAGTAAGAAAACCCTAAAAATATAACAACTTAAAAATCATAAATAAGAAGGGCCAGACATATATGAAACCCTAGAAGCCAATATTCAATCACATTTAGATGCAAAAGCAACAGCTCAACAGAAATAACAGCCAAGAAATAAATAAGTCAAAATACATATTGGATTGTCAAAAAGCAGAGATGGGGAAACTTGCCTGTAAGAAACTGATTGTCAGCTAAGATACAAGATTAAAGACAGAAAGCACAGGGTTGAATTGAGAGTTCACGGTCGGTAAGTTAACAAGGAGAGAGAGAGAGAGATAACAGAGAGGGGATAGAGGAAACAGGTTAGAGAGAGAGAGAGAGAGAGGTTACAGTAGGAAAAGGAGGAAGCGGGGCAACAAAAAAGAGAGAGAGAGAGAAGGGTTTCAGGGGAGAAGAAATAAAGGGTTATGAAAAGAGAGGGTTTTATTATGGCGGCGCCGCGGAGTTTGCTTTGGCTCCTATTTCAATGGGGGTTGATAGAGAGAGAGAAGGGAGATAAATGTACACGTAAAAAGATTTTTTGGTTTTTCTCGAGGAAATTATAAGGAGGTGAGCCCATGGTGTAAAATGGTCAGGTCAGGTCGGGTCGGGCAGTTAGGATCCAGACCTGACAAACTACTATGGGACCTGGACCCGGACAGGAAAATATGACGTGGGATCCAATATGGACCCATATCCAACCGACCCAAAAATTAAAATATGTATTTATTTGAAGGAAAAAGTTTTGTATAATAATGTTATACCTTATAATGTGGAACTACCGGTGCCCGTAAAAAATCCATCGAAAAAGGTAGTTTTAATGTTGAAAAACCTTTTGATTGATCATCTCGACATCGAGATTTATAACTATAAAAAATAAAAAGATTTAAGTCCCATAAATAGTGTATTTTACAACATATTATCTACACCGTCCATTTTCAAGATTTTCATATGTTTATAGATCTACTTGATTTTAACCATTTTTTAAATTTAAAATTTTATAATTAGATATAAAAATAGATTTTGAGATAATCCTAATAATATTTTATATCAAAATTATATACCGTGATAAAATTTGAAGGTGCACCTTACCTTTACAGCTACGGATGCATCCATATACCTTATTTGAATATATTTTATAAATTGAGAAACGTGGGATCTGTACCCTGACCCGAACCCAGACCCGAATAGTATTTTTAGACTGGGACCCAACCTACAGGGTCCAATTTTTTGACCCATACCCGGACCCCCTGACCTAGGTCAGGTCTAGCTGTTTGGTCCAGGTCCATTGCCTCACCCCTAGGGTGAGGTTTGCATAAGTTGCCCACCTTATACTATCCAAGTTGAGTTTTCGTATTTTTTTTTTTTTTTAGAGATTGTATACAATGAGATCGTTTACCTTTGATATATGGTGACCACAATTACTTACAAGTTACAACTATATGATGTGAAATTTGATAGTTTGGATGTATCACAAAGTTCGAAAAAATTTCTTTTGAAGTATGAGCTTGGTCAATGGAATAATTGCAACCACCAAATTTCACGTCCAATGGTCAAGATTAATGTGACCACCTTGTACCAAAAATAAATGGTCTCATTTTATACTTTTCATTTTTTTTTAAGGGAACTTATTGGTGAAATTTTTTTGCGGAATATTATGTTAAATCTAGATTATTAATAAAATAAAATTCAATAATATTGAGTTAATGAAGAAATAAAGTTATAACGAAGAAGGTTTTTTTTTTAGTTTTTTTAAAAGATATAAAATACGGATTTATATCAGTTCCATTGAAATAAAATGAATTTTTACGATAATTTTCAAAACTCGGAGTTTTTACTTTTTAACAGATTTAAAAAAATCAGATATTATTTTTAAAAATCGTGTTTTGATTGGAGACTTGCTAACTATGGTGTAGATAACTAGTTACAAAATATATTATTTTTAAGGTTTTTCTGCTTAAAACTCTCTTTTCAGCTGAAATTTTTATTAGTGTTTTACTTCTATAGTATAAGATTGTGACCTTATATGTTAACTCTTTATATTAAAGGGGTACTATCTTTATCCCCTACGAATATGTTTGATATGCCTGAAGTGGGTTTTGGAAATATCTTTTTGAAGAAAAGAGAAGGGTAATTATTATAAAATATCCCTTTTTTAATTTTTTTAAAAAATATAAAAGTTTTTAAAAACTACATCCATACTAAATCTTTTGCTTATTTCGCCTCAAGTTGTTTTATAAACCATCACGGTACTAATAGTATTGTCATGGCTAAGGAACTAGTAGTATCGTGATGGTTCAACATTCTTTTCTAGGCCATGACAGACTATCATTGTATGATTTGTAGAATGATGGTCCTGTGATCGTCTATAAAAGAGGGAGTTGAACCGTCATGGTCATATTAGTACCTTGATGATCTAAGGAACCTTGAATCATCACAACACTAATAGTATAGTGATGGCCATTTTAGGACACTGAATTATCACGATGCTATTAGTACCATGTTAGTCCATAAAATAACTTGAGCCATGAGTGTTGGCCGTTCGAACATAATGGTTCTAATAGAATAGTAAAGGGCACTTTTAGTAGGGATTGTATACAATGATGACATTTACCTATTGTACAAGGAGGTCAAAATTATTTATAATCATTTGATGTGAAATTTGATGGCTTGGGTGTGTCACATAGTTTTACGAAATTTTCTTTTGCAATTTGAGCTTGATAAATGGAATAAATGCATTGACCCAATTTCACATCCAATGGTCAAGATTAACTATGACCACCTTGTACAAAAGTAAATAGTCTCATTGTATATATTTTTTTGTTTTGGTAAAAATATTATATAAAAAAGTAAAGAATGGGGGTGTGGACATAGATTTCAAAGAAATTAGTTATTTTTCAAATTTGTTAGAATGGATTGAATATAATGAAACCATTTACTTTTGATACTAGGTGGTCACAATTACTTACAATCATCCGATGTGAAGTTTGATAGCTTGAATGTGTTACAAAGTTCGAAAAAATTTCTTTTGAAATTTGAGCTTAATCAATGGAATAATTGCAGCCACCGAATTTCACATCCAATGGTCAATATTAATGTGATCACTTTGTACCAAAGGTAAATGGTCTCTTTCTAATAACGAAAAAGTTTATATAACGCCGAGGCTCTAAACAATCAAACTGAAGCCCACCTCAAAAATTTCATTAGAAGATGTTTTTTTAATGCTCAAGTATCCTTAAATTAATCAACTCGACATCAAGATGTATGGACATGAGAAAAAAATGGATTTCAAGTTTTGGAAATAGTGCAATTTGTAATACATTTTTGGACTATCAATTTTCAATATTTTAAAATTCTCATATATATGCTCGATCTACACCATTTTTTAAGCTTTAAATTTTATAATTAGAAATAAAAATATACTTTAAAGATATCACAAAGATTTTCAATTTTGAAACCACAATTCTCAACACTATTTGAAGGTGTGCTTTACTTTAAATGTTTAGAGAACAGCACCCTTCTAATCATTGCCAAAAAAAAAAAAGCGTGTATTTATGTTTCTTAGGGGAAAAGATCTCTAAAATAGTCAAACGATTTTTAAAAGTAATTAAGGTGGTCAAAATTATTTAATTTACGTCATAAAAGATATCTAAAATTGTTATGACCATGAAAATCATCTCTAACATAGTCAAACGAATGATAATCCTCTTAGTAAATCCTACCTCTTATGGTTGTTAGCGACCTCCTTAAGTAGACGCAATCAAACCTAGAGAGAACAACCATATCTCTCGGTCTATGCGATGTTGTGAATATCAGACCGTCTTAAAATTGAATCCCCAATGTATGTTTGATGTCAAGGTGTGCCCCCCGAATTCTTTCGTTTCGGATGATCCGATGTTGTCAATGTGTGAACCTTGTGCCCAGTTGAAACTGAAGAATTATAGTAGTATGATACCTTTGACGCTGAACATATCATGGGGACTGAGTTTTAGGGAGGTCTGATGTTTATAACATTCAACAATATGCAAGATTTTGTTTAGTCCGATGTTGTCAATGTCCGAACCCTTGTGCCCAGTTGAAACCGAAGAACCCTTGTGCCTAGTTGAAACTGAAGAATTCTAGTAGCATGATACCTTTGACGCTGAACATACCATGGGGATTGAGTTTTAGGGAGGTCTGATGTTTATAACATTCAAGACTATACAAGATTTTGGATAAATATACAGCCAATAACAACTAAAGATAAATACCAATAGTTATGAATAGACACTACCTAATCTTATCAAGAGATATGTATCAATATGATACATATCCTAATCTTATCAAAAGATATATTGATATGTATCCATTATGATTTTTATCTATATCCTAACATATCCTACTAGACCCATTTCATTTATGGCATAAACTGGGTTTTCATACTCGTCTCTGGCCACGTACTCGGCCTTTGTCCAAGGGAGTAGGCGAGTCTGAATTGTTGAAGTAGGCCCAAAAGCCCTTGAAAATTTTGCACATGAATCCTTGAATTTTTTTTCAAAAAATGCACAAAAAACATTAAAAGATAGAATAAAAATGGTAAAAGGTTACATAAAACCAAAAACAACCTAACAATGGATGCTTAAAAAATAACGAAAATGAATTTTTAAAATGAATTTATTAAAAAATACAAAATTAGGGGACATTGCAAGAAAAACTAATCAATCTCCACTAAAAATATAAACATTGATTCCCTTTCTATATAAATTTTTATAATTTCTTCCTTTTTTTTTATTTACCCCAAGTTACACAGAGGTAGTTGGAGTAACTCGGCTTGCCAAGAGAGCGAATCTGAGCAATCAGTATAATACGATATCAGGATTCTATTCATGGCATATATGAACTGTTCGAGAACGTAAACTCCCTCGTTCTAGCGATTACCTTCAAGAAAATTCATACAGATTGCATATGCACCATACATGCATTTGAAAAAAAAGTCATAAAATTGACTAAAAATTGTCAAATTTTTTGAAGTTTAGATTTTGAAACCCAAAAATCCATTTTTTTTTCTTTGAAAATACAAATCCAATTATTTTATAATGGATTCCATAATTTAGTTTAAGAAAATACTCCTCAATCTTTCATCAAAGAGCGTTGAGTATAATAATGTCGAATTCCCTACGTTCTACCTTGTTGCCGTGATCGTTCATCTCAATCATGTGTGAAGTACACAAGAAAGGGATTGCAATACAATCATCAAAGACCGCCTAGATGGTCTAATTGGTTGGATCGTTGACTGGTGCCTTGTTTTGTTTTGTGTAGTCCAAAGAAGAAACTAAGGTAGTAAATCTAAAACTAATGTTTTGACTTATTTTGTAATATATTTTATTTTTAAAAAGTTATTTTGTAGTTTTATATTGTATAATCCATATTACAAATCGTTCACAATGCTTTATTGAATAGTAGATGGTTCTATTGCATCTTTGGGAAGTTTCTTTACAAATAGGGTTTCGGAGGTTCGTGGCCTATAAATGCCCCATATTCAAATTAGGTTCTCCCAAATGGGTCTTGAATTGCCTCAATTTCGATTTCACTAATTTTTTAAGTGCGATGAAAAATCAATCATGTTTTTTATGATTTGTTTTTTCTTGAATAATCAATCATGTTTTTTATGGTTTGTTTTTTCTTGAATGTTAACAATGCTTTCCTTCAACTAGAGTCAACATACCCGCTTGGGTAATAAAATAAATTATTTTCGTGGATATTCTCCAAATATAAGTTACTTAAAAAATTCACCCCAAATATTAATTATTTACAAATTCCCACCTACCATACCTTGTTTTCCCTATTTTGTAATTTTTCCGAAATCATACAAACTTCGGAGCTCGAACGTCTTGAGACAACTTCAAGTTGAAGACAATTCCGAACCGTAAAGGTCTGAAATTGTCAACTTCAGATCCTCAACTTTGGATCTCATCCAAAAGGTTTTTCTAATTAACATAATTCAGACATTGAAGAATCAAAGTTGTCCGAAACCTCAAAATAAAGGCAGAAGTAGGGGCAATTTGGGAAAATAATAATAAAAAAGAAAGGGGTGTTAACTGAAATTCTAGAGAGAATTCTTAAATAACATGTATTGGGGGGGATAATAGTGCAAATTTTTGAGATAAAATGACACCCAAGAGTAACATTTCAAACCATAGTTAAACAATACTTTGATTAAAACACGATTTTTTTTCATAAAATCTCTTATTATTTGAAATCCATTAAGAATGTCGAGTTTTCCAAAAGATCTTAAAACAAATCACATTTTTTGATCAATATCAAGTAATCCCAGAATCCCAAGCACCAGCAAGAGTGCCGGCCCATGAATAATCTCAGAGTTGCAGAAAATTGAGACAGACCAGGATATATAAAGACAAGAAGAGAGGAGTTAGAACGCAATCATATAGAAAGACAAGAAGAGAGGAGTTCGAACACAATTGAGAAAGACCAGGAAACAATAACCCAAAATTGCATCTTCAGACCATCAAATAGCAGGAGAACTTACACTCAAGCAGGAGAACTTTCAATCACAGGATCCTGACAAGAGAGAGAAGGCCTACAACTTAATAGGTCTAGGCCCATGTGCTGCATCGAGTGAGGAAAGGCTTCAGCTTCTGGTCCTCTTCGAGCGCAATTATCCCAACATGTGAAGGGTCTTCAAGCATCATTTTAGCGACCAAATAACCAGCTATCGACCATGTTTGCTGCTTTCGAGCTTGTTTACCTACATAACAACCATTCTTGCCATCATAATATTCTGGCCAGCCATCTTTAGCAAGCCTAGTTTCTGCTAGATCTAGAGCCCTTCTTGCTATTTGGGGCCTCCCGATTTTTATGCAGGCTGCTGTGAGTAGCCACAACAGAACTGCAAAAGAGGAATTTGTTGATTATGACTATAGCTTATTTGCTAAAAAAAGGGGTGAATCTCAAGGAGAAAAATAGAAGTCAACAAGGAAATTCAACTATATGCCAAGTACCCTTCTTATGATTTGGTTGCATACTTTTTGTAAACTAGACTAGCGTCTTAAGAGTTACAAGTCGGTAATAGTGCATTTCAGGTTATAACCTCTTATTAAATGACTGCATGTTATGCTCACGTTGAGAGCAAAATATCCATTTTCTCCCTCCAGCTAATGACCTACCTAGGAGGATTTTCTTGATTTGAGATTTTGAGATCCACTTTGGAACCACCAAATGAGTATAATAGTAAAAAAAAAAAAAAGCCACATAAGAAAAGCAGATGTGTTTGTAACATCCACTTATCTTCCTAAGGAGAAAAGACCATTTTTTTAATTGATCAGTTACATAAGGACAATATTTTTTCAACTTTTAAATCTAAGAACTCCAAAATACAGGAGAAACTAAATTCTATATCTTTTGAAATTCAGGAGTTAACAAGTGCTCCCAGAAAACAACGACTGGAGATGAACAAACCATGTGATAAAAGATGTACCTACCAAAAAAATAGTGCATCTATGGGTGTTTGTATGCATTATGCATCCAGTATAAGCTTAAGATTTTACAAAAAGGATATGTTTTTCTCGGAAATTTCCATGCCAACTTAACTTTCAAAAACAAATTATGACAAAAAATTGCAAATGGCAAGATTCACCAGCATAATCTGGATTCTCAATTCTTATGATGCAACATATTATATTAAAGAAAAAGGGATTTCTAACTGCCTCAAAACTATGACATTAATACACCTTTTTATCTGTATTCTGAAGCTCATATGATATTTTATTTGGAAAAGAAACTCTGCTAACCTTCAACATCACAATAAAGCTACAAACATGCCATGGGCACAATGAATAGGACTACAATTTTATAGGTTCAATGAGGATGTCCACACGAGTTCTTGCCAGACCATTTATAGAAAAAATAGAATGAAAGAAAACTGTTCTTACCAGGCCATGAACCACCATTATGGTAGCTCCATCTGGTGTTTTTGGGATCGCAACCAGTTACTATCCTCCACTCATGACCGTCAATAGCAGGATAAGAGACTTTGAGAGGCATTTCACCAACTAGATCCTGCCACCTCTCCTCAATAAGATCCATTATTGCTATAGATTGCTGTGGAGTTGCCAGAGATGACAAAATTGCAATGCAGTTGCCCAAAGCAAACCACCTGAAGTCCATCCTTGCTGGACTAACATTGCCTATAAAATATCCTCCATTAGTTGGCATAAATTCAAATACCCAATCTGGTATTGATTCAGGATTGACATTGAATTTGTTAACAGCTGTATGCGAGTATTCCTCTGTCTTATATCGATATATATTGTTCAATTGATGGAAATCCAACCAGAAGTAGCTGCGTATATGATAGTGCAGGGCGTGCAATCTTTTGCCAATCATTTCTAGGAACTCTTTTCCCCCGTCTTCCACTGTGAGAAGTTGACGTGCACACCTCAACGCCATGAAAAACAAGCTTTGAATCTCAATTGGGTAGCCATAAATACCCTGTATGAAGAACATTTATAGTCAAAGGGACAAACTTAAACCGCCAACAAAAGTAGCATGCAGAGATAGGTTAGAAGCAACAAAATCAGATTGATTCCTAAGGAAATACATGACTAGGGTCCAGTGCCAGCTCATGTAGTTATCTAACTGTGAGTTCATCTGTTGCCTCATAGTATCAACAGTGACAATGACTAACAGAATTGTGTTAACAAAAGGCATTTTCTCTGACTGGGAGAGAGAGAGAGAGAGAATGGAAAAGAAGAGAAGAGAGGTAGAGAGAGAGAGAGAGTGGAAAAGAAGAGAAGAGAGGTAGAGAGAGAGAGTGGAAAAGAAGAGAAGAGAGGTAGAGAGAAGAGAAACGAGAGAGATGAGCACTGAGGAGGGACCACTGCAAAGATTCATTGCAATGGAATCTAGGGCATCGGTAGTCAACAGCAACATAACAGTGCATGGCTAGTGTAACTTGGGAACAGGAAATAAAAAGATACTGCACATATTCTGCAAGCAGATCCATATAGCATATAACAAGAATCGAGAAAGTGCAAAGCTTATTAATTGTCAATCAGATACATTGACAAAATTAAGGGTACAATTCAAACCATCGTTTACCTTTCTATATTTATTTTCTTAATAGATAGACACTTTACCAGCTAAAATATATCCCAAGGCCGGATGCCCCCATTAAGTACAATCTACGATTTGGGAAATCCTACATATGAGAAGCAAAAGTGTGTTGATACACATCACAATTCTGACACTCTAATATTTAGCTGATATTCATCAAAAAGAAGAAAAAAAAAATTCTAAAGAAATATTTGCCATTCCTCCAACGAAAAGAAAAAATAAAGTTCCTCACCATTCTACGATCAACCATGCAGCACCCATCTGCACAAAGAAGAGTTGGAAATGTGTCAAATCCCTCTGAAAGGCATAGCGACAATATTAACCGCATGCCACGCTGGCAATCAGGCATCTCTGCTAGTGAATAATCCCCAGTAGACTTTGTGTAGGCTCTCAATAGGATAATCCACCAAAACCCAGAGTCCACAGGAGCAACTCTTCCAATTGCAGTTTCCCCAAAATCTGCAACCATAGTTTCACTGTTCCTTACAGGATCATGCATCACTTTAAAGCTTGCAGGCATTACCCCTTTTGCAAGTGTGAAGCAATCAATGCGTTTCTCCGATGCCTGAAGTTTAAGAGTCCTTAACAAGAAGTTCTTAACTACGTCTGGCTCACCATTCATTAAGAATGCCATAGCACTAGGAATAAAATCCCTCATGAACACCTGGTAAAACATGCAATGGCCAAATGGTATTTTAGGAAATAGGAATTGATCAAAGTGCATATCATTCAGTGAAAAAGTTGTAGTTAGGGGGACACAGCCCAAGTAGTTAGCCATCAATCATGAATAATATATGTTTGTGCATGCATGCAGCCATCCACGAGCCATCTTCTTTATGTCGAGTAATAGCTACAAACCAATACAAGGAAGCCAAGAGTGATTTCAAATGATCAATTCAATTGAACTCAAGGACATAATCCTTCAATACATAAAAGAACACGTCAGAATCACAAGAAAATACGAGACACAGAACCCCAATCAATTGAATGATGAATTTATTCAGGACACAAAAACTGACTGGAAAGCTGAAATGACTGAATATTCCTGAACAAGCAGAAAACTAGATGGCAAAAAAATATATATATTTATATACTAATTTATTAATATTATATATATATATATATATATATATATATATATATATATATAAAAGCATCTACACAACGCCTATGGGCGAAAATGAACAGTGTTTTCGCCCATGGACTCATCACTGTCCGAAAAAATCGGGCGGCGTGCGTTTTTCGACCACCACCAACCTAGTATGTCCGGGGCGTTACCTGCAATGGACATGCTAGATCAATGGCGGTCAAAAAATTCATGTGGAACTGCAACGGACGGTGCCGTCCGTTGCTGGGCCGTTCAATAAACCGCCACGGCATAGCAAGTCCATGGCGGTGGCGAAACATTGTAGCATTTTGCCTATAGGCGTTTTTTAGTTTTTTTTATATGTCTACATATGAAAGCATCTATGCAACGACTATGGGCGAAAATGAATAGTGTTTTCGCCTATAGACTCATCACCGTTCGAAAAAATCGGGAGGCATGCATTTTTCGACTGCCACGGACCTAGTATGTCCGCTAGGTCCGTGGTGGTCAAAAAATTCACGCGGAACCACAACAGACGACGCCGTCCGTTGCGGGTCCGTTCAATAAACCGCCACGGGCATAACAAGTCCGTGGAGGTCGCGAAACATTGTAGCATTTCACCTATATATATAGGAAAAAGTTTATATAAGGTTGTAACCTTAAAATGTAGAAGTAAGGATGCACCTCAAAAATCCATCGGAAAATGTTGTTTTAAGGTTGAAAAACCCTCTAATTGATCATCTCAACATCAAGATGTGTGAAAATATTTTGAGTCTCAAAAATAGTGCATCTTGCATCACATTATCTAGACTATCAATTTTCAAGATTTTTACATGTTTATAAATCTACTTGATTTTAACCATTTTTGGAGCTTAAAGTTTTATAATTGAATACGAAAATAGATTTCCAGATACTCCTAATAATTTTTTAACACCAAAAGTATATGTTATGATAAAATTTGGAGGTGCGCCTTAATTGGATTGTTGAAGGTTGCAACCTTATAAAAACCACACCCTTATATCTATATCTATATATATATATATATATATATATATATATATATATATATATATATATATATATATATATATATATATATATATATGAAAAAGCTTGGGTGAGCCCACTAGCTCATGGAATAGTATAAGCCCAACGGTCTAGATTGAATATGGGCCGATCTTACAAACACAGATGTCTCGTAGTGTTTGAATTTTAATTTTTTTCTACAAATCCAAATCACATGAAATTTTAGGCGTGTGTTCTTCTCATCAAGCCGCACCTAATAAAAATATAAAAAAATAATTCATCAAAAATAAATTGACCAAAATACCCCCAAAACTTGTCAAAGATATTTTGGTCAATTTATTTCATGTAAAATAGTTTTTTGATATTTTTCAAAGGTTCACCTATTTTTTATTTACACACGCTCCAAATTCCAAGTGATTTGGATTTGTAGAAAAAAAATTAAAATTCAAACACTACCGAACACCTGTGATCATCAGATCGACCCAGATTGTTGGGCTCATTTCTTCCTGTGAGCAAATGGGCTCACCCTAACATCTTCCACAAATATATATATATATATATATATATATATATATATATATATATATATATATATATATATTTAAGATAGTACAAAACGTCAATAGGCGAAAATGAACAGTAATGTCGCCTACCCTCATCACCATCCAAACTTCATCGCACGACCAGAGTTGTCCAGTAGTATTTCAATTTTTATTTTTTTTAACTAATCGAAATGATCTGAAAATTGGAGCGTGTGTAAAATCTTTGTGAGGCGTACCTAATAAAAATATGAAAAAAATAATTCGTAAAATATAAATTGCCCAAAATACCCCCATAAATTTTTGGGGGTATTTTGGTCAATTTATATTTTGCGAATTATTTTTTCATATTTTTATTAGGTGCGACTAACTAAGATGTACACACACTCCAAATTTCAAGTAATTTGTATTTGTAGAAAAACAATAAAAATTGCAACACTACCAGACAACTGTGACCACGCGATGAAGTTTGGATGGTGATGAGGGTAGGCGAAATCACTGTTCATTTTTGAAGAGTTTTATATATATATATATATATAGAAGGTTGCAACCTTCAAGAATCCAATTAAGGCGCACCTCCAAATTTTATCATAACATGTAATTTTGTTGTAAAAGTTTTTAGGATTATCTTAAAAACTATTTTCATATCTAATTAAAAAATTTTAAACTCCAAAAATGGTTAAAATCAAGTAGATCTATAAACATATGAAAATCTTGAAAATGGACAGTCTAGACAATGTGTTGCAAGATGCACTATTTTTGGGACTCAAAACTTTTTTTTTTTTAATATTCATACATCTCGATGTCGAGATGATCAATTAGAGGGCTTTTCAACATTAAAACAGTCTTTCCGATAGATTTTTGAGGTGCATCTGTGATTCTATATTTAAGGTTGCAACCTTATATAAACTTTTCCCATATATATATATATATATATATATATATCATGTAGACTTATATATTATTAATAGGACGATTGGATATAAATGGGCAATCTTTAGGCTTAAGAGTGCATCCTTTACCAGGTAAAAAAGTTCACAAAGTGCATAATCCGCCACAGAAAAGAAGCCACAAACTAGAATGATTCACAGTTATGAGAGAAACTCGTCCACAAAGCTCATGGGAATCAGAAAAACACCTGATCATAGTTCAGAGAATCAGCTGAATGGTCCAATGCCGAAATTGTACCAACCGATTGTCCACAATAGTAAACAAGGGACTTCTTCAAAGCGTCCCAAGCATCAGTAACCAAGGGTTGAAGGCCAAAATATGAGTGTGATCTGGGTGTAGACGAATTTAATCTTTTACAAGGTGATAGTGTAGAATCATTTGAGGCCAAGTTTTTCCCGGGATCAATAACTTGAGGGCAAGCAGATGAAACGTGATAAGGATTCTCGTAAGTTATATGTTCCTCATAATTCAACTGATGTTGCCTTAACTCCCTGTTCCTAATATTTGTGCTCTCCATACCATCAGATGGCCCCATATCTGATACAAAGAGGAGTTCAATCTCCTGGTAAATCTTCACAGTGCTCACGAACCTTCAAGTTTTTGCTGATCACTGAAGAAGAAACACTAATTATGTCAACTTTTTTCACTGAAGCTACTCAATAACAATAATAATCATCATCATCCCAACCTTACCCCAACTCTTTGGGGTCGGCTCTACTCAATAATAATAATAACAATAGAAATATTACTAAAGAAAGCACTTTGAAATAACAGTTTTGTGGAAGTTTAGAAGCCCTGGCTACCACATATAGGTCGGTCAGTAGCTAACTATCTTGGAGCCATAATATAAGGTCCTGATTCATTTTTTCCCTTTAATCAATAATAGTAAAAAAAATTCAATATCATAAGAAGGAATGGGAAGTAAACAAAAAAAAATATCACTACCACCAGGACTTAGAAATTTCTGGCCATATGTCCCAGCTTATTACATACATACATGTATGTGTATGAAAGTAGTTAATTAGTTATTGATACATATATGCATTGATGCATCCACTAATATAGGTATAAAATATGTTTTACATCGGGCATTGTGTACGCTTGGCTCCATTCCCACCATGGGCCAAACCTGACAACCAAACAACAATGAACAGAATATCAAATACCTCTTTGACCACCAACAAATCTAAAATTGTAATTCAATGAAATGTGGGCAAATCACAAGTGACAAATCACACTAAATCCAAAGGATAAGTAGAGCATTTGTGCTATTTGATTCATTAGTGCAAAGTGGCCACTGAGGTAGTTTGGCAAATCAACCAAACCAATTTACGAGGGAAGCATTTCAAGCCTCCGTTACATATAAGAATATAACCAAAAGCACATCCCAAACATATGCCTCTGGCAAATGAGACCAATGCTTAAACAAAACTAAAACATAAGGGTACATAAGCTTAGTGTGTTCTGGAGACAAACTTCAAGGGTCAGAGACTTGACCTCCCTAATGCTAACCAAACGTCTTACCATGATGCCATAGCCCAAGGACAGGCTATGAAAAAACCATATCGACCAAAGAGGGAATGTGTTGAGTACCTTTATTCAAAAGGTACTCAAATTACATAGTTTCCTTTTATGTTTCTTCTCTTTCTTTGAATTTTCTCCTCAAATCTCCCTCCTCACTGCACTCTTAGTTTCTTCTATCAGACTGCTTTATGCTATATATCTCTATGTTTGTCTATACTTCCACATACAACTACACTCATGTTTTTCTTGTTTCATTCCCCATGTGTCATTCCATGTACAACTTAAAGCATACTCACTCCCTTCAAGAAATGTATAATGACTCAACAAAAGAAGAAAACCATGCAAAACTCATGGACTGGAAGTCTGATAAGTGATAATATAATTTCTCCACTGCTGCATCAAGTTCAGAATCTTTGTTTTTCAACTACATGCTCCATAGTGAAATCAAATTGTAAATGAAAAAAAAGGACGACGAAATACAAATGCTAACTAAGAAAAACACATTCATGTACTTGAAGCAGATGCCTCATAGCCGAACCACCTCCCAATCTAGACCCTTGCAGCGCATTCCATACCAATGTCCAATGCATGGTATCATAAAAAATAAATACTCTTTAAACGATGTGGTTGCACCAATTCAACAAACACTGGATCCGATTAATCTACTACAGTGTTCAAACTGTTGCATTATGATACAAATACATTTCTGAAGTTTATAGAGACGTAACAAAATTTCCCAGTTTGGTTTGATGGGATTTCTGATAATACGATCCATGCATAACTTCTCTTGTACAGATATAGATTCATCTTCTTTTTGCCATAAAAAAGGCATTATAACAATCGCCCTTTTCATATCAGCATACATTCGTGTGCATCTCTAAATCCAACTAAAAAAACCAAAAAATATGAAAAAAAAAAAATCAATGGCGCAAACTGAAGTATATATTTTCCATTATCATCGAAGAGAAAATAATTCAAGAGGTTGTGGTCAACAAAATAATGATCATAGATTGCTCACGAGATGAATTGTAAGATGCAAATAGTTACCAAAGACAAATGGAACCCAAATTTATTTAAAAAGCGATAAAAAGGAGAAAATACAATGTACATCAGAGGAGTTCCAGAATCATGGGTCGTTCCTCAACCAAGTAACTCAGAGTTCTTATGGTTCTTAGCTCGCTCAGACAACCGGGGATTTTCCCCTTGATCGAATCACTAATGGAGAATTAAGCATTACTCTCATTTCAAATATTGGAACTTGGAAGAGAAGTAGGTTTTTCTCGAGCATATAACTAGCATCCTTTAAAGATATTTTGCTTACTAATTAACAATTTCATTAAGCAACGGAGTATTGACTATTAGATTATAAACTTTTACCCAGTAAGAGAAATCATACGTATTTAGCATTTCAACCTTGATCATGGAACTTGCAGAATAAAGGGATTTAGAGAGAGAGAGCTGGGATTTTCCATACCTGTAGAGGTAGAGAGAGAGAGAGAACGATGAGAGAGAACTGAATTTGAAAATACCTGTGTCGAGAGAGTTGAGATGAGAGATGATGAGCAATGGTATCGCCATGGGAATCGGACAGAGTGGGCGTCTCCGTACAAATGGAGCCTGGTCCTCCTGCCACACTAGCAGGTCCCCTCTCTCTCTCTCTGTAAAAATTTCTCTCACTCGCGCTCTCTCTCTCTCTAAAACCCACACTTACAGGGAACTGATTCTCCTTTAAAATTGTTTGATGAGCTGCAGCCCCATAAAAAATAAATAAAGGAAAAAGTTTGTATAAATATGCAACTTATAATGTAGAACTACGGATGCACCTAAAAAATCCATACGAAAAGATACTTTTAATGTTGAAAAACCCTTTGTTTGATAATCTCGACATCAAGGTACATGGTCATAAAAAATAAAAATATTTTAAGTTTAAGAAATAATGTACTTTACAACATATTATCTATACTGTCCATTTACACAATTTTTGTAAGTTTATATATCTACTTGATTTTAACTATTTTTTAAATTTAAAATTTTATAATTAAATATAAAAATAGATTTTGAGATAATCCTAAAAGCATTTTACATCAAAATTATATACCATGATAAATTTTGAAGGTTCACCTTACCTCTATAGCTACTGAAGCATGTGTATGTCAACTACACCGATAAATAAAACCTCACCTCATAACTCACCAAAAATTGCAATTCAAGCATGGTAAAACCTCTACATAACTTGAACATTATGGTTGTAAAAAAAAAAAAAGGACTTCAAGCTCTAAAAATAGTGTTTTTGACCATCAATCTCGCCCTAGAAGTAAGTGCTCACATATGTGTAATAAATATATATATATTCATCAATTTATTTTTTAAAATCCAAGGTGATCTTGACTCCTTTTTTGCACCAATTGATTATATTCAAAGAATCACCCTCGATAAATACATGAAAGAGTCCTCAAATTTTGATGCAAAATACACAAACTTTGGAGAGCAGCTTCAATTTCCACTGCATTGGCCGTAGTTCTTCCACATGGTCCACCAGAACATCGAAGAACTTCCCTATTAGAATTCCTAATCACCCCTCCAAACCCAGTTGGCCCAGGATTCTCATGTGAACTTCCTTCGAAGTTTAACTGAATAGATTCATGTGGAGGCAGATACCAAACTCAAGCTGGTTGAGCCTTAATTGTTTTCAATCGTATAAGATTTGACAAATTTAAGTTAATCAACCTCAGTCACACCAAAGCCCTCTTTTGTTATAAATAACCAGCTCCATATAGTGTGCATAATTCTCCTCTTGATCACCCCAACATCCGATTATTTACCTTCAAATACCCTGTCATTTCTCTCCTTCCATAACTACCACAAAACCGCAGCCTGGCAATCTGCCAAATTGTTTTTCAACATCCATGAGCCTTATAAAATTTTAATAGTCCAATACCTGAGTATGATTCTCCAATGTAACCATAAGCATCTAAAACAATTAACACCATATATTATAAAAAAACAGCAATGTAAAAACAAATGATCACTACTTTCAACATCTTCTTTACATAATAAACACACATTTACCACCACTCTAGCCCTCTTGATAAGATTATCCACAGTTAAACTTTTGCCTTGGAAAAGTATCCACAAGAAACTTCTCACTTTCAAAGGTACTACCCATTTCCAAATCTTATGCAATGACTCCCATCTCCACCTTAATCTGTCATAAAATAATAGATCATATGCAGATCACACGTTGAATTGACCATCATCCTGGGCTTCCCAAATAATTTCTTCATCCATAAACTGTGAAAGACACCTCCCATGAATAAGAGACATTATTTATGCAAATTGTTGAATCACTGTATCTAGCACCTGAATTCGAGAGAGATGTACATTCCACTGGGCTACCCCACGTCGCATATCCAACATCTCGGCCACTATCAACTCCTTGTTGGTTGACAAATCAAAAGGGATAAAAAAATTGGTATTTTAAAGCTTCACCTTCTACTCATCTACGATGCCAAAAAAGTATTGAATTTCCACTACCAAGAATCCACCTCAAACTGCTAAGAATAAAAACTCTCCACTCAAATTCCTCTCTAAACACAAGAACAATTTGCCATCTTCTTACATCTGAAAAACAATATCCAAACCATATTTAGTAGCCAAAACCTCACACCATAACCGATCCCCCCACATTCTAAAATGCCACCACCGTTTTGCCAATAATACTTAATTAACTAATTTCACCCTTCTAATACCCATACCCCATCTTTTCTGGTGTGCATACCATATCCCAATTAATCAAGTGGTATTTACAGTCATCACTATGAGAGCCCCAAATAAAATTTCTCATTAGTTATTTCAAAATACTTGCTCACTGAAGATGGCATGACCAACAACGACATCACATAAATTGGAAAATCGGAAAGATATGCTTGAATAAGAGTACGCCTATCTCCCAAAGATAAATTTTGTATTCCATAAGTCTAGCTTAGTATGAGCTCGCCGAACCACTGGTTCCCATACAGACTTTGGCAGCTTAAAATTCAAAATAGGTATTCCTAAATACTTGATAGGAAAACTATCAACTCTATACCCCACCACCTCAGCCAAGGTCTCAATTAAGTCTTGTGAACTTCTCCTTCCAACCATTTGTTTTATGAAAATTCATCTTTATTCTCAAAACCATTTCACAACATTGTAACATCGTCTTTATACTGCACACTTCTTCCATATTCACCCAACAAAAAAGTAAAATATCATCTGCATATTGCATATGTGAAACAACCAAATCAGTGTTTGTGACAACCTTAAAACCTTAAAATCGCTTTCCCAATGCCACATTCTACTCTATCAGACTAAAAGTTTATGACACCGTGGTAAACAAAAAATGAGATAAAGGGTCTCCCTGGAGCAAACTCCTTGTCTCTCCAAAAATCCCTTTGGACTCCCATTTACAAAAACTGAGAAATGCACATTAGAAATATACTCATTTATCCACGATATCCACCTCTCCCCAAAAACCATCCCTCTCATAATTTCGAAAATCACCTCCCATTCAACCATATCATATGCCTTCTCCATATCCAAATATGCCTTATCTATATCCAATTTCAACACAAATCTTGGTTCGCTATTTAACTTCATGTAATGGATACACTATTGGACAATTAGAATACCATCAATAATCACCCGATCTCTAATGAAAGTTGATTGTGGCCCAAAAATAACACAGTGTAAAATAATTTTTAACCTTCTTAGCAAAGTTTTTGCAATAATCTTATAAATACTAGTTAATAAACTGATCAGCCGAACATTAGAGATTATCGATACACTTGATTGCTTCGGGATCAAAGCAATAACAGTTGTATTTATCCCCTTATGAACAAAACCCCTATGAAAATATTCTTGCACCATAAGCAACAAACCCAATTTAACACTATCCCAAAACATTTGAAAGAAACTTAATGGAAATCCATCTACCCCAGAGTCTTATCACCTAACATAGTAAAAACTATTGCATTTAATTCTTTCTCACCAACCATCACCTCCAAGCTTTCCACCATGTTAGTAGATAATCTCCGAAATTCCACACCCTGATATTTTACTTTAAAGGGCATTTCACTAGTAAAAACTTTTAGAAAATGCTTAACAAATTCCAACTCCCATTCCTTCCATCATTCCTATCTACGCCTTCAAAGGCAATAGCCGAAATATAGTTTTCTCTCCTTCCCGAACTTGTTATTGCATGAAAGAGCTTTGTATTTGCATCACTTTAACCATTTCACACGAAATCTTTGCTTCCAATACATCTCCTCCAATTGTAAATTCCGACTCATTTTACATAACATATAATCCCTTTCTAAATTCTTCCTCGTACAAAATATAGCCCCTAATTTGGATTGAAGTCTCAATCACATCCAAGCCCCTCAAACATTCATCAGTCTTATTTTTAATTGGGAAATTCTTTTCTTTCCTCCATTATGATAACATATGCTTAATATTAATAAATTTATTATGAACTTGAAAGCCAAACGATCCTGGAACGATGACATTACACGATGATCTTTTAATCATCTCCACAACCTCATTGTCCTCAAGCTACACCTTCTCTATACGAAAAGGCTTAGAGCCTTTGAAATAATTATTTTTTAATCAAAAGTAATGGGATATGGTATGATGATAGCTTTGTGAGAGCTACAACTCTTGCAAGAAGAAAAATCTCCTCCCATCTTCAAGGAATAAAAAAACGATCAATTTTGCTCATAATGTAATTATTTGAACAACTATTTGACCATGTGAACTTAGTTCCATTAATTGGCAAATCAATCAGCTCATTTTGGATAATGAAATTATTGAAGCATCTCATAGCAACATTGATAGGATTTTTCGAAGATCTTAGCATACCATTTTACCATATTAAAATCACCTCCTAAACACCATGGTAAATTTAAATCATTAACCAAAACAGAAATTTCATTTAATATGGATTCTCTCAAAACATTAGTAAGAGGACCAAAAACATTAACCAACACCCACTTGAACTTCCCACCATTTTCTACAAAAACAACAACAAAAAAATGTTTCATTTCAAGAACATCCAAACACAACATAATCGGCGAATCCCAAACAACCCAAAGACCCTAGATGCACCTACTGCTTGTATACCAGCAAAACCCACAAAACCTCCACCCCATACCTCACTAACACTATTAACAGCCGGTTTAGGGAGCTTAATCTCCTACAATATCATGATTTCTGGTTTATGTTGCCTAACCAGAAGCAAAACTCCCCTTTTACACTATACTTCTCTCAAACCACGCACATTTCAGTCAAGAACTTTCATAAGAAAGATTGGTCGATGGCCCTCCCTCCTCCACCAAACCACTTTCCTTGCTACTTTCCAGGTTTACCACGTCCTCAATATTTTCCAAAATCTGAATCCCCATGTTCAACTGACTTGGTCTTTTAGCAGCAATCCTTGAAAAAATACGAAGAGGTAACCCTGCACCCCGCACTGTCTTCTTTCATTTGACATTATCTTTACTAATCTTATTCCCAAGCTTCACATCTCCAACATCTTTGTTTTTCTTCTTCATCTTGAAACACTCATTCATTACTTACAAGACCTGACCTATGGTAACATCAAAAGATGCTCCCAAATCACTAAACATCTCCTTTATCTTATTATCTTCACCAGCCCTTTCCCGATCACCCAGGTCCTTATTCTCACCCACCTCTCCATTCTCCCCCACGATCTGTCTCCCCCTATCATTCGATCCATCCCTTAGCATCCCTTCTGTTCCACCCTCACCCACTTTCAACTGAACACCATCTATTGGTACTTCAACCTAGGTTGCCTCCACCGCAATTACCTCCTCCGTCACATCCATACCATCAGTAGCCAGTAAAACTTGTAGAGGTTGGACACCCTCTACTTCACTATCGGAATCGCCAGCAATCTCTCCATCATAAGACAAAGTCATAGATAGTGGCAGCTCCTGATCGATGGACAATCAACAACCCTTGAAGCTGTGACGGCTTTCTTTCATCTCCCTCATCTGAGTTGCTTTTCGAAATGACAGAAGCCTCCTCATCAAGAATTGACAGAGATCCAACAAATAGTTTGAACTCCACCCTACTAGATAAACTAACAGCAAGAACGAAGACTTCTACTAAAGCTTGGTCCAATTTCTCAAAGGACCCTCCTCATGGCCCTGTATTCAGAATTCCTCCCTTCCTCAAGTTCGGTACGATTAACAAAGGGAACCAAATCCCTAGATATATCTCCACTTGTCACCTCAATCCTATTTTCCTCTTTCCAACCCTCCAACCGTCCAGTTCCAAGAGATATACTTCCTTTCCCATGTATGTTTTCATTTTCCTTATCCCCACACAATCTAAGTAATGATAACATAGGCATAATAGTCAAATTATCCCCACTCTTATCCCCTTCTATTTCCAACATCATCCCTCCATTCAAGATACCCCCCCATTTAGCCTTATCTAAGAAACCACCATTTTAAAAATATATTTACAAGCACAAATCGTAATCCCCTTAAAAATCACCCACTGGGACTTTATCATAACAAAAGGAGTATAATCATTAGGCTTCCAAAAATCTATAAATAGAAACTTACCTTTAAGCGTCCAATGCCTTCTTCTTCTCAAGGTACAACAAGCATCTTTTGAAAATTTTAACAAGAACACACAACGATTATCACCAATACTCTTCACCTTAGATTCATAAGATAAATCCCATGTTCTCTTAAGCCAATCTCCCAGCCCAAAGAGATCATTTGAGGGTGGAGAAAAAGATCTCATCAACACCCTCCTTGCACAATCCGCTCTCCCAGCATCTTTTAGAACCTCCATAGGAAAAATCTCCTTTTATACCCCAACAACACTCAAATCCTCCACCATCAATGAGCACCCACTCTCCGCAAGATCTGTACATTTTTTAGTTTCAAAATTTATTGTCAGTTTTAGAAAATGATTTTAGAGTCATCATGAAGATTTTTGTTGCTTTTTAGATAAAGATTTAAAGCAATGATTTAAAAAGCGGATCGGTGACCCAGACCGGGCACCTCAAAAACCGATCCGGATCCGTGAATCGTTGATCCGGATCGATAATCGACTGAATCGGTCGGATTAAAGCTTAAAAAAAATCCTAAAATATTATTAAAATTCATTATAAATGTTGTTTTTTAGGAATCCAATAAGAAATGAGGGTACTACATTATTAACTTTCATTTTTTCATCAATTTGTGAATATTGAGATGCTCCTTCCTTGTATAAACTTAAGTATTAAATTTGCATCACGTAAAAAAAAAATCATAGAATTATCATGGATAAAACATATAATTATACATGGACTATAATAAAGAGTAGATTAAATCAATGAAAGAATGGCCATTAAAATCTCGTTTTGGCGAAAAACCCTAATCCGCTAAAAAAACCCAAATTATTACAGCCTAACTAACTATAATCCAAAATTATTACAAACTAATTAATTATAATATTATATACTGAAATTATAATTATTAGTTTACATTTTATAATTGTTTTATTAGATAAATAATAACAAATTAAAAATATTTTATAATATTATCTAATTTAAAATGTATTATTGACAACTGTAAGAAAAATAGTATATTACATGATTTATAATGTAAAAATTAATAAATAAAATAAAAAATTTAGTTATCAATATAAAAATTAATAAAATACGTACAAATTTTAGAAATAACAATTAAATTATATGCCCATGGGGGAACAAAAATTAGCTTAAAAATAGATAAACTATTATATGGCTCAAAAAAAAATTTGAACATGAGAATTCAAAGCAAATAACATTAGTGATAACCATCATGCCTCATTAGCATATACATTCAAAATTGCCTCTCAATAAACACTGATGGGGTCAGTAAAAAAAAAATTAAAAAAAAAAGAGAGGAAAAAGAGAGATATTTATTAACTTTTAAACCTAAGAAAGCGAATGAAAATTCTACCATATGGTGTCTGTTAAATATCATGTCATTTTTCTGTGGAAATGGGATGAGCTCCAGGTCTCAATTCTTGTTAGAGTGAGAGAGGAGAGATAGGTGGAAGAACACTCTGCAGCTTCTGTCTCTCCTCCAGCTTTCTATCCCATCCCCTCTTCTCTTCAACTCGGAGACGCCCACTTTCAAAAACTAGGGTTTTTGTTGAGTTTAAGCCCCAGTGCTTCACCACCTCTACAGCTGAACCAGTCCAGCAAATCCAGGCTGACCGCCATTCAATTCTCTTGGAGCAACTGTGAATAAGGCATTTGAAGGGTTATGGTAAAAACCAACAAGATAAAAATCCTTCTTTGACTGTAAAAAATCCTCCTTTTCCTTCTTCCATTGGCTCTGGTAAAGTTAATAGTGATGGTGAGAAGAATAGGAAGGTTTCTTCATTTGGGGAGCTAGGTTTATCAGAAGAGGGTATGGGAGCTTTGGAAGAGATGGGGATAAGTGTTCCAACTGAGATTCAATGGCGTGGGGTGCCTGCAATTCTCGTGGGGAAGAGTCTGGTGTTGAGTTCTCATACTGGGTCTGGAAAGACACTGGCATATATGCTACCTTTGGCTCAGGTTCTCTCTCTCTCTCTCTCTCTCTCTCTCTCTCTCTCTCTCTCTCTCTCTCTCTCTCTCTCTCTCTCTCTCTCTATTATGGGAGTGCTAGAGTATATGATAGCTTTGCTAAATTTTGCTAATGTAGTTTATGGCATGTATGGATGTGATTTGTGGCTCTTTTCCTTTCTTTTTCCTTTTGGTTGGGAGTTGGCACTTGTTTTTTCTTTTATTTTTTTTTAAGAATACTTTTTTTAAGAATGTATTCGTTGATGGCTTTTTTCGTTTTGATGTTTATGTTTTAAGAGTTTTTTTTCCTCATGTTATATTTTTCTTGTTTCTGAGGTTGATTTCCACCATCTACTGATAGAACATTCACTTTTATTATCTTGTTTTCTATTGAGTTCTTTTTATTTGGTGCATTTATGATAGTGTTCTATGGGAATCAATAGCAAATAACAATGGGATATACCATTTTTATGCGCCATTTTCATGAACATCAATGTAAAAATAAAAAGAGAAACTACATCATAATATACAAAATATATTATGTATGTTCTGTTTTTTTTCATTTGGGGGACTTCCGATTTATGTTCTATAGGTGGCTTGTTATATTTTTCTTGTTTCTGAGGTTGATTTCCACCATCTGCTGATAGAACATTCACTTTGCTGTTTGTGTCACATCGAAGACATCCCATTTATATTCTATATGCGGCTTTGTTACTTATTATCCTTAGTAGACGTAATTTACTAGAATAGCTGTTTCATGAAAATGTAGTTGAAGCTATAAAAATGGGATACATTTGTCATCCATTTCATTGACTTATACCTTCCTGCATGCTTGGTAACCATTTCATTGCCCCAAAGACACTTTTAAACTTGAGAGGGGTCCAAAGCAATGTGCTTGGATACTTGGAAAAGGGTGTTTGCTTCCCTGTTTGTTGCTTTACATGAATTCCAGAGGGCCTGGCTGTCAGGGTGGCGAGTACCACAGCAGGACATCTTGGGTTCCATCTGTTAACGTGCCGGGAAAAAAAAAGCACAGTTAGTATGGATTGAGTCTATTTTTAAATTTGAGTGCACTTTCAGTCAGAGATTGTCTAAAGCATGTTTTTTGAGAGAAAGATTGTCTAAAGCATGTTGCTGCAATATATCATTATTTTATCATAAATCAAGGCAAACACCAAGAACAAGAAGCAAAGTAAATGAAGAAAGAGATTAGTTTTGCAGTTTTGACTTGTTCTTTAGTGAGCTGATATTATTTGGATTTTAGAACCTGTAAACATTTAAAATATTGGCTGTGAGTTCCTTTTTTTTTTCAATAAATTCGAAAGATCTTGGCAGGGGGTTTCTTTTTGTGATTTTTCTTTCTTGTTACTGATATGCAAGAGAGAATATTGGTTGCAGTTATTGAGACAAGATGAGGCAACTTTTGGCATGGTAATGAAGCCTAGGCGTCCTCGTGCTATTAAATTGTGTCCTACTAGAAAGCTATCTGAGCGGGTTTCTTCATTTACCCAACAAAAAGTAAGGCCATTTATAATTTTTTGGAGGCCTTATGTGTCTTGGTTTTTGTAGGTTTTTCGAGTGGCAAAGTCTATAAGTCATCATGCGAGGTTTCGGTCGATAATGATCAGTGGAGGTGCCGTTTAAGGCCTCAAGAAGATTCTTTAAATTGTTCAATTGACATGGTGGTGGGGACACCAGGGAGAATCCTTCAACACATCAACGAGGGCAACATGATCTATGGTGATATCAAATACTTGGTGGGTTTCTCTCTCTCTCTCTCTTTCGTTTTTTTTTATGGGTGGTTGCGTTTGGGATTATGTGGCCCATAGTTTCCTGATTGATTGAAAAGAATTTCCATGACTGCTAGTGACCAACTTCTATAAAGTCAATTTTGTAATTTGTGCCTAGTATGTGAGTAGATTGTTTGTGTGAAAACAGTTTTGTGCAGCTCTTAGGGTATCAAACACAATTTGAAATTGGGAATACTTTTCTACCTGTTAATCTCCTTTAATGGTTGTTCTTTGAATGGATTTGGTGGAATATATGTTAGGTTTTGGATGAGGCAGATACCATGTTCGATCGTGGTTTTGGACTTGAAATTCGCAAGTTTCTAGGACCTTTGAGAAGCCGTGCATCAAAGCCTAATGATTCAGGGTTTCAAACTTTGATGGTCACTGCAACCATTACAGAGGTGTGCTCACTTACTCTTCAATGGAATGTAAACATAAACATATGATGCCACTAATGGAAATTTTTTGGGTCATTTGGAATCGTATATAATTTTGTTTAATAAATTATTATGTAGTCTCCATTCTAAATTCCAAAAGCAAATATGCCTTGATGAGATCTTTCTTGCCTTCTAGACATTTGCAATTACCACTACTTCAGTGACCCATCAATAGGGAACCAAACTCTTATAAGAAAGTAGGTTCATGCCACTGAAATCTACCATTTCTTACATAGAATTTTACGCATTTTGGATCTGTATGACATTCTTTGGGACATTAGAACAATGCATAACTTACAATTTATGCTAGAAGTTACACTTCCCCATACATTTTGTGAACAACAAATTATACTTCTTTACACTATTACAGACTCCTTGCTAAGCCAAGTGTTAGGTACATGCGTGGTTAGCTTTCTTATGACGTCCCTATCTGATTGACAAACACAAATGCGCTCTCGCGCATGCAGAGAGAGAGAGAGAGAGAGAGAGGGAGAGAGTTAGAGAGAGAGAAGCAGACAATGTAGGCCAGTCATACATATGAAAATGATATATATATATATATATATAGAGAGAGAGAGAGAGAGAGAGAGAGAGAGAGAGAGAGAGAGAGAGAAGCAGACCCTGTAGGACCCTGGGGAGGTCCCAGCTGAACAGAAGTGAGCTAGTATCAATTACCTTGGGCTTCAGTGCAACTCATTTCAATTGTGATTTCATGAAGAATAACCAAAATGTACCCACCGAGAAAGGATTACCAAAACTATGGTTTTTATTGGCTAAATTGGCCTTTATTAGAGTTCTTCAGAATTGTCGACTCTTCCTGGGCAGTGGAGCCTTTCATATTGTTTATTCAGCAAGCTCTTCCTTTCTTTTCCAATACAAATTGGCAGACCTGCATTTCTGTCCTGGAGAAAGGCAACCTTGCATTCCTGCAAAAACCTAATTTTTTATCTTGGAAAATTTAGAAGCATGATTCTATATTCTTTTATTCCCCTTTACTAGTTATAATTCTTTCTTCAATAAATTGACCTGATCTCACGATGATGACTGTGTTTTGAGCATGCATCTTTTTAGTGGGTTCATATTTTATCTGTTCAATTATGGTTCAGGGTTGAAAATCTCAAAAACTTAAGAGCGATGATGGGGAGTGCCCAACATTGGTTTGCTCTGATCTGGCCGCTCGAGGACTGGATTTGGATGTGGACCTTGTCATTATGTTCGACTTCCCCTCAACTTCGGTATGCCCAATTGCTTACTGTTGATCCTCTTTTTTTATTGCATGAGAGAGAGAGAGAGAGTGAGAGCTTCTACTGCAGCATGGGAGAGAAAGAATGTTGACAAAAAGAAATGGGCTTAAGTCACAATGTGGCTAAAGAACAAGGACTTGGAGAGAGAATAAATGGAGAGGAGTGTGGGTGCTACTTGCTAACAAGAGGTCCGTGCTGTGTTTTTGTAGATCGACTATCTTTATCGAACAGGGAGAACTGCTCATATGGGAGCAAAAGGTGGGATCATTCGGTTCTCACTTGCTTCTTCCAGGCTCCCACCGTGAATATATAACTGGTGGCATAAAATCTGTGGAATTTTGATATCTTTGGTCAATTTTCGATTCACTGTTGGGACGTTGCCACAGGAGTGCACAAAATTCATAGAGATAATATCTTGTAGAACAAAAAAGCCTTCAAATATCGTAACTCAAACTTTTTCCTCTCAATTTGTTACAGGGAGAGTAACAAGCCTTGTGGCCAAAAAAGACCAAACTTTTGGCTGACAGGATTGAAGAAGCCATTAAGAAGAATAAGAGCTTGGGGTCTCTTGAGGTTGCCAAGCAAAACCAGAGTGATTACAAATCTGTGAGAAAGGTCACAAATTCTGCAAAAAATTTGAAACCAAAAGCCAAAAATAGCACAGCTTCGACAAAGTCATCACCCAAGGTGTCTCAATCTTCTGCTCGAAAGATTGTTTCAGCAAAGGGCAAGAAGAATCCAATGAGTTCAATGGCGGGTAAAAATATTGTTTCAACAAAGAGCAAGAAGAATCAAATGAGTTCAATGGCTCCAAAGCCCAAAATTGTGAAGAGAGTGGAAACCAGGAAACCTCAAAGGGTAAAGACAAGCTCATCTAAACTTCGGGTAGTTGGGTTTCGGGGATGGAGTGCAGCTGCTTAGAAGCAGTCCTTGAGAACATTTAAAGCCGAGTTGAGTCTGATTCACTTGTGGGGGAGCAATCTCTCTCTTAGTAAATTCTCTAGGCAATGCTGAGAAGCCATCTTAGATGCTGGCATCAGCAAATTCTGTGATTTTTTTTAGGTAATGGGGTATTTTGTTGAGGAAGCCAAATTTATCCACGAGAGATCTCATGGATGTTTTGTTTCGCTTATTTAATTGAAGAAATATTTTAACAACTTACATGCAATAAACCACTGAAATCCCATCTCTTCTTTTTTCCTTTTTTTTTTTTGGAGTGGTTCACTTTGTATTGATAAAATTAAGTATTACATCAAGGAGCAAAAGACGGCAGTCCCCAAGTTCGGTGCTCAGTATACAGAATGTACAATTAGAAAGAGGAGGAATACAGAAAATACGAAAATGGAGGAAAGGGTAGAGAGAGAAAAAAAAGAAAAGGGATAACAACTTAGAAATAGAGTAAAAAATAGGAACAAGAAAAAAGAAATCCCATCTCTTTTTAAGGTTGCAACCTTAAAATGTAGAATTATAGATGTACTTCAAAAATCTATGGGAAAGATTGTTTTAATGTTGAAAACCATATAATTGATCATCTTGACACTAAGATAATGAATATGAAAAGAATAAGTTTTGTAGTCTAAAAAATAGTGCATCTTCCAACACATTATCTTGACTATGCACTTTCAAGATTTTCATATGTTTATAGATCTACTTAATTTTAACAATTTTTGGAGTTCAAAATTTTCAAATTAGATATAAAAATAGATTTTAAGATAATCTTAAGATTTTTTTACCACAAAACTACATATTATAATAAAATTTGGAGGTGCGCTTTAATTGAATTGTTTAAGGTTGCAACCTTATAGAAATTTATATAAAGCCGAGGCTCTAAACAATCAAATTTGTGGCTATATCAAAAATTTCAATAGCAGAAGTTTGTTTTGATGCTCAAATATCTTCAAATTGATCATCCCGACATCAAGATGTATGATCATGAGAAAAAAATGCATTTCAAGTTTTGGAAATAGTGTATTTTGTAATGCATTTTTTGGACCGTCAATTTTCAAAATTTTCAAGTTTTCACATATATGTCGATCTACACTATTTTTGAAACTTTAAACTTTATAAATAAATATAAAAATATATTTTAAGGCTATCACAAAGATTTTTAATACTGAAACCATATTTCTTGATACTATTTGAAAGTGGGCTCTATTCTGATTATTTAGAGCCTAAGCTCTATACAAACTGTACCTTTTATAATAAGGGAAAGCTTTCTATGTTCCCCTTTAACATAGAAGTTCTATGTTCCCCCTTATCCAACCGTGCATTTTTTAATGGAGGGCCAAAATTACCCCAATTAGTTTAATTTTTTTTCTCTAAACTGTTTTGACACCAAATTTAAGGCGTCTATTCTTATATTAAACTCGCATTAACAGAATATATATATATATATATATATATATATTCAATAAATAAAATGATCAAAAAACCCCAGCAAGTTTCAAAAAGTATTTTGGTCATTATTTTTTATCGAAAAATTATTATTAATATTTTTTATAGGTGCGCCTCAATGAAAAGATGGCACCTACCAAATTTCATATTAAAAAAAATACCAAATTTCATATTCAAAAAAATTATATTAAAAAAACTAAAAATAAAATACTTTGAAGCATCGAATCTAAAGATCAAACAGTGAGTAGCTCTTTTGATAAAAAATGGACAATTGGATATAAAAAGGAATAAAAAATGGACAGTTGGATATAAAAGAGAACATAGAACTTCTATGTTGTAGGGTAAACATAAAAAGTTTTCCCTTATAGTAACTCTGCATCAATGGTACTAAACGAAATAATGTTTCATGCGGGCTAGATCGCATTTCTACAATTTGCAGCCCCAAGGTATAAGACATCCATCAAAGATGGGATGCAAATAGGTGGTCCATCCCAAAACAATAGAAACTAAGATCGATGCTTTATACCTTGAACTGCATATTACAGAAATGCAGTCGAACGAACGGCCTCAGGGTTAGCCCTTTATTGGGGCAAAGGTCTTCCTATACCTACAGAGTAGAGGTTCGCTTTTCCATTGGAGGGCTCATGTGCATACAGCATGAGAGAGCCTACAAATAGAAGAACCTTTTTAAGATGGACATTTAGATTTTTAAGATGGTCTCTAACTGTCCAAACATTTTTTTAATAGAATTATTATTTTTAATTTTTAATTTTTATTTTATTTTATTTATTCATGATTCCGTATGTGGTTTGGATAGAGCCTAAGCTCTAAACAATCAAATTAGAGCCTATTTGAAATAGTGTCGAAAAATATCGTTTCAATACTGAAAATCTATGTGATACCCTTAAAATATATTTTCATGTTTATTTATAAAGTTATAAAAGCTTCAAAAATAGTGTAGATGGACAGATTTACGAAAACTTGAAAATCTTGATAATTGACAAGAAATACGTTACAAAACACACTTTCTAAAACTTGAAATCCAATTTTTTCTCATATCCATGCATCAAGTCGGTGGAAATCATTCACATTAAAGTCGAAACAGTATACAACATGATGCTTTTGAAGAGCTTGGGCTAAGAACTTAAGCCCCAATATACACCTGAAGGAATAGAAGTTATGCATCACCAGTAATCCGAGCTTGAACAAGACCCATCTTTGAAATGATGAAACCTAAGTGCATCCCTCATGATAATCTCACGCCCACTGCTCAATGAAATAAGGTTAATTGCTGGGTGGCAATCAACACAAACCGGGAGGTTCTTAATTACCCTAATAGGCTTTGAATTTGCCTGTTTGAGAAGCCCCAAAGCAATTGTGAGCTTCTCGCTAAGCGAGAATAAGGACCTCCTCCTGCTCTTGATCCTCCAAATCTTGCATCACCAGACTGGAGTATGGAACATAACCCAGTTTTTTTATATCAGATATGAGTGTTCTCAAATGGGTCTGCAATTCTTGATTCAATGAATGCGATTGATCAGAAGCATAGAAATGGTGCATCTCACCATTGATCTCGATCCAGCTGCACCCAGGTCTCTTTCAAACCTTCTTTTTTTCCATATTATCACTTACATTTTCAGTATGGACCCATCTACCTTCTGATCCATGAAGGCTTATGAGCTGCAAATATGGGCCTGGGTCTCGAGATTTTGCTTTTATTAGCTTGTCAGCTGCTCTTTGGGCAATATCAAACTTGGGTTCTGCTTTGCAGTCGTTAAGCAGTGAGGTCCAAACAACAGAGTCGGGTTCAAAAGGCATGGACGAAACCAACTTCTCTGCTTCGACAACTAATCCTAAACGAGAGAGAAGATCAACCATACATCCATAATGTCCTTTCTCAGGCTTAATTCCATAAATTGGGTTCATAATGCTAGAGTGGTTCCAAGCTCGTTTTGCCAGACCTGCATGGCTGCAAGCCAACAAAAGACTAAGAAAAGTCACAGAGTCTAGTTTTATCTCCATGGATACAAGCTTTTCAAAACCTACAATGCCCTTTTGAGCATTCCCATTCACTGAATATCCACCTATCAAAGCATTCCAAGTTACCCTCGGTTTTCCATTCTATTAAATATTGACGCTGCAATCACTATATCCCCACATTTAGAATACATATTAATCAGCAAATTAGCGACAATCGAGTATGATTGTAACCCGATTTTGATACTCAGAACATGAATTTCATGGCCAAATTTTAGTTGAGACAAACTTGCACAAGCAGTCAAAATACTGGTTAAAATAGACTCGGTGGGGTACAAGCCAGTCAAAATCATTCGGTTATAAAGTTCCAATGCACACTCATAATGCCCCAAATTCATGTAGCCACCAATCATTGAAGGCCAAGACAAGATATCAGGTTCTTTCACGTCTTCAAAGAGCATCTGAGCCTCTACCGATCTACCATGACGAGTAAAACCATCGATCATGACATTGTAAGCAACGGCATTTTTCTCGGGCATACTTTTGAAGAAATCTTCAGCTTCTTCAATATTTCCCTCTTGTACCAACCCATTGATCATAACCGTAAAAGAAACTGTATCCCTTTCAGGCAGCGTCTCAAAAAATCTTTTTGCATCATCAATACACTTATTCTCTATCATACCTGCGATCAAAGAAGTCCAAGTTATTAACAGTGGGTACAGGCAAACTCTCAAATAAAACGATGGCTTTTTTCATTAATCCTTTCTTACCATAGCCATTAATCAACATGTCCCATGATAACGAATCTGGTTCAGGCATGTCATTAAACAATTCCCATGCCTCTTCTATTTTATCATTGTTTATATATCCACTGATAATGGCATTCCATGACCCAATGGACTGAACCTGCATCTTTTCGAACTCAACTCTTGCTTCCTCAATAGGCACACACTTCACATAAAAGGTTATAATGGAAGACTGCAGAATCCCATCAAAATTCAAACCAATTTTCAAAATAAATCCATGAATTGCCATACCCAAATTAACAATTTTAGGCCTGCACAAGTATTGAAAGCACTAATAACCATAGGTTTAATGGCTCTGAAATCTTGTTTGCAAGCCATCTTATAAACAAAGCCATCATATCTTTAATGGCTCTGGATCTCTGCTCTTAGAATAAAAGGTGATCAGAGAAGTACCCACATAAACATATCCACAAAAACCAGTCTTTATCAGTAGCCCATGAATTTGCTTAACCTGAATTAGAGCTCTTGTCTCTGCACAACTCGATAGCGCAATTGAGAAAGTTCTTTCGTTGGGTCTTAAGTTCTCGCTTAAGAATCCAGAATAAAACCTCCGAGATTCTTCATAGTGGCCATTTCGCGAATGAACCAGACATCATACAATTCCACAACACTGCGTTTCTTTGAGTCGTTTTATCAACTTCATATCTGAGCTTGACCAAGTCATGCACTGATGAAAATCCCTGAATAAATTGAAAATGGAAATAAAAAAATGTACTAAAAAGCAAAATCAAACAAAAAAAAAACTTTTGGAGTCTGTATGAGCTAAAAAGAAGTACTAGAAAAATGGAATAGAAAAACAGTTGGGGACATTTTAAAATATTAAAAAAAAGAGAAAATACAAAAATAGGGATTTATAGTAAAAAAAACTGTAAGAAAATGGTAAAAAAAACCATGTAAGAAAAATTGTATATGGTAACTTGATTTTTAACAATTTTTGTACAATTTTTAATTATATTTTTTGAATACCCAAGTTGTCACACACTCTGGGGACTCGGCCTTGCCCATATAACTCGGATAGGCCGAATCACAGTACACCGTTTAAGAGTTAAAAACTTACACTAAAATCAGATGCAAGGTGGTTAAAAGGGTCGTTATCAATTGATTAATAGTGACAATTGCACTACGGTTTGTGTGGTCAAGTGTATTATAGTATACACGGTCTATTTTAAGCCATCAGATTTCACATCTTTTGGCTAAAAGGGACTATGACCTCTTTGTACCTGAACTTAATAATCCTACATATCCCTTTTTCTTACCTGGAATTTTCTTCCAACCCATTTCTTTGACTATACAGTACGGTATTTTTTAAAGCATTAAATTGTTTTATAATTCTTACTGTATTTAAAATATTTTTCAGATACATTTAACATGCTCTCCATGGCATTTCTCAATCAAAGACATTTTCAGCTAACATTTTCAAGGTACTCACACAATTAAGAAATCCAGGAAAAACTTGTGTAAAAAAAATCATCGATTAAGAAATTAAAACTACTTATAGGTTAAGGGGGATTTAGTGGACCAGTGATCAAAAACTTGGCCTCTTATCGAGCTGGGTAGTTGGAAATTCGAACTAAAAAATACAATATTATAAAACTATAGTGAATTGTGAATCAATGTATAAATAGCACCCGGTTTCTATGTGGCCAAAACCATAGCCATGATTTAGTCACATACCAAAACTTGGGTCCTAAAGGTGCCATGGTGAGTCCCTGTGGACCAGGAATACTTTCAGTCAAATTATGGAAGCTCCTCATCAACACCCACTTAGACATCAAGGTTACAATCCCAAGTAGTAAGATAGAGAGAAAGATATGTGTGCCTCGCTGAATCGCTATGGAAGAATACCCCCAAGGGATGTAAGGGAAAGGTAAACATTCATCAATAACAAACCACAATTATCTTCCACGAAGAATCATAAAGTGTTCATACCAAAAGAACAAAACAATCCAGACTCCGCCAAATTGCGTCGCACTACCTTGAGGTCAAATCAGGCATGTGCCCTGCATTTCTCAGCTGCCAAACCAAAAGCTCCAACACAGAATAAACCACCTCAGCTCTCCCATTCATCACCCCATCAGCTGCGTAAAACTCCACAACCTCCCCATCCACCTCTATCCAACTACAACCAGGCGTCTTCTCCATGGCCCCTATCTCTTACTAACCTCTTCAACCTCCCCACCTCCTCCCACTTCCCCTTCTCCCCATACAAGTTTGCTAGTTGCACCATCTATGAGCCATTACCTGGGTCGAGCTCCATCAGTCGATGGACTGCACTCTCAGCTAATCCCACATTACCATGCATTCTACATGCGTTTAAGAGCGCGCCTCATATCACATCGTCGGGTTCTTGATTCATCCCTTCAATCACCTCTATTGCCTCCTCAAGACGACCTGCTCGACCCAAGAGATCGACTACGCACCCATAGTGCTCAATTCGAGGCTCTAAGCCACATTCCTTTTTCATTGAAAGAAAGTAAGAGCACCCCTCATCGATGAGGCCACCATGTGTGCACGCATTTAAAAGTTTAACAAATGTCACCTCGTCGAGCCTCACATTCTCTGTCTGCATCGTATTGAAGATTTCAATAGCTTCACGTGTGTGCCCATGTAATGCAAGGCCATTAATCATGGAGTTCCAAGCTGTGCCACTACGCTCTCGCATTCGATCGAACAATTTGCATGCCTCTTTCAAGCAGCCACACTTTGCATACATATCAATAAGTGCGTTACTGACAAAGGAGGAGGCCCCAGAGCCACGCTTGTATGTGTGCCGAGATGTGCACAAGCTGAGAGCGTGCACACCAGAGTCACATGATTTGGCTGGTGGCTCTCTGCAAGCATACAGCTCAAAAGAGACAATGCCTCAATGAATAGACCATTTTGTGCACACCCTGCTATTGCCGCATTCCATGTGCGTACATCTCGCTCTCTCATCTCCTAGAAAAGAACTAATGCGTCGCCCATCTTTCCAAATTTCGCAAACCCAGTCAACAATGCCGTGAAGGACACCACATTTGGCTCACACATCTCCCCAAGAGCACGACATGCTGCCTCAAGGACTCCGCACTTTGCATAAGCATCGACGAAGGCAGTCCTCACAACAGCCCATGCGTCAAGGCCGGACTTGGCAATGTGGGCATGGGTCTGTGCAGTCTCCAGAAGTGCGAAGATTTGCGCAGAGGCCTTGAGGATGTAGGGGAAGGTGAATTGGTTGGCGACAAAAGAATTGAAATGCATTTGCTTGTAGAGATAGAGAGCAGTTTTGCAGGTGGGTGGCCGTTGCTGAGCGTAGGCGGTGATGATGGCAGTCCAGTGGTAGATACTGGGGGCAGGGTTGTGGTCGAAAATGAGGCGAGCGTGATCGATGTGGGCGGCACCCAAAGTGGTGATGCAAAAACAGAGGAGTTTGAAAGAGAGGAGGGGAAGGTGGGCTTGGCCAAAGGTAATGAGAAAGGCATGGAGTTGGTTGAGGTGAGAGAGGTGGGTGCATCTCTAACAAAGCTAAGACATAGTGGGTTAGCTCTCCAGCTTTGGAGAAGATGCTCATGAGGCACTCTCACTCTGAATCTACTCAACTTGCCGCAATTTTCTTAATCTTTCTTGAATCATTATCGTCATCATCATCTGAATTTTCTTTTTGACTATTAGAAACTGTAATTTCATTAGGTAACAATGCCTATTTCTGACTATTTGAAACTGTAATTTCATCGGGTAACAATGTCGGCAAGACAAATGTACAAAGAACAAAAGAGACTTAGATTATAAATTCAAAATTGAAGCGAACATTTTACATGGAACTAAAAATACAATAATAAGACTGCCATTTCCGTGAGAGTGCTGAAAGTAAACAATGTTCTTCAATTTTTTGCTACTTTTGCACTCTTTGCTCCATGGGTTGATTACCAATAATGTAGTATGTTGTCAGACCGACCGAACAGGACAAGACCGGTCGGATTGGCCTAAGAAATTAAATGATTAATAAGAATACTAAAATAAAGAAAAATTCAAAAATATAGAAAATCATGCAAAACCATTTTCCAAAATAATTTTTGGGAATAAAAAAAGAAAAAGAGAGAAAAAGGGAGAAAATCATCAGATAATTCAAAAAACAGAATCTTATTTGCTGTTACATTTCAACCAGTATACTTATTTTTTTTCCTTTTTTTAATGCCAAAATCCCTTCAAAGTAACCAAAAAAAACGCAATCACAAATTTGAAAACACCTTCTAAAATATACAAGCCCCAACTTCATAAACACATTCAGGCAGATATATACATTTTCATTTATTTTTAAATCTTCTGCAATAAACTAATAAATAAATATTGAAGTACATAAACAAAAAAATCTTACTCAGTCTAGTCATAGTTAGCAAATCGTCGTTTAATCGGCGATTTTTTCAAAAAAAATCGGCACTTTTATGGAAACAGTTCTAAACAGCGACCTTCTGAAAAGGTCATGAAAAAAATAGTGTACTTTTCATAAAAACATTTAAAACGCGATTTTTTCATAATACGATTTAAATCAGACCAAAAAAATCGTATATTTTTCACCTATAATATTTTTTCCCTGTTTTGTGTATTGCAGCCATTGCTACTTTCATGCTTTTGAAAAAAATATTATTTCAGAAAAAAACCTAAAATATAAATTTTTATCCCTACTGTGTTCTTCAAAGCCACAATTGCAGATTGAAAGTATGAAATTTTTTCCCTTTTTTTAAATTTAAACAAAGTTGTTCTTATGGAAAATCATTGTGTAAATGAATTAATACTGTTTATAGCAAATCATTTCGAAAAGTAAATCATTGTGTAAAGAAAAACATATACATGCAGATTTCTGTCATTATTTGTGATAACTGTTTTTACGAAAATAATGTTTATGGCACAAATTAGAGCTCAAAAAACAGTCTTTTACTAATGAATGAGAAGCAGAGAGTGTGAGTATAGGAAAAAGTAATCAATATTTTGTTTTTCATTATGTAATAACAAAGATAAACAATATTGTGTAAACTGTAAACTTACCAGAGCAAGCAATCCCCCAAACCTAATCCTTCAGCTCTGCTTCCTGTTTCCCCAACAAAATGAAAAACCCTCTTCCTTTTTTCTCCCTAAACTTCAGGGAGGGCCTCTTCACAAATCAAAAAATCAGTTAGGGCCTCTTCACAAGTCAGTATAATTAGGGCTTTCTCTCAAACAACTCAAATCAGAGAGAAAAATCCTCTTCAAACTATCTCAAATCAGCATCCCATCTTCCTTTTTCTCTCTCTAAAAATCAGTTAGGGCCCCTTCCATTAGGGCATTAGGGTTTGTGAAGCCGATGAACTCTTGCTTCTTCCTTCTTCTCTCTCTATAAACCAAAGACGATGGACTTTTCCTACTTCCTTCTCTCTCTATAATGCCAAATGGCTATGAGCCCAGCGCCTATTTTCTTCTCTTCCTTCGTCTTCTTTCCTTTCTCTAAACCTTACACGCAGATATGTGAAACCCAGGTTTCTGGGACCATATAAATTAAAGAAATTTATAAAACTTAAGCCATACTTACGTGGTGTTTATAGCTAAAGAGTAATGATAGTACGAGGCCCTGCAACACTGCCCACTAGGATCTGATCCCAGTAAATTTAACACGTATCTTTATAAAAATTATAATAAAAGTTTGTAATTTAATATTTTTACAAAATCTATATCAAATTTAATGATGATCATTTGAAATCCTATACATAAAAATGTGAAAAAATCTCATAACATCATTTTTCCAACTAATAGATATGATGTTTTAAATATAGTTGAGGTTTTCATAATGTTGCAACCTTAAACAACCATTTAAAATACACTTTTAAATTTTATCATAACATATAATTTTAATGTAAAATAGGGAAATGTTCCTGTTAGACCCTCTCACATCCAAGATTTCAAAAGATCACCATTAAATTTGGAATAGATCTATAGAAAAATAAAGTATCACACTTATCTGATACTTTTTTCTAGATATCTGTACCAAATGTAATGGTAATCTTTTAAAATCCTACACACATGGGTGTTGAAGGGTCTCATAGGATCATTGCTCTATAAAATATTGTTAAGATTATCTCAAAATATATTTTCATATCTAATTATAAAATTTTTAACTCCAAAAATAATTAAAAATTTTCCCTTTAAGTATTTAATAAATGGAAAAGTTTATATAAGGTTGCAACCTCAAAATGTAGATGTACATATGTGCCTCAAAAATCCATCGAAAAATATTGTTTTAATGTTACGAGACCCTCTAATTGATCATCTCAACATCGAGATGTATGAATGTGTAAAAAAATTTATTTTGAGTTGCAAACAAAGTGCATCTTGCAACACATTATCTAGACTGTCAATTTTTAAGATTTTCACATGTTTATAGATCTACATGATTTTAACTATTTTTCTAGTTTAAAATTTTATAATTAAATATAAAAATACATTTTAAGATATACTAAAATTTGGAGGTGCACCTTAATTGGATTGTTTGAGGTTGCAACCTGAATGAAACCACACCCTTTAATGAATTTATGTAGTATATTTGTCATTATGCTATAGTTAAAGTATTTAATGAATAAATTTATAATAGTATATTTGTTTTTGGTATGTAATAAGTAGGTGCGATAGTTTCTTACAGCATTTAATGGGTAGATTTATATGGTACTTTTTTTTGGTATATACTAGTTAATTATGTATTTAATATTAGATGATTGGATGATAGTCACGAGGTATCTAAATTAATTGATTTAATTATATTAGTCTAATAAAGTTTTTATGGATGAATTAGTTATTGATGGTTTTGACGTAATTGTTATTTTTAAAATTTTCTAATATTATAATTTTATCCTATTTTTTTACTCCGATTTTTTCAGGCTAATCCGATATAATAGCGATATCTTTATATGAAGTATTTTTGCCAATCCATATTTTTTACCCAATTTTTTCATTTGACTTTTTTAAATAAAAAAACGATTTGTTTTTTATTTTACGGCGAGCTGATTTATTGATTGTCCCCAACTTACTAACTATGGTTCTAGTAGCTCGCCGAAAATCTACGGAAATAGGTTGGAAATAGCTATGGCGATGGAGGCTCGTTTTGAACATGTCAAATGGCAAAAGCCTCCTCTGAAAGTAAAAAGTTTTTCAAGACACGTATACTGCATACTAGGAGCATAACATTTTTGTTTCCTTCTTTTGTCCTTCAATATACCCGAGGCTATAAACAATCAAAGTAAAGCGCACCTTCAAATAGTGTCGAGAAATGTCGTTGAAATTTTTGGTCATCGCCTTAAAATATATATTTTTTAATTATAAAATTTAAAGTTTCAAAAATAGTGTAGATCATGAACACTTGAAAATTGACGGTCCACAATGCATTACAAAATGCACTATTTCCAAAACTTGAAATCCAAAATTTTCATATTCATGCATCTTGATGTTGAGATGATCAATTTTAGGATATTTAGACGTCAAAACAACCTCTTTTAGTGAAATTTTTGAAGTAGGCTCAAATTTTTAAGACTAAATAATATTTTTAGCAACTATATTATGCTCCCTTAGGAGCATAGTTTACTTCTATTCCTCCGTTCTTCTATGCCTCTGATAAGGTGAATTACTTGAGAGGATTTATTAAATCTGAAATTTTGGTAATCACCTTATAATCATATGATGATTATTCTTAAAAAAAAAAAACATTAAAATTTGAGTTTTATAGTGTTTAGAGTTTACCCTCTAAAAATCAGACAAATGATATTTTTTTTTTTTTCAAGTACTCAGAGGGTGCAATTAGGAAATTTTTACTGAGGTTAATGTATGTATTGAATAGATTATATCCTCAAAATTTGCGGCCTTAAAACTAAACCTAGGTGGGGTTTTACTTGAGGGAGTAAAGTGATATTTTAAGTTTTTCTTTCTATTTTTTTTAAAAAAAGGGCAAAAAAGATATTTTCTTCCCCCCACCAATCCAGCATGTCTCTGGCAGTTCACCGGTTCATGGCCGATTCAATATGAAATTTCGTTCTTGCACTAGATTGGACCAATGATTAAAAATGGTCAGTAGCAACGGACTCGCCCTGTTCGACATGGGATCGATCACCTGGTGACGATTCTTGTGTAAAGCGTTGAATCACCCGGTACTAGATAAGAACCGGCAATTCTATATAGTAAATTGTATTTATGATGTCACAAATCGCATATAACGTTCTTGCACAAGAAAATTGTATTTATGATGTCACAGTTCGCGTATAACGTTCTTGTACTAGATTGACCGGCAATTCTGTAGAAAATCATATTTATGATGTCACAGATCGCACATAACGTGCTTGCACTAGATTGACCGAAAATCATGTAAAGTAAATCATATTTATGATGTCATATATCACATATAACGTTATTGCACTAGAAAATCGTATTTATGATGTCACAAATCGCGTATATTGCACTAATTGACCGGCAATTATGTAGAAAAGCGTATTTATGACGTCATAGATCGCGTATATAGTTCTTGCACTAGAATAAGCGGCAATTCTGTATAGTAAATCGTATTTATGATGTCACATCGCGTATAACGTTATTGCACTAGAAAATCATATTTATGATGTCACAGATCGCATCAGTTATGTAGAAAATCGTATTTATGATATCATAGATCATGTATATCGTTATTGCACTAGATCAACATGTCATAGATAGATCGACTGGCAATTTTCTATAAGAAATTGTATTTATGATGTCAAATATTGCGTATAACATTCTTGCACTAGAAAATCGTATGTATGATGTCACTGATCACGTATAACGTTATTGCACTAGAAAATCGTATTTATGATGGTCGACAATTATATACAGTAAATCATATTTATGATGTCACTGATCGTGTATAACGTTCTTGCACTAAAAAACTGTATTTATGATGTCACAAATCACGAATAACGTTTTTGCAATAGAAAATCGTATTTATGACGTCACAGATCACGTATAATGTTCTTGCACTAGAAAATCTTATTTATGATGGCCGACAATTCTGTACAATAAATCGTATTTATGATGTCACAAATTGCATATAATGTTCTTGCATTAGAAAATCGTATTTATGATGTCGCATATCACTTATAACGTTATTGCACTAGAAAAACATATTTATGATGGCCGACAATTCTGTACAGTAAGTCGTATTTATGATGTCACAGATCGCGTATAACATTCTTACACTATAAAATCGTATTTATGATATCACATATCAAGTATAATATTATTGTACCAAAAAACTGTATTTATGATGTCACAAATCATGTATAACGTTCTTGCACTAGAAAATCGTATTTATGATGTCTTGCACTATAACGTTCTTGCACTAGAAAACCTTATTTATGATGTCACAGATCACGTATAACGTTCTTGCACTAGAAAATCGTATTTATGATATCACATATTGCGTATAACATTCACAAATCACGTATAATGTTCTTGCACTAGAAAATTGTATTTATGATGTCACAGATCAAAAATTGTATTTATGATGTCACAGATTACGTATAACTTTTACAAATCACGTATAATGTTATTGCACTAGAAAATCGCATTTATGATGTCACATATCGCGTATAACGTTATTTGACCAGTGATTAAAAAGTCGGCTAATCGCAACAGACTAACCCGGTTCCACGTATCAAGCTCACAGAAACAAGAATGGTAACCTCCTTCCTTTATAGTCACTTAGCCATCCAAAAATTGTTGATGTGAGACTATATTTTGTGTCTTTTTTGAGCGGGTCAGTCAACCACCTGCATAAGCGTGGACACTTTTTTTTGGGTGCCATGCTTTTGAAGCATGCTTGCCATATTATTTAAAACTACATGCGTGTCAATTAAATGACCATGCTTTTGATTAATGTGTCCGATTAATGAGCACATCATGTTAATTAACCAATATAAACAATTTGTTATGGTAAACACTCATTTAATTTTAGTAAACACTATAAACAATTAATTTGATATGTCATTAATATGTCAACTCATTCAATTTTGCTATAAACAACTATAAGCAATTGTTATAGTAAACACTATAAATAATTAAATGAGTGTTCATAAAAACTTACAATTGTTTATAGTAACATGCATGTCAATTAAATGACCATGCTTATTTGGTTGTCATGCTTTTGATTCAAAAGTTTTGAAGCATGGCATATTAAATGAGCATGTCCTCTAATTTATGAATTTTAGTATAGCATATTAATGAGTGCGTCATGTTTTCAAATTAATGCGTCATATTAAATGAGTCTCATCAACATATTTTTTAATTAAATAAATTAATTAGCGTGTCAAATTAAAAAAAAACCATGTAAAAGTTTTTACTATTTATTAGTAAAATAGTGTTTTCGATAGGCTTTATTACCATATTTTATTTTATTTTTATTTTATTGTATCTATTGTGTATATTGCCGATAGGATTTTTTTTAATTTTGATATCTTTATTTTTCATTTTTTTTGGGTAAATATTTTTTGAAAATTTTAATATCATAACATTAGAATGTATTGGGGGTTTTATTTTTAATTTTAATCATATGATATAGAAGAATTTTTTAAATTTTTTTAATCACATTTACTATAATATTATAATTAATAGCTATATATTGAATGGTTAACGTAAGTTCATACATGGAAAGAACATATTCACATATTGATGAAAAAAATGAAAGTTAATAATGTAGTACCCTCATTTTATATTGGATTACTAAAAAACAATATTTATAATGAATTTTAATAACTTTTTTGGAGTTTTTTAAGGTTTAATCCGACTGATTCCTGATCCGGATCGCCGATTCATCGATCCGTATGGGTTTATGGGGTGCTCGATCCGAGGCACCAATCCGTTTTTTAAACCGTTGCCATCAAGGCATTGGTGGTTAGAGGGTAGATGCCCCAACATAGTGTCCTAAACTCTATTGCCATTGTTAACACTTCAGCGAAAAAAAAGAAAAAGAAAAAAAAACAATGATGACAAAGAGGAAGTTTGCGTGCATAGATGATTCATATCAAAATCCACTCTAAGATTCATATTCCCCTCCAAGATTGGATTTGAACCATCCATTTTGATTTACCTTAGTGCCCCAGAGTTTTGATCTCAAAATTGTTTGCTCCTAAAATTATTTACAAAGTAAAGAAAACATTGTTTGGAAAATTTTCAAGTCATAAAAACTCCTAACAAGGTATTTTGCCCTTGAAATCAAATTAGGAAGTTTGTCCTGCAGGGCCATCATATAGGCAGGAAAAAATATTTCCCACCTTTTTTAATTTGTTTTAATATTTTTGTAAAACTTCTATCTCCAAGTTTTCCCTTTATTTTGGATTAAGTTTTTATAGGGCCTAGGCTTTATGAAAACAAAATAAAACATTCATCTCAAATCCTCATTCAGAAAGCACTTTGGGCATAAAAAATGTTCATGATGGCTCTAAAATCAATAAAATTTGAAACTAAAAAAATGTTACAGATCTTACGGATTAGTGAATACTTATTTTTAAAATGAAATGGATGGTCTAGATAATTTATTGGAATATATACTATTTTGAGAACTTGAAATCGTATTTCTTTTTTACAACCTAATGTTCAAGCTGAGTTGATCCATTTAAAGGTTTTTCAACAATTGAATTACAATTTTTGATGAGTTATGAGGTGAGGTTTACTTATTTTGATAGGGTTGCAGCCCTATCAAACCCTTTCGCTTTATTTTTTTAATAGAACCCAAATTGTGGCCTAGATCCCCGGGAACAATGTGGGGCCCTTTGATCATTGGAAAGTATAGAAGGATCAATGCTAGCATAACACCACGATAAGTTCCTCTCTCTAACAACTTGAAACACAAGTCTTTGTATTCTCTCTCTAAAAGTTTCGAGATAATTTATTTCTATTGAAATTTGAAGTAGTTTCTGAGTATAAAAATGTTTTGAAGTAGTTTCTCTAAAACAAAATCTCTAAATACTAATAATTTAAGATAATTTATTCCTAAAGTTTTTGAGATAGTTTCTTTCTCTAAAATTTTAAATTCTAAATTTTTAAAGAGAAATTTGTGATTTATTTACTCATCAATATTCTCATCAAAACTAGACTACTTTATTCCTGGTGGAGGAGGTGGTTGCAAAGTTAAATAGACATTGGGTTGTTGTGGGATTTAAAATATATTCGGAGATTCTACGCCTAAAAATATTGGGAGGTCCTACGCCTAGAAAGTATGGTCCAGGGTATCCATAATTTTCCCTATAATTATGACCGAAGTTCCCCTATTGAGTGGTTAAGAAATTAGAAAAACGAGACAAAAGCTTTACTACCTGTTCATATTTTGAGATTACACATTATCCTAAATATGAGCTACCCTCGTGGAACTAAATAACACTACTCTCATCCCTCACCTAAGGTATATAATATAGATCATTATTATTGGAAGCCCTCTCTCTCTACGGTAGTATTGCATACTCTCCTACATATTTGTTAGTTTTTTAGCATTTGATACATGTACGAATGCTATAAATGCTAACCCCAAAACTAGCATTTTAAATATAATGTCTACGCGTCATTCAGATAAAGGGGAAAGCAAGATATTAAGTAAAATTAGTACCTCCATAGCCAAATTTTCAAAGATTTACAAAAAGTGTTTACACTGTGTCCTTGATGTGTCAAACCATGCAAAACAACCATTAACACATATACTCACCCTACACAAGCTAGAGTTTCTTGCAAAGGAAATGGGGAGCCTACCCAACTTCTTTACACAAACTTGTGCTCCTTTTGAAAATAGGATATTTCAACTTCAATCTTTCAAGAGAAAAATACCATAAATATTGTGCTCCACAAGCAAGATTAGCATTTACTCCCTCAAGTAAATTACCTATTTCTTGATATAAGATTTTGGGAATTTACTTTGAAAAAATATACAAAGAGACCATTTATCTTTTGTACAATGATGTTATAATCATTCTTGTCCCTTAAATTTTAAAATGGGTGGTTGTAAGAATATCAATGAATATGTTATCATATGGATATATATCATATAGATATGTATCTCGTGATAAGATTAGGTGTCCTTGTATGGATATGTATCTCTTAATTGTGATTGATAAGATTATGTGCCCTTGATATTATATGATAAATATCTATTCTTGATCGATCCATATTGGTTGTATATTTATACTGGTCTTATGCTCTGTGTCCATTGATACATTTAAAAATATACTAGACAAGTATAAATATACATTGAGTAATAGTTATGGATAGACATCTATCATGTATATAATATTATCATAATCAAGAGATACATATTCATATAATGATACCTAACCTTATAAAGATATACATATCCACATAATATGTGTCTAGTCGATAACACAATAGACACAAAGTTCCAAAAAACCAATTTCTCGAACTTCGTGAAGCCATCCAATTTGACATCTAGTGAGTGGGAATAGTTGTGATCTCCTTGTAATAAAGATAAATAATCTCTTTATAAACAATCGTTTTTATTTTAGAATCAATGACATGTACCAAATAACTATTAAGTACTTAAACAACTAGGTCAAACCATTTAGAAAGTCGACAGTATGAAACTATTGTTCTATGATCTATTGTTGACTAAAACAATCGCTTTGATTTTTCCTCCCACATGAGATGGAAAACTCCAGGGATATTGATAAGAAAGTAATAATTGAAGAGGAACTTTACATCTAGTCCTACCAATATATAAAACATTTGTAAAAATTTATAAACCTTTGATATCTGTCTCTGGAACAGTGAGAAAGTTGGATGATAAAACCCAAGTTGTGAGCTTTCGGTTATCGCCTCTTTAACCTAGAGAGAAAGAGAAGCCCTCTCGCAACTATACTGATTCATAAAATATAATTAAGTATGCATGCATATAAATAGGAGCAATAAAACAATGAAGCAAGCTCCAAACACACAGATTTTTTGTGTTTTATGCTTCTAGACTATGCCGACGAGGGAGGCAAATAATCCCTTATAAACAATATACAATACAAATATTTAAGGAGACAAAGACCATCATCCAAGAGACTTTATATCTTGAATTTCCATCTTCAAGAGGCTTTGATCATTCTTGGTCCTTTCTTTAAGAGGATATCTACTCTCTTGGATTGCAAGTCTCTCACTCCATCTTTTGAGACTCTTGGTTCTCTTTAGGATTTTCTTTCTTTAAGGTGTTCTTTCTTTTTTACTTGGGTTTTTTTCTCGAAAACTCGTCTCTCTCTTAGGTTCTCTCTTGGGCTTTTCATGCTTTATGTAGAGCATATCTCTTCAAGTTTAAGAGGCTTCAACCTAAAAGCTAGAAGTTGAACTTGAACATCCAACTTTCTCACCCTTCCAAAATTATGTATACTAGAGGACTCATGTCCGAGGCATTTTTAGGGCTTATAATGATTTGCACCCCAAATCGTTAGTCCTAATGACTTGCTCCCCAAGTCATTTGGGCCTTGTGTTGCTTCTCCAGTATGTGGTTCCAATGACTCGCTCCCCAAGTACTTTGGTATTCTCCCCATATACCCCACTCACTTTAAGGGTAATGCCAAAGGGGACCTCCTCATTATAAAAAATAAAGAACTTATAAAAAATGCACCTTAAGTTTTTGTTTATTAAAAAAGCCTCATACTTTCTTAAACGTCATGTATACCCATTTTTTCAGTTTTTGCATTAATTGGACTAAAATAGCCTTCACACTAGTCGTATGACCGTGAAAGCATTACGATAGACTTAATGAAGCGATGGTCTTAATGTTTTGAGGCATCACGGTACTTAAAAAACCTTGATGGCCATGAGAAGTATCATGACACTTAAAGTGTCGTGATGGTCTTCAATTTTATAACGTCATCCAAAATATTATTATAGAATGGCTCTGATGGCCCTTCAAACGAAGAAAGGTGCATGTTTTTCCTTCTTTACAAGCTCTGGAGCTTAGTTACATAGCCCCCCATTTTTCTTCTCATGAGAGGCACATGTTCCTGGAAAAAAAATCACACACACACACTCTCTCTCTCTCTCTTCAAAAGGAGCACGCTATCTCTATATTGGGACCCAATAAGGAAAATTGCTCGCCCTCTCTCTTTAAGGAACATGGAACATATCTCTTAGGAGCATGGAACATAACTCCCTCTCTTTTTAGGAACATAGTTGCTCTCTCTCTCTCTCTCTCTACGCGCACGAATGAGGAATATTGTAGAATTTTAGCTCAGACTTTGACAACCTGGAAATAAGAATTTTGACAAGGGGCTATTATCGATATTTGCAGGGTGGTGCGGGGTAGGAGGTGACCACTATGAGTTGTTGATTGCTTGTGTTGCTGCTTCAACCGCCGCTGCTTCTCCCAAAAAAGTTGTCGTTGATCTATGAATTCCATCATTTTTTTCCTTGTTTACTCTTACTCTTTGGGCATTCAATTTTTGTGATGGCTACTAAAAAAAAAGAGACCAAGAAGAGAAATAAACCCGAGAGAGATAACAAAGAAAATAATGAAATGAAGCAGAGATATGCTCACCACGAAAATCTCTCTTGAATTCAGTGGCCAAAGCTTCAATAGCGATGTCATCCCCAAAAGCAGCAGCCCTTCCATCTTTGTTCTCATCAATGGTTAGAAGACCATCACTGGTAAATAGAATTGAAGACCATCACGGTATGACTGTCGTTATAGAATTGAAGACTATCACGACACTTTAAGAACTATGATACTTCTCATGGTCATCGATACCTCAAAACATCAAGACCATTATGGTATTGAATCTATCGTGATTCCTTCATGGTCATATGACTATCATGAAGGCTAATTTGGTCTAAATAATACAAAAAGTGAAAAAAAGAATATAGATGAAGTTTAGAAAAGTATGGGGTAAGAGCTGTGATACTTCTCATGGTCATCACGGTATTTAAAGTATCGTGATGCTTCAAAACATCAAGACCTTCACGATATTGAATCTATCGCGATTCCTTCATGGTCATACGAATATTGTGAAGGCTACTTTGGTCCAAATATCACAAAAAGTGAAAAAAATGATATAGATGAAGTTTATAAAAGTATGGGTTTTTTAATAATACGTCAAAAGTTAAGGTACATTTTTTATAATTTCCCTAAAAAACACGATATAGATCATCTCATGATCCCTCCTCCTCATGGGACAGAAGACCCCAACAATATCCACCTCTAGTTTCATGCTCTTTTTTATGGTCCCATGGTGCCCATTTCAACTATGCAAATGCAAGATATGGCATTGTATACACTATGACATACAATAAACTTAGTGTCAATGCATAAAGAATTTTATCTATTTCTTTATTCTCCTTTTTTGCATAAGAAATTTTATTTATTTCTTCATTCTCCTTTTTTGCATGATGGGCTATGCTTAGTACTTGGCTTAAAATATCCACTGAGAGAGGAACCAGTTACAACTTGAGAAAAGATTGAATCACTTGGGAAATTATCGAAAATATCCCTTTTTTTCCAAATATTTCTAAAAGTACCTTATTTTTTTCAATTTTATGCACATACACATCCTTTTTTTATTTTTCTATGCAAAATACCCATTCACAAACCTATTGTATTTATGATGGTCTATAATGGACCTAACAGTACATGATGGTCCCAAGCACCCCAAGACACACCCAAGTGGATGCTTGGGGTTTCATAGACCTAATAGGTCTGTAAAAACCCATCATAGACCTAATAGATCCTTTATGGTTCCAATGGGCACAAGATCAACATTTTACTAGGGAGATTTTTCTTTTCGTAATTTAGAAGCCGAATTTGTATAGTGATTGTCAATGACGACACCAGGTTGGAGTGAGTAGCAAATTTTGAATCGGATTCCCTTTGAATTACCCGAGTCACTGGAAAAGATTTTCCTAATATCGAGAATGCCACCTTTGGAGAAGAATATGGCTTCTAAGTTCTAGATGGAACAGATATTACACTGTGACAATATCTAAGTATGGTTTACATTGGAAAGATGAGCAATAGAGGAATTACGGTGAGTTTCTACATGTCTTCATTCAGCTATGATTCAGGGGACGAGAGACCATCATGGACCTAGTAGATTTGTGATCACCGATGACAAACCTAATAGGTTCGTGATGGTCTCGGGACAATCATGCTCCTGGGACCTATATTGGGATCATTATGGACCTATTAGGTCCATGATGGGCCTTCATGGCCCTCATAGGCACCTGAAGGCCCAAGCACCCACCTGGGTGGTTCTTGGGGTGCTTGGAATCACCATATAGACCTATTATGCTCGCGATAGACATGAAGGGCATTTTGAGTATAAATAAATAAAACAAGAAAAAACAAGTATGCACCTAAACTTGAAAAAATATGGGTGTTTCTCAAATTATTGAGTAAAAGGATATTTTTGATATTTTCCTATGCCCTTTGTCTTTCTGAAACATTTCACAACCAACTTTGTTTTGCATCTTGGTTGCCAGCTATTTCCTTCAATCTTCAACCAGTATACCTTGTTCTTGAGTGCTATCTTGCCTTTTTGCAACTTCACAAGTAATAGATGTGGTTCTTGTACAAGGTATCCTATATCCTCTTTTATAGTCTAATCCACTCTTTATGTTCATCCAGCTTCCTGGTAGCTTCCTAGCTTATTCCCATCAATTGGCAGAACATACTCCGATATGCATTTCCTTCTTGAGGGTTTATGTTCCATAGATGACCTTCTCAGTTTAATTGCAGGTGCTAATCCTAGTGCAAGTTGCTCCTCTGCTCTATATCGCCTTGCATTGTCAAGAAATCGTTAGCGTGCATCTCTCTGCCTTATCCTAGCTTAATAACATGCCAACCCGCCTACTTGATTTGTATAGACCCTCCCTCTTTAAGCCCGTCTTAGGTGCTCTCTCCCTCTCTAATCCTGTCCCCTCCCTCTTGAAACCTACTAATTGATTTGCATAAGGTGCTTTGCTTTATCTTTAAGCCTCTTTCTCTCATTTGGACTTTTTTTTGTTTTTTAAGCCCCCTTACTATCTCATTTGAACTTTTTCCGTTCTCTCTCCTTAGCATATCCATTTTTCTTTAGCATATCTAATCAATAAGAAATTATACCGCACAATTATAATAAAAAAATCACCAACATAAGAAATTACACAACATAATTATAATAAAATTTTTCACCCAACATAATCCTCATAAGAGATTAGTAAAAACTCAATTGAAATAATATATATCTTTAGTTTTCTCTAACACCTCAAAATTTTTTTCTGCAATTACCAAACCTTGTAGTTTACTGATCAAACTTCTTTCCATTTTTTAACTTGTATCATAAAGATTTTTAATTTAGTATCATAAATTTATTGCTTATTTGAAATTACATAGATAGACATTTGAAAGACTTCTATAATAAATAAATAAAAATAAGGCTTATCACAATAAAAACACATTATTCCAATCATATTATTCCAATGATTTATCATGTTGAAACCAAAGTTTAATTATGTTAGAAGACATGTGATTCCATGTAAGCGTCAAAATAGGTAAGAAATTGTGTGATGATGACTTTAGAATGATACAAGTATTATTAGAAAATCTTTTTGGAATGGTGATGATGTTATTATTAAAAAATCTTTTTGAAATGGTGATAATGTTATTATTAGAAAATCTTTTTAGAATGCTGTGATAATGACTTTAATTCATTTAAGTGGAATTTTGTGATAAAAAAGAGAAAGAAATGATAGTTTATAGGCAAGTGCTGGTAAAATATTGGTAATACACTTCCCATATTTCTTTCTTATATAGCCAAATAGGAACCCTGCATTTCCCAGGTTGCATCTAAATACTACCCAAATAGTAACAATCAGGTTGCATCTAAATACTATTCAAATACTAAATACTACCCAAACAGTAACAATTATGTTGTATCTAAATACTACCCAAACAATAACAATCCATTTGCAGGTAATATATTACGTCAGTAATATATTTCATAGACAATATATTTCCGGGCTATCACATAGACTTTCAATATCTTTAAACTTTATAAATAAAGATGAAAATATATTTTAGGGCTATCACATAGATGTTCAATATTGAAACTACATTTCTCGAAATTATTTGAAGGTACGCTCTAATTTGATTGTTCAGAGCCTAAGTTTTATACAAACCGCACCTTTATTTATTTAGGATTACATATAATGAAGTCACACTTACTTATAATCATTGCAAAATCCGACAGCTTGGGTATATCATAAAGTTCAAAAAAGTTTTTTTTTTCTGATTTGAGCTTGTTTAATAAAATAAATACGGCCATCTAATTTCATATTTGAACGCCAAAATTAATTGAGACACCTTGTAAAAAAACAAAAATAAATGTCTCGTTCTATACATTTCCTATTTATTTCCACAAGAAAACGGGGACCAGTGCGTCATTTGAAAAATTAGTCTCCTTTTTAGCTCCCTTCCGCTTCCATTCTCTTCTCTCCCCTGAACTCCCTGTCCTCGGATCTTCACTTTTCTCTCTTAATTTTGTTTACCATAATTTTTTATTCAATATTTCCATTGTTAGAAACATCTTCAAGCTGGCCCTCATCTGAAAAGCCTTAGGGCTCAGAAGCAATGGGTTCGGGTAAGTGTTCATATCACACTGGATTCTAGGGTTTCTCTTCATCATTGTTACCCTAATTTCCATGTCTGGTAGGGTAATTTCCTACATGTAGTTATATAGCTATTCGATTTATTCGATTATGGAGATATTTATATTGTGAACTTCCTTTACTCTCTCTTTTTTATGGTTAACCAGGTCAAATTCATTCAATGTTTGCTATTTGTGATGATTTGGTTTAGTTCCATTAACGTTTTTTTTGTAAGTTTCAATCTAAGTTATTCGTTTATCCTTATTTTTTGATCCCTATTTTGGGAGTGTTTTGTGATTTTGACACTGCTTCGGCATTTGTTGGGTACTGAAAATTGTTATGTTTATCTACTTTGCAATCACTTATATTTTGTTTGATTTCCATTGCAACAAACTGGAAGTTATGCGATTAGCAATAGATTCATGTTTCAGTGGTAAAGTTTGGTTGTCTTTCTGTTTAAGCATGTACCCTTGGGTATGCTAAATAGTTTGGTATCCTGAATTGTGCTCAATGTATCCTTATTCTGTTTTTTTTATGTTGAATTGAAGCAATTCTCAATGCAGAATGCGGTCCTGCTTTGGCATTTGTTGGTTACTGAAAATTGTTATGTTCATCTACTTTGCATTCACTTATATTTTGTTTGATTTCCATTGCAACAAACTGGAAGTTATGTGATTATCATTAGATTCATGTTTCAGTGGTAACGTTTGGTTGTCTTTCTGTTTAAGCATGTACCCTTGGGTATGCTAAATAGTTTGGTATCCTGAATTGTGCTCAATGTATTCTTATTCTGTTTTTTTATGTTGCATTGTATGCTGATTTTTACTATTGAAGCAATTGTGGCTCTCAATGCAGAATACGGTCCTGCTTCGGCATTTGTTGGTTACTGAAAATTGTTATATTTATCTACTTTGCACTCACTTATATTTTGTTTGATTTCCATTGCAACAAACTGGAAGTTATGTGATTAGCATTAGATTCATGTTTCAGTGGTAAAGTTTGGTTGTCTTTCTGTTTAAGCATGTACCCTTGGGTATGCTAAATAGTTTGGTATCCTGAATTGTGCTCAATGTATCCTTATTCTGTTTTTTTTATGTGGAATTGTATGCTGATTTGTACTATTGAAGCAATTGTGGCTCTCAATGCAGAATGCGGTCCTTCTTCTTTTTCAAACATCAGATTAATATAATTAGTGATGCCATATTTTGTCTCTAATTTGATGTACTTGAGGTCTCTTTTTTGGGAACAGATGCAGATATGGAGGATTATGGGTTCGAGTACTCGGAGGAGGAACCTGAAGAGCAAGATGTGGATATTGAGAACCAGTATTACAACTCCAAAGGTAGCAATGCTTTATGTATTCGTTTCTTTTGCTACTGAACTATTTACACGTTGGGTTTATTCCACGAATAAGCTTAAACTTTATATGCTGGAGCTTGCTTCATTTATATTTTATGCAAGTGAACTAAACTTGAATTTTGATGATTGCCGTCATTTGGTATGATGGGTCAGCAATATCCCTAGTTTAGGTGATCTTCTTTCATAGTTATATTTGAGATAGATGCAGGCTCTTTCTTGGGTTTATGAGTATCTTGTTGATTTTAAACTCTGAAGTTTTTCTGTAATTTATTTGATATCACTGTTGGCTCTCTTATCCTTCTTTAGGGAATTCCCCTAATAAAGCTAGTGTTCTCTGAGTTATAAATTTTTCATTAATGAGAAATTTCTGGCCACTGTTCCATGTAATCGGAACATAAAGTTTATGGAGCTCTGGTTTGCTCTAGGTAATTTTTCTTCAGCTTTCCTCATTTGGCAGAAATTTTCCATGGGGCTCTAAACAAATCAAGTTGCAACTGGTTGTTTTCACCGTACAAGGACTCCATGTAGAGCTTCTACTCCAATAACATATTAACCTTAAATGAGTTTTACTCTTGTAGGTCATGATGCTGGAGAATTCGCACTTACCTATGGTTTGATGACATCTATCCTTTTTTATTGATATGAGTGATCCATTTGTACCATCCTTGCTACTTGAAAAAAAAATCCTTGCTACTTGAAAAAAAATGACACTTCCACTCTATAATCGGAATGTAATTGTTGGAGTGTACCTTTGGTATTGGGGATGTCTTATCACATTCAGGCATGCACGGGCATGTTTGATACTTCTTTAGAGTTGCTTTTCTCTTATTCATGATATTTACAATTTGCATAGACGCCTTTGCCTTAATTGGATGTTTGAATGGTTTCTATGTATCAACTATTTATTTATTTTAATTAGCTAGTTTGTATTTATGATTTATATCTTTTTTAATTACGACTTGTTAAATTATCTTTGATTTAATAGGATATCTAGTACTTTTTAAATTATCATTGATTTAATAGGATATTGGACGTTTTATTTATCATTGTATTTTCTCGGGCTTGTACTTGTGCTTTAGCAAATGCTTTATACGAACTAGGCGTGTTTCCATCATTGTCTATTTCATATTATCAGAAGGTACATGCATTTGCATGTGATGTGTACATGTGGCATGAGAAAGGGAATAAGGGGTTGGGTTGGATAAGGAGGAAACCAACAAGCTCCATATTGCAAAAGGAAACTAGTCTCACTACGATTCTTATCAATCACATTCATACACAACTTTTTTTTCTTTTTGATAATGAAATTCATACATTACTTTTATGAATTGAATCTTGACTTGAGGGCTTCTTGTTGACATGCATTGGAAATCTGACCGGAAATGCACTTCACTACTCTTAAGTTTGTTGCTATGAACTTGTGGAGTTATCTAAATGTCATATTTTTAGCCCATATCCATTAGCTTTATGTGAAGTTCTATAGGACAGCTGCGAGACCAACTTTGTTTTATGGGGCGGAATGTTGAGTGGACAAAAAACAATGTATCCATAGAATGAGTGTAGTGGATATATTGTTTTCCTTGTACTTTAATTTTTTTTACCTATTTATGAAAACTTTCTCTGTTTTCCATATTAATGACTAAATTATTACAATGTTTTTGTTATGTGGTCCACATAAATCATGCAAATATTCTACCTATTCTTGCCATCCTAGCTATCCCAATCCTCCATTCCTCGTTCCACATTTTGCTCTTCATCCCATTCTTTTTTGTTCAGTTTATTGAATCATGTACCAAGGAAGGCCCAAAAGGACCTGGATGGAAGTAGTGAAAAAATATGTGGGGGGACTAATGGTCTTATTGAGGGTATGGCCATTGATACGAGATTCATGTAGTGAAGTCCAAATGGTTGGAATAAGGCTCTAATGATGATGATGATGATGATGATTGAATTATGTACCAAATTATTTTGGAGTAGCCTATGAATTGCCATACTTGACTGAGAGCATACCTCGTGGTGACGAATGCATGTCTACTTGCCGTCGTCAAATTATTGTTTCTTTTTATGATTTGGTATCATTAGATTTATGTTGTGTTTCATCTTTTTGAACCTTTAGAAGGAAACTAGTTGTGACACATCTCACCTCTTTACAGAACAAGAAAACTTTTGTTTATCGATATTAAAGAAAAAAAAAAGAACTTTCCTATCAATGATGGCCGTGTTTGACTAGAACTCAATATGTTTGTTCATGAATGAAATGTCAGTCCTTATTGGTGTGTTTTTGCTGCTCATGAAAGGGTAGGTTGAAAGCTCTTTGGTTGCTCTTATACTATCATATCTAGAAACATCAAAGAAGTCCTTGAACACCAAGATCGCTAGAGGGGTGTGATTGCATTCTATTTGTTGGACTTGGAGTGGGAACCTTTTTTTTTTTTTTTTGACAAGGTTACATAGGAATGGAACTTGAAACGTGCTATGAAAACCCGGCCTCTACTGTCTTGACCCAACTCGATTCTTGACTTGAACTAGAACTTAACTTTGTCACCAGATAATACAATGTTTTGCTTCCTACTCTTTTATGACATGAATAATGTACGAAAAAAGGTACATGTGCTGGTCATGGTTGATCATCTAAGTGGCTAATTTCCCAAACTAACCATCAAAACACTCAATCATCATTGGCATTCGAGCCTTATCCCAACTATTTGGTGCTGTCTACATTAATCTCCCTCCATTCTACTCTATCAAGGGTTATACCCTCAACTATAAGTCACTATATCATTTCTCATTACTTCCATCTATAACCTTTGGGGCCTTCCCTTTGCATTTTAGAGCCTTCCATTTTAACCAAATCATGCTTTCTAACCGGTGCTGTTCTAGGTCGATCCTACACATGAACAAACCACTTAAGTCTGCTTTCCCTCGTTTTATTGCCCATTGAAGCTACCCCTAAGTTCCTTCGTATTTATTAATTTTAAATTCTATCCTTCATTGTCTTGCTACTCATCCATCTCAACATCTCCATCTTAGCTATGCTCATTCTATGGATATATTGTTTCTTGATTGCTTAACATTCCGTTCTATAAAGCATGGGTGGTCTTACAATGTACGATAGAACTTCCTTGTTAGTTTAATTGGTGTACTATGATTAAATAAGCCTTTAGAAGCACATTTCCACTTCATCCATGTAGCTTAAATTCTACAAGCAACGTCTTCCTCAGTCTTTCCTTCCTCATGGATTATCAATCCAAGCTATCAAAAATAATATCTTTTAGGTGCTACATGGTCATCAATATTAACTAATTCCCTATCTATGCTCCTATGATTACTTGACTTACATTCCATATAATCTTGCCTTAGTCCAGCTAGTTTTAAAACCTGTAGATTCTAAAGCATTCCTCCAAAGTTCTAACTTTTTGTTTACGCCGTCTCTAGTCTCATCAATCAAAATTGTTATCTGCAAACAACATATACCATGAGACCTCATCCTTCAGATACCTAGTTAACTCATTCATAACCAACGCAAATAAATATGTGCTCAACATTGACCCTTGATGCAGGTCTACTGTCATCTAAAACTCACTTGTCTCTCTATTAGTTGTCCTCATGTTAGTTAGTTCTCCTTTGTGCATATCCCTAACCATATCAGTATATCCTCTTGAGTCTCTTTTCTTTTCCAGCACCCACTAAATTATTTCTCTAGCTACCCTATCGTATCATCAACATCATTATCATCATCATCATAGCTTTTTCTCGACTATTTGGGGTCAGCTACATGAATCTTGGTCCGCCATTCTGCTTTATCAATGGCCTTACCCTCAATGAGGCCATAAGTTCCCGTATCTTTTTTTTTTTGATAATTTTAACATCGTATTACTTTACAAAGGAGGAGTACAAAAGATTGGGAAGTGAGAGAGCCAAGCTTACCCTCGAGACGGGTAACTCGGTAAAAATAAGCCATAACCCCTATACAAACTATTTATTGTTGGAGAGACTGTAAACAAAAAATGGGCTTATAGGCACACCCTTTTACAAGAAGTCACAAAAGAAATTATGAGTCCTGGAGACCTCAATGGTCCAATGCAAAAAAGGAGATGGACCATTCAATGTCTTCCATGTCTGTTTGGCACCTCGCCCTATCTTTAGCTAGAAGGTCGGCTAGTTCCTTTGACGTTCGCTACGTATGCCTCCAACAGACAGTGATATCCCTGCATAGGTGGTAAATCTCATAAAATATCGTACATAGCTACCAGGGAAGATCAATAATACCTGTTGCCCAACATAAGTCCCCTTATCTTTTCTCACTACTTCCAACCATGTCCTTTTGGGCCTACCCTTTGCCCTTTTTGTGCCTTCCACTTGAACCAACTCGCACCTCCTAACAGGTGATGTACTGGGTCTACGTTGCACATGGCTAGACCACCTGAGTCTATTTTTTCTCATCCTATTGCCTATTGGAGCCACAATTAAGTTCTCCTGTATGTATTTATTTCGAATTTTATCAGTTCTTGTCTTGCCACTCGTCCATCTCAACATTCTCATCTCAGCTGTACGCATCTTATGGATATGTTGTTTCGTGACCGCTCAACATTTTACCTCATAAAGCAAAGCTGGTCTCACAACTGTCTTATAGAACTTCCCCTTCAGCTTCATTGGTATGCGACCATCACATAAAACTTCTGTTGCACATCTCTACTTCGCTCAGCTAGCTCTGATTCTATATGTGACATCTTCCTCAATCTCTCAATTTTCCCAGATTATTGACCCAAGATATTAAAAGTGCGTTCTTTTTGGTATTTTTTGGCTGTCAATCTTAACTACTTCCTCGTCTCTACTCCTATTATTATAGAATTTACATTCAATATACTCTGTCTTAATCCAGTTAATTTAAGACTTTTGGACTCTAGAGCATTCTTCCAAAGTTCTTTGTGTTGACTATGCTTCGGGTTTCATTGATCAAAACTACGTCATCTGCGAATAACATACACCACGGTACCTCATCCTGTAGGTGCCTTGTTAAGTCGTCCATAACTAAGAGAAGGAGATATGGGCTCAAGGCTGACCGTTGATGTATACTCTTGTCATTGAAAATTTACTCGTCTCGCCACTAGTTGTTCGCACACTAGTTAGCACTCCATTGCTCCTTCATACATATCTCTCACCAAGTTAATATAGTATCTGAAGACTCCTTTCTTTTCTAACACCCACCAAATTAAATGTCGAGGTATTCTGTTATAAGGTTTCTTTAGATCAATAAAGATCATGTGGAGGTCATTTCCCTGCGCCCTAAACTTATCAATCAGTTGCCTAGTTGACCTCCTTGGCATAAAACCTAAGTGCTTTTCTGATACACTCGCTTCATGCCTTAGTCGTTGCTCAGTGACTCTCTCCCACAGCTTCATAGTGTAGCTCATAAGTTTGATTCCTTGATAGTTTGCACAATTCTGTGTCTTATTTGTTCTTGTAAGTAGGTACCACAACACTTTTCCTCTATTTGTTTGCATTTTCTTTGTTCTCAACACCTTACTGAACAGCTCGGTCAGCCCGTCAATGCTGATCTCCCCTATGTACTTCCCAACCTCTATTGGGATACCATCTGGTCCTAAAGTCTTTCCTTTCGTCATCGTCTTCAAAGCTTTTTTCACTTGTGATATCCTAATCCTATGAATGTATCTATGACCTTCGCACTCATTTATGTCAACAATTCCTTCTACCATTGTGTTCCCATTATGTTCGTCATTTAATAATTTTTGAACATAAACTTGCCATGTTTCGTTGGTCTCTTCATCTTTGACTAAGACCATTTGATCTTCACTCTTAATGCATTTATTATGGTCTAGATCTTACACTTGTTTTCTCATTTTACTAATTTGAAGATATCTTTCCACCTTTTCTTGTTCCTAGCTTATCGTATAGGTTATCATATGCCTTAAGTTTATCACTTACTATTTGTTTAATTGTGTTTTTTTGTACTTTTATATTCTTCTAAGTTCTGATCATTTCAATTACATTGCCAAGTTTTATGACATGATCGTTTTGCTAATGGCCTTATGAACCTCATCAGTCTACCATCAAGTTTCCTTATCGGAGTTTCTTTTACCTCTAGTTTCTCCTGAAAGTTCTTTTGCCACTGTCTTAATACAGTCAGCCATCTCATTCCATGTAACATTGACCTCATGTTCATTGTTCCATTTTCCTCCTATAACTAATCTATCCCTAAATCTATCTATTTTCTCATTTTTTAAATTCCACCACCTAGATCTTGGACACCTATTAATTTCACCCCTTCTCTTCCATCTCTTTATGCAGAAATCCATAAGCACGAGCTTATGTTGCATACTGAAACTCTCTTTTGGGATAACCTGATAGTCTTTACACCTCCCAGAATTATCTCTTAATTCTATCCTCTACTCTTACTTCTGGTTCATAAGCTAATTATATGCTTTCTTTAAATCAATAAAGGCCATATGGATGCCTTTCCTCTTCTCCCTAAATTTCAATCAATTTCTTTAGTATCCTCAATTGTTGACCTCATTGGCATAAATCCGAGCTTATTTTCTTTTTTTTGAATAGGGGTAACATTTGTATTAATATTAGAATTTACATAGTACGGATTCTAGAGATGGCATCCCACAAGTTGGGTGCTCAGGCTACAACTGTAACTAGATATAAGAAAAGAGAGAGTGCTAATATTGAGGAGAGAGAAACTAAAAAATGAGTGCAAACAACCAAAAAAAGGAACCCGAAGCATGGTGCTACAGGATCCCACTATATAGAATGAAAAACTTGACAGCACGTGTGGAGATGTGATTGATCTTGAACTTCTACCATACTTGAGCGTGTGAGAAGATGGCCAACTATTGAAGCAAATCCCTGGCTTCAAGATCCACAAAGAGATCCATGAAAAGAAAAAAGCGGGGGCTCCTGTTGCGTAGGGTGAGAGGATACTGTTCGTCGAGCTTTGGGGGAGCTCCTAGCCGAGGAGCTGTCTGCAAATCAGGAGAAACTTCTATCCTCAGAAGTATGAGCTTGAAGATTCGAAAGAGGTCAAGTAGCCCTAGAAAGGGGTGTAGGGGAAAGATAAGGGAAGAAAAAGAAAGGGATGAAGAGAGAGAAGAGGGGGTAGGGGGGAAGAGGGGGAGGGAGATGGGGAGGGGCGAAAAGAATAGGGAGAAAGAGTAGAGCAGCAGGGATAGGTCAAAAAGGAGGCATGTTAGGCTGCATATGGATTAAAGTCGAATTAATAGAAAAAGTGGGCAAGGGGCTGTAGTAAGAGAAGGCAAGAGAGATGGAGAGAGAAGAGGAGATGAGAGAGAGAAGATAGGAGACTCCCCTCCACGCGATTTTTTTTCTTCTTCTTTTCCTCTTTTTCCCTTTTTTTCCTCTTTTTTTTTTTTCCCTTTTTTCCATCCCCTTTTTTCCTCTATTTTTTTTTCTCCTTTTTTTTTTTAGGTGTTTAACTACGAAGGGATGAGAGAATTTAGAACGGAGAGGAGAAAGAGAGAATAGAGAGTGGCGGGGTGCTAAAACATACCTGTTTGAAGGGTTGAGGAGAAGCCATAACTCTCTCAGCAGAGCAGTAAGTAGTTGACAAAACACCGTCAGAAATTTGGGGCAGGGAGGAGAAGGGTATAGAGACAGAGGGGTTGTAGAGATAGGATTGTAGAAACAGATTGTTCTGGGCTACCTTAGAGTAAGGTTGAGGATGAGAAAGGAAAACCGAGAGAGAGAGAGAGAGAGAGAGAGAGAGAGAGAGAGAGAGGAACCAGGGAGCAAGTCTGGGGAAGTAAGAAGAGGGTGGGTAGAGGCCCCAAAATACCCCTTACAATCTGCCCTGATTTTCCCCTTTTTTTTTTTTTTTTTTTCTTTTTTGTTTCTCTTTTTTCCTTTTTTTTTTTGTATCCACTTATTCCACCCTCTTACCTGATTGAGTTCCTATATTCTATGTGGCTAGACAAATCTTATTCTCTTGGACTAGCTTCGTTACCCACGCTTGTCAAAAATATGATGGGAAACCTTACAGCACGTCACTTACAGTGAACTCCCTAGCATTAAAATATAACGTTGGATCATGATTCTTGATATGGATGTGGCAAAAGTTTTCCGCTGGTTGTCACCTAGCACAATCCTCCTTTCTCATCCAGGCTTGGGACCAGCAATGGCGGAGTTAGACAGAACACTCTATATCACCACATAAAAAAAAGAAGAAAAATATTCAATATCATGTTATTGTTGATGTCACATAAAGTTTGGTGCAAAGAAGAAAAATAATCATAAGAGGTAAAGTGGTAGAATCTAGTTGGCAAAAATAGTAAAAGCTAATTTACTGACGCTTTCTTTCAAAAGTTCTTTTAGTTGTTTAAACTCTTGCAAATTGTTCGTATATTGCATTGTTGGGCCATCTGTTTTGCCATTGGTTAACATCTCATATCATATCATTCTATTTAGGAATTTTCTTTTTCTAATTTTATGGTATTTCACTAGTCTTTTTTTTTATTGATCTTCTAATTTGTAGGATTGGTGGAGTCTGATCCCGAAGGAGCTCTTGCTGGATTTGCTGAAGTAGTTCGAATGGAGCCCGAGAAGGCTGACTGGTACTCCTATTGACTTTACACTGTTATAATGTTAGAAAATTCATGAACTATTTTGATAAATTCAACATCCTAGTTGTTAATACTTCTAGCAGTTCCGCAAGTTACTTAGAAGGTTCTATTAAGCAATTCTTTAGGTACAATTGCTGATTGCTGTATGCTATGAAATTGCAACATCCAGTTTTATGATATGGGTTGAACCTTGAAGCATAACCCTTAGTTTGGATACAACTCAATGCTTTGGTTAATGTCTGGTTAGGGCCCCAACAAAATGCAGCATTATGCAACTGGGATGGAAACTAGTATTTTCAGCTTTCATCTCACTTGCACAACGGCCATGTTTTTTGAGTGCAATCCGCACCTATACGGGTTTCTATGTATCACCCAAAGGAACCTCTCAATCACAAATTGTCTCACCTAAAATTCCACGCCAATGATGCCAAACCATGTTTGGGGGCACCATCCAGATGGGCCATAAATTATAGTGACAAAAACTCCATTTTTGTCTGTTTCATGCAATCCAAATTTTACTGTATAGAATGTTTCACTTTATTTACATGTATCCAAGGTCCAACGTGTAAACTTAGGGAATTGTCTCCATGGCATATCCTAGTTGATGATAACACTGATGTTTTTTGTTTCTGAATCGTTGGGGCTTTTGAGTTGGATTTTGAATTTGGACGTAATGAGTTTGCTTTTGGTGAAGCTTCATTAATTTGGTATATGTTGCTTGTAAGGTTTGTGTGTGTGATTGTATGGGCTTGCTTGTGCTTCCATTTGGTTCCAAATCAACTTGTAGCATTGGGCCCAACAAGATTTGGTGGGCTTCTCAATGATGATAAGTATGGTACTATTTTGTAGCAAGGGCATATGATGCTCCCAATGCTTTGGCAATCACCTTGGCAAAGTTGTTACCAGACATATGGGCCTGAAGCTTGTAAAATTATTTATTGCATCTGCTCTCCAGTTTTGGGATTATTGTTATGTCACACTTGTAACCTTTTGATCATTTCTCATTTTTATAGTACTCCTTGAACCTTAAAAGACCTTTCAATTCTTTAGAGAATGAACCTTTAGTTCAAAACATTCTTATATGGGGTATTTTATGTAGTTTGATAATTACAGGTATCGTACATTGTTTATTAACTGTTGTCAGACAATAAATATATGAAATGGGTGATGTCGCACATTCTCATTAGTCTTACATTCTCATTAGATAGCAAATGCCCTTGTCCTTCAACAGTAATTTAACTCCCCTGCATCCTAGACCAATAACCAAAAGTGTCCCAGGTAAAAAATGTTTTAAACTAAGGGATGAGAGCATTAAGTTTCCAAAAACCTTTTATAAGTGCCTATTGTAAGATGAACCACACAAAGGTAAAAATACATGTGTGTGCACGTGTGTGATTTTAATCGGCTTGGGCGAGGTGCTCGGAAGCTGCCTGAGCCGAGTGACTCGGTGAGTTAGCTTAGACTTGCCTTAGTCTAGCCTGAGCCATAAGAAGGGGCAAAAAATACAAAAAATATCAATAGAAATTGTAGAAAACCAAAAGAAATAAAAATGTACAAAAATTAAAAGAACCATGCAAAACAATGAATAGGAATTAAATATATGGTAATGGTATTGGCTTAAAAGAAGGTAGAAAATTTTGAAAAGGGTAATTCAGAAAAAGAGAAAACAGAAAATCATAAAAAGGCATAAAACATATGCGAAATGAAATTTAAATCAGTTATACTTGATTTAGTTAAAAACAAATCAATTTTATGAATCTAAATTGGAAAAAATGGAGAATATCCAAAATTTCAAGGTCGCTGATCTTTGCGCTTGATGATGTGAATTGATGCTTCAATTCCTGGTCAAAGCTTCCTCAAACAATCCCAATCAGAATTCCGAAATACTTTTTGGTTTTTGATTTTGGGTCTAGGAGATCCGACCACTTGAAAAAATTGGATGAATAGTGAATTCATATTTTAAATCTCTCAAATTCTTCCTTTTTTTTTTATGTGTTTTATTGTGACAATCTGACCTATGGTTGGATCTGCAACACAAAATAGTCTTAGGGACCGGATTTCATCAAAGATTGACCATTGATTGCAAAGAAACTGCAAATTTTCAAAAGTAGGCAAGGCCGAGTTTCACATTTTTTGGGTCTGTGCAGTACTTGCTCGAGCACTATACATGTATACATTGTGCTGGACTTCATAGGGTGTCGTGTTCGAGTATTGCGCTCGAGTCTAAGTTGACTAGAGCGAGTTTTGAGTACTGATGCAGATCTATGCTGCGGCACCTTAAAACTTGTTAGAAGAATGAATTCTGGGAACTCTACAATTCCATCATCTCGACCTCCATGACAATGGATCTGAAAAATTGCAATTGAACCGCAATAAAAGGTCCATCGTTCACGGTTGCACCACCATTTCTAGGCCATCCTTTTCTAGTATTCGTACATCCACCAGATTTGCATTATTCATGGTGCTTCAAATTCCACAGCTCCAAATTCCACATTGAAGGGAAGAAATGGATATGCATTTTGCCGATGATCAGGGGCTTAGTATTGAATTGGGATCAAGACCGGGATGGTTCTATAGAAGAAGAAGAGGCTTATACATCCCTCGCTGAAGTAAGGGTCAACGTTCTGATTTTAAATTTTATAATAATTGATTTTGTGAAGTCTCCTATTTCCTACTGGAAAAGAGAATGATATGGCGGGTTCAGGATTGATCCCTAATAATGGATCAGATCGCATCAATACCAATCCTTTTTTTCCAAGGCGAAGACTCAATCACCGAGCCAACATCAAGGAACTATTTGTACATTGCTGTATAGAAATAAGGAAGGTCAGGGCAAATCTCTTATGGTTTTGTCATCATCCAATTGTTCTCGAACTGATCCATTAAATGGTTCGAAATATCGCAATGTGACAAAAGAATGAATTCAAGAGGATCCCATGATTGCAATTAGGAATTCGTTGGGTCTGTTAGGGATTGTACCTAACATTTTGAATTTTTCCTCATCTTATCATTCAATAACTCATTAGTTGTTGGATGTGGAAGTGGGAGCGCGTGCGAGAGCCTGGGATTGACCTTTGGCTGAAGCTCCCTACCCTTGGAGCGGTGCTTAGGGAGCAACCTTGGAGCGATTTCCCCTATATGCACCCGATATATGCACTACATGTATATGGGAGCGTAGGGGGAACGCCCCTTACACACATGCACCCACATACATATACATAGTTTTTTATATATATATACACATAGACTTATACGTAAACTTATATATATATATATATATATATATATATATATATATATATATATATATATATATATATGGGTTAATTTCTCCATACCCCTTATTTTTGGCACCCATTTCTCAAGGGACCCAAGATTTTACAATACTCCTTTGACGTTATATTTTTGACCTAAACAAATTTTGAAATGACCATTTTTTTTATCAAAACCTAAAGTCCTGTTCAGCCCTCCCTCTTTCTCTCTACCAATCACATTTGCCTCTCTCTCTAGGACTAGAATCTCTCTCTTCCTCTTTCTCTCTCTAGCATGGGTCTCTCCCTCTCTCTCTCTATCTCTCCACTAATCACACAGCTCTCTTTAAAATCTCTCTCCCTCCTCTTTTTCTCTCTAGGATGGGTATCTCCCTTCCAACACTAAGCGCCTCTTTCTCTCTCTACCCCAACAACTAGCACCTCTTGTATGCACCACACCGCTACCATACACAACCGCTCTGCCTCCGCCCAACCATACACCAACCCCAACCTTCCATCCACCACTGCTCCCTCCTCCCCCTCAGCCAATCTCTCCAACGCCCATACCGGAAAACACCACTCCTTCACCGGCAAAGTCACTGGAAAATCACCCTGCAAATTCTGGCAACCTTAAATTATCTCCAAAACCGTCATACCATAGCTGTAAACGTTGGCCTTTGAAATAATGGGAAGACCACCCATCCACTCTGGTGCTAAATAGCCTCTGGTTCCTCTTGTTGTGATGGCAACTCAGCTAAATTCTTTACCTAAAAGCTTCGCCATGCCGAAATCTTAGACCTTTGCAGTGAAATCGTGGTCCAAAAGGATGTTTTCTGGTTTGATATCATAGTGAATTATATAGTCTCTGCACTCTTCATGGAATAAGCAATTCCTCTCGTTGAACCTAAAGCAATTTTGAATCTGGTTTCCTAGGGTAGTGTTTTGGTCGATTCTTAATTGAAATAAGAGAGTAATTGACCATTCACCATGAAATCATAGACAAGAAGGCAATTCAAGTTTTCAGAGCAAAACCTCAAACCTCGAAGTCGAACTAGGTTAACGTGTTGCAGGGTTCTAATGGTGACGATTTCATTGATGAACTCATTCGCGCCTGAAACTCATGGTTTCTCCAAGCGCTTCACTGCAACTTCGAAAGAATCGGGCGAAACACCCCTGAAAACCACACCAAAACGGCCATGGCCAAGCTTCTCTGAAAACCCTCGAGTTGCCGTATCAAGTTCTTTTTAGGAGAAAACCCTAAGACCGGAGGCTGAGATCTCAGCCATTCTTCTCCTTTTCAAATAATGGCCTGTAAAATCAAAGCTCCATTCAAAACTAAAGCTAGAGCACAGAGGCCTGCTATCAAAGTAGGACTGGTTTTAGTGCTGCTTTCACCGGAGTTTAGAGAGAGACGGAATGGTTAAAGGGACTTTAGGTTCTGATAAGAGGTGGCCATTTCAAAAATTGTTTAGGTCAAAAATATAAAGTCAAAGGAGTCTAGGGGTTGGAAGATAGAAAAGATAAAGACTTAATGTTATTAGAAATAGTATAAAATCTTGGGTCCCCTGAGAAACATCCCAAAAAATAGGGGGTATGGAGAAATTTGCCCTAAATATATATACTTGTCTCCAAGGGGGATAGAGACCTCCTGTAGGGGTTCCAATTATCTAAGGGTTAGTATCTAGGTGCATATGCTTACAAATATGTCCTATCAATTTCTTTAGAAGTGATATTTTAAAAATAATAGAATGAACAATCCATTGTTTAGCATTTTCAATATGCTGAACACATGCTAATAAGAACTTTATTGCTAGAAAGGCCCATAAAAATCATGAAATCCAAAAAAAGGGTAGACTTGAGCCTATACAACACATTTAGACATCATCAAATAGTAGACTTAGGAAAATCACGAAATCCGAAAAGAGATGTTCTATTATAAATAGAAGAATTTATACATAATTAAAGAGGCATTTTGTGTGTAAAAACCATAATGTATGGAAAACTTAATAATTAAAAATCAAGAAAAATATTTTAGGAAAATTTGAAGTGAGATATAATAACTGCATGAAATGATGTTAAATTGATCATTTAAGAAAATGAAAGACATAAAGGGCATTACAAAATTCAAGAAAAGATTTCCTACTATAAAAAGAAACCTTTAAATGAAAGTTAAGAGAATAAATAAATCATTGAAAGATGTCATTATTTTCATACATTTTGTCATCATAGAATAAAATAAAAAAATTGTTAGTTGAACACTTTTGAAAGGTAGAAAAGACATTTTTGTGTAAAAAAAATATAATGTACGAAAACATTAATCATAAAAAATCGATGAAAAGATTTTAGGGAATATTTCAAGTGAGATAGAATAAATGCATGAAATGAGACAAAGGGCATTACAAAATCCAAGAAAAGATTTTTTAACAAAATCAAAGAGAAAAAGCCAAATATGTGAAATAATTCAATCATTATAATTTATTCAAAGAAAAATCCATCATTATAAAAAATTTTAAATAATAAAAACATCAATTAAGCAGGCAATTTGGAGGAGTGGATCAATATCCTTTTCAGTCAAGGATCAAGATCCCTTTAAGTTAGGAACCGAGATCCCAGTAAGTATGGCTTGAGATCCCCTAATGGGAGGAAGCAAGTATTGCTCGGACTCCGGCTCCGGCTTCGGGATCGCCGGATTGAGATTCCAAGTGGGGATCGCCACCCGTTGACCAAGATCCCTGCAACTATGATCAAGAGGTGTTTTTGGTCCTCAATCCACTTCCAAGATGGTTGTTTGAGGTTCTGCATCTTATAACCATGGTCTCTTGAAGATATTCATATGTGCATGTGTGCGCACACGCGTGCCTGTGCACTCACACACGTGCCTGTGCATGTATGTGTGTGCATGTGTGTGTGCATGTGTGTTGCCTCAATTGGGGTGGTCTCTTGCCCACTCCATGCACACACACCCGTGTGTCTCACTTGTGGGGTGGTCTTGCTCACCTATCCACCATAGCAAGGGTCCTCTCGCCCAAACGCAATTGTCATTTTTTGCTTTGGAATGGTTTAGATCATCTTGGATTCACCATATGAATAATTTGCAAAAAGAAGAAAAAGATTTTGAGCCCTTCTAATCCTGTTCTGATTACCCTCCTCTCAAATAGATGTTCCATAATGAATCTTCGAGGGGCATTTGGTTTGGTGCCTTTTTTGAGCTCAAATGTTTTTTTTTTTAATTGATCTTAGGGATGCGTAAAGATGTTCATAACTTTATATATCAAACAAGAGAGGTAGGGGCCGTCTCCCCACTGACTCACCCAAATATATATATATATATATATGAATCATTTGAGAATGGCCTGGGGCCTAGGCGGTAGTATTGCCAAGCCCCATGATGAGGTCTTTGACTCCATTCTCACCTAAGGGTAGGGGCCCAAATCCCCACTGACTTGCCACTTTTTACTTACCCAAAAAAAAAAACTTCATATAAAAAGAGCCCATCAACCATGCGCTTGGGCACTAGACCTTATGTTGACAATGGTCTGACAAATATCACTAATTTTTTTCCTTATATCCATACTACACATACTAAGTTACTTGTAGTGTCTATTTGTCTGTCATCATCATGCAATAATGGCCTTCCCTTTCATTTGTTTTTTTTTTTTTTTTTGATTTTGCTAACCAAGAACATTAAAAAGAAAGAATGAAATTTTTTATACATTCTCCATTTTGGGAAAGAATAATATATACATTGCCACATAGATTTGAAGTAACCAAACCTCATAAATTAAAACTGATAAAGCAAAGAAAAATCAAATACCTTGATAAGTCTTCACTGCCCTCATTCATCACCAGCCTAATATGATCCCTCAAAGATCCCAAATGGTCGCGTGTTAGATTTATGACACTTCTCAACCGATTTACCACCTCCTTCATTGTTGGCCTCTGACTCCAATCACTATCCATACACCACCTCATCACCTTGCATACTCCATCAACTTCAGCTACAACAATCTATGGGTTCATGTCATAGTCTGTTAAATCAAGTGGTGGCCTATCTCTCTTAAGAACACCAATGGCCCAATCCGCCAGCCCATTCCCTGAAATTCCATGTCATTTGTTTTGATCATAAGAATTGGAAATAAATGAATATTTTACTATTTTCACCTATTAGATATGGACTATCCATAAAAATAGATTTAGTCTTACATGAGAATCCAAATCAAGAGTGGCATATTTGGCTATGAATCTCTCCTTGTGGGTCCTAATAAGTATGGTTTCCACACATATTTAAGATAGAGATTTTTTTTTTCGTTTACTCTACAGAATAATTGGCTACTCAATTTTTAGAAATGAATGTTTGTTTTATGTAAATCTGCTAAGTTAAAATAAGGAATATGAAAGGCATGTAGTCCTTAAGGAGCTTTAAACATGAAGGTTTCTGTGCATATACAGGACTAATTTAAGTTCCAAATTTTTTTTAAAAAATATTATTGCAAAAGTTGGAAATACAAGATTGTCAAAAACTTTTTTATTTTTTATGATGAATTTTTTTTACTTAATAAATTCTCAAAATTATCTTGAATCCCTTAATTTAATTAAGATTTCTATTGTTGTGAACATAATTTATAGTCATTTGAAATTTGGAAATTTGTCATTTGTCCGTCATTATCATGCAATTATAGCCTTCCATTTTAATTGTTTGATTACAGTACTTTAAATTAAAAGCGGCACATCTAATCCTATTGGATAGAGAGTCCAAATACAATAGATTTAGAGCTATTTGAGAATCTTAATTGAGAGGAGCATGGAGATTTCGGGCCGAAATCTCCTCTCAAAGTCTTAATAAATTAACATTTTTTAATTTCTTAATAAACAAAGTTTCCATGCTCATGTAGGATAAAGATGAAATATTATGTTTAATTTTTCTTTTTCTTAAAATTTGATACTTTTGTAGTTTTTGTAGTTTAATGATTTTTACAAATTTTCTTTAAAAGATTCTTTAACGATTTAAGATAAAATTATTATTGTTTGAAGATTTACTCAATCACCACTTTTTACTGTTCATAGAAATTTCCAATCTAAATTAAGGGACATGAAGAATGATTTAACCTCATGTAGTAGAGGCTGACTAAATCAGGTTTTAATAAATTCTAAAAATTTTCTTGGTGCCTTAATTTTCTGTTTTCTAGTGAAATTAAGGAATAGTACATTAATACGTTATTTTCATTTTTAATTAAAATTTTTAATATTACAAATAATATATACCAGTTTGAAATACAAAGTTCTAAAATTATTTATAATTCGATTTATTGTGCCTTTGCATTGCACCGGCTGTGGACTTGTATGTAGATATGTATATGCACGTGCGTGTGTGTGCATGTGCACGCTTGTGTGTGATGCATATGTTTCCTGTATTATCACAGTCTGGCGCTGCTTTATGACAAGCTTTGTTTTTGTATATGTGGTATTCATACATGCATACATATTTATTTGTCTTGTGGGGCGGATGATACACGCACACACACACACACACACACACACACACACACACACACACACACACACACACATATATATCTATATATATATATATATATATATGCATATGTGTGTGTGCGTCCGTGTGTTCACACGTCTGTGTGTATATACACAGACATTATCATCATCATCATTTAATGTTTCCTTCATAGTTATTACTGAAGTGATTCCTATGTGATTTTCCATTAATTTGTTTTTAGTGGTGGTATTGAAGTAAGATCAATCACTAAGTAACTCATACGGATTCATGTACCCTCCTTTTTTAAGTCATTGGCTAAATGATGTTGCTTCTCTACTTCTTCCTTTATGGTGTGAAGAATATTAAATTTCTTTATTTGTTTTGAAATATAGGACTTATTCAGTTTTAGTCCTATGGTTCCATTAATTAACTGTGAATTTGAGACATGCCTTTGTTACTTTCAGGGGATTCAAGGCTCTGAAGCAAACGGTTAAGCTCTATTATCGACTGGGGAGGTATAAAGAGATGATGGATGCATACAGGGATATGTTGACATATATTAAATCGGCTGTAACTCGAAATTATAGCGAGAAATGCATAAACAACATTATGGACTTTGTTTCTGGCTCAGCAAGCCAGAACTTTGACCTTTTGCAAGAATTTTATCAGACCACACTGAAGGCGCTTGAAGAATCAAAGAATGAGGTCAGGAATTCTATTTAGTTATGCTATGAAGTTTCTTCTTGTCCCTAGAAGGTGTACTGATTGAGCATTTATGGTGCTCCATGCAGAGACTTTGGTTTAAGACGAATCTTAAGCTTTGCAAGATATGGTTTGACATGGGTGAATATGGGCGCATGAATAAGGTATTTTCATGGTTTGTCACAGTGTTAAATTCCCTGACTTGGACTTGGACTCGGACTCATAAGGAGTCCCAAGCTTGAGTCAACCTCTGACTCGGCTGAGTCTGACAGCGTTGGACTCAGCTGAGTCTTAATAACAAAATTAAACTTTTGAGACTTGCATCAGACTCTCTTGATAGTTAGGATGTCATATGGGCTTGGTATCATGCGGGTCCAAGTGACTCAAGCGAATCCGAGCCCAACTCAAAGAGTCACTACTTTGTCAAGATAAGTACTCTGTAGGTTTGCCAAACCTTTTAGTGTCTTTCTAGTTTTTACTTATTTAATTATGTAATTGTTAAGCATCTCATCCTAACTAAGTAGAAAATCCATAAAGATTCTGAAGGAGCTTCACAAATCTTGTCGAAGAGAAGATGGGTCTGATGATCAGAAGAAAGGCACTCAACTGTTGGAGGTCTACGCTATTGAAATCCAGATGTACACTGAAACAAAGAATAACAAAAAACTCAAGGTAAAGCACTTCGAGATTGCATTATTTCTAATCTACATGATTGGGATTAATATCAGATGATGTCTATTTTTGAAACATCTCCCTCTTATTAGTTCTGCTAATTTGTAGTGCTCATTTTGGAAAATTCTTTGCATGTAAAACTGATACAGGATTCTAGTACTGCGTAGCCTCTGATTGTTCTAAAAGTTCATCAAATTTCCATTTTTGAATGTGCTTCTTTATCATCGGAAGCTTGTTGCAGGTGTCATCAGCATTGAATATAATGAAGGATAAAATTTATCAAATTGTGTAGCGAAAAAAAGGGAAAAAATGGGTGGCGTCAGCCTGACATATCTATAAGGGAAATTGTTTCATGCGGGCTGGACCGCATTTCTACATATGCGGTCTAGAAAGTGTAAAGCATCCATCTTAAAGATGGATGCAAGTAGGTGTTCCATCTAAAAACAATGGAAACTAACGGTCCAACTGTTTTCTTACTAGAATTATTATTTCTAGTTTTTAAAATTATTTATTTATTCATATTTATGATTTCCATGTTAGAGATTACATGTCCGTAAAAATTAACTCCTAAAATCCATCTCAAAAATAGATTTATTAAGAGGCCCACATTTCTACATATGCGGGCTTGGCTGCATAGAAACCGGGTCGTATCCATAAAGCACCAATTGATATACTTTGTGGAATATTTTAAGTTTGATGCTTCCTTCATGATGTGCTTAATACAATGCTTTTGGTCATCAGTTGAGCTTGATTATCCTTAAACCCAATGCTTGCCTCTTTATATTGATATTCTCCCTGGTTGTAAATTGAATTAGCGTCCCTTGGGCTCTTGCCTAGTGGTAGACTTTTTTGTTTGGGCAAATCAATGGGGATTTGGGCCCCTCTCCGTTTTCATTGATAGAGAAAGAGATGGAAATACAAAGCTTATGTTACAATCCTTTCATATTTAGTCCCAGTCATATCAGAAGAAATGAGAGAATATAAGAAATCTGGAGGCCATGCTCACCAAACTGTGGCCTCAGAGAAGTCATCTGCTACAATGTTGGCCTCGAGATATATGTGTGAGATTCTCCAGGAACGACTTGCAAGATAGTGAGAGCAATTGGATGCAGAGGTTGGAAGATTCCAAGGAGGTTTATGGCGCCCTAAAATGGAGTTCACCAGGATTTGTGAGTCACTTTCGATAAGCAGGGGAAGCATTGCATTTATCTAAAGCCAGCTGGATACCTTTCTCAAGACCTGAAACTTCGGCAACGTCATTGGCTGTACGGCCCAAAGGAGCAGCAAAGGTAGCAAGAAACCCCACCATGTCATTCTTGATAATACCGCCACAGGCGGCTACTCTAGGGTTGTCAAGGGACGAGCCATCAATGTTGAGTTTGTAGTGACCCACTGGGGGAGGAGACAATGAAATAAGAATGGAGGTTTAGGGGTTCATTGGTTTCCATTGGATTTTTAGATTATCAACTATGTATGTGCCTCTTTGATGTGTGAAAGGTTCATTCTTTTACATTTGCAACACTTGCAACAAAAGAGGAGATGCAATGCATCAACTATTCTCTTCTGGTTTTCTTCCCTTTGAAGATTCTCCGATTTCTTTCAGTCCAGGTGTACCATATTGTAGTAGAGTACATAGAGATCCACACATTTCTTAGGCCCAGTGATCTGTACCGAAACTTGACCCATTTGGCAAACACTTCAGCTGTGGACTGTTGGAGTAATATATGTTTGCCAAATCTCCAAACGATACACTTCTAGAGTACCTGTGAACAAGAACATTGCATAATAGTGTGGTTAGAAGTTTCCTCCTCTTGGAGACATAGGGCGCAAATAGATTCCATGGCCAGCCTCACGGATCTGATTCCAGGCACGCCCAATTGAGAAATTACCTTCGACAGAGTGAATCCATACCAGCTGAACCTTAGTGGGACAAATAGGGAGGATGTGGGATTGTACCTCGCCCCAGGTGCAAATAAGAGAATCAGAAGTAGGTAGAGGGAGAGAACAACTTTGGGGCGAGCCCACGAAGTCATTCTTGGCTAGAGTGAGCGCCTAATGGTAGACTTATTGGTCGAGGGAAGTCAAGGGTTTGAACTTTGAACCATTGAAGTTTGTTCCGAAAAGCCCAAACATACTGACTTAGCCTCTGTTTAAAATTGAATTACCATAGTTGTACGGAAAATTGAAAATTCATTGTTGAAAGGAGCATGTCTGACTTCAAGGAAAAAAAACTGTATCACACATAATATTAATTATGTAATTAAGTTAACTTTATCAAAAAATAAAATAAAATATTAACTATGTAGTTTTGCAAATGACTGTGTTCAGAGAGATTTCTGGTTAGATTGTAGTTCATCTGGAAACCCAGGTCCTTCAGGATGCTTGGATGTTTATCCTATTCTGGTGCAGACGTAATCACATTCTCTGTCCTGCTTATGTGACCGTCTAAAATGAGGTGAAACCATGCCCTAGTTCAGGAGTTAGCCTTTAAAGCCAAACTGGAAAACAATCATATTTCATGGGGACTCATTTAATGTTATACCATGGCCAAAACATGATTCAGTGGTTTCGTGGATTTTGTCCCATTATTTTGATGAGATTTTGGATATAGACTCAGGTATAGAGGCAATTTATGTGCATACTTGGAGAGATGCGTATAGCTTTGCTGTTACGCTAGCCAAGAGGGAGCATATTGGACAGAATCAATTTGTAGTTCCAACAAAATTCACATTTATTTGAGTAACATGCTACTGTGTTTCCGAAAAACACATACAGGGACTGTTGCCCTGTAAGAAATTTACAAAGGAATGGTGGACCTCACTTAAATTGGGTTGTTTTTTGTTGAAGCAACCAAATATGGCACACGGGCCTGCAGACGCTACCTTTTTATTGAAGGATTCGTCCTAAAAATGTGAGCCCTCTAGGTGAGTGTTGGAATATCTTGCATGCACCTCTGTGCATTATTTTCAACTTCTTTATTTGATTGGTAGTGATTTCGAAATTTCATTACCATGACATAGTCTCGTAGACATGTACATATATGAGATGTATGATTTTGGAGCTAGTATAACAAGTGTGTGGTTGAAGTTGGGCTGAATAAAAATGAATTTTTGGGGAATGGGTTAATTATAAAGAGATAGTAGTTCTAATGATCAAAATTCGGGATCTGAGGAAACCATTCTCTCACCGAGGAAGCTGCCAGTCCATTTGGTTTTTGCATCTGTTGAAATGGTGCATCAATATCCGAGCAGATTTCAAAATATCTGCAAAAAGTACGGGATAGCAGCCACAGGCAAGGGGCAGACTTGGAAGCCCAAGATATTACATTAATTAAGTTGCCCTCATTTATGAGGTCGCCCCAACTATGATGAAAGTGCTGTTTTCTTTTGAGCATGCTATGGCACAACTTGAGTAGGAAAGCAGAATGGATCTGCCATGGTCACAGAATTCAAACTCCCCCACACCCCAGTAAGCCCAAAATTGCCCTTTGAGGAGTAGCTGTCAAAATTCAGCTGGATCTTTCCTTCAGGTGGGGGAAGCCATCTTCAGGGAAAGGATTGTACGGTTTTGTGCAATATCTAGCCATTGGTTTTACAAAATCAACAGCCAAAATTCCCCCAAATCCTTTCATAGCTAGAGCCCAAAAAGTCACCATTTGTGACGATGTGATCTAATCTTTTATTGCATGTCATCACTTGGACTTGCGTTGGAATATTCATCTATTTTGCTTCAATATAGCAAGAAGCAGGAATCACCATCGTAAGCAGCTGTTTTTTGGGAGGGTACAGAGAACCATGAGGAAAACATGGCATCTACGAACTCTGGGAGACCCAATGTAGAATGAACATACACACAGATAGGCCTATATGTAAAAACCACCTTAAAGTGGATGAACAGAACATTGATACCACCTTAACGTGGATGAACAGAACATTGATACCACCTTAAAGTGGATGAACAGAACATTGTTTCCTTTTTGCATATGATGCACCATTTGGGAATCATGAGTTCCTGAACATGGAGACAATCAATGATGGTAACTTTGTTCAGGGTGGCAAGTCTGCCTAAAGCTTGAGTCTTCGGGGGACTGGGATTTCGCAAACTTTGCTTGCTTTAGATTGGACAGGGGGTGATCTGCTTGTGGCCTTTACAAATATTTGACCAGAGAAAGTCCCTTCAAATTTTGCCTCCAGAACATTGAAACCACTCCCAGGTGAGGGATGAAGGCGTCATGGACATGAAGTAACAAGGCCTGCTAGTTAACTAATTCTTGCTCATTTAGATCATTGAATGCAAACCCAGGTGAAGGATGAAGGTGTCTTGGACATGAACTAACAAGGTCTGTTAGTTGAAACTGCTTCTTGGCCATTTAGATTGTGATGAAAGTGAGGGCCATGCTACTGGGTTCCCAAGAACTGGGTGTTTGCCAGGGTATATGGTGTTTCCTTATTGAAAGGTCCTCATCCTTCCTTCTTTATAAGGAAAAGTTGTCGTAGTTATAGTGAAATCATTATCTTGGTAATACTGGGAAAGCAGCACTTAATCATGAAACTCTCCAAGATTTCTCATTCCTTTCTCGGACTTTCTAAGAAGGCAGTGAAATATTTGGAATCTTGTTTCCAAAGTTACCCGTATAAGCTGTGAACCAAGGACTTTATGCATCTTCTTTGGACAACAATGTAGTATTTTGCTTTGACTTCAGTGGCTACTGGCCATTTCCAGAATGGTATTTGTTTGTGTTATTTTCTTACACTTTCGTTACTTTGGTAATTGAAGATTATCTAATGGAGTATGTAACCAAGTCGATTGTGGTCATGAGCACCCTACGAAAGAGAGGGACCCACTGTTGGTGTCATGTCCTGTCCTCGTGGATTCCACTATCTCATCATCACTGCCTCCATTTCATTGGAAGTTCATGATCCAATGAACTACGTTTGCACATACTGTACTTTCCCTTGAATAAGTTATGGAGTTTCTTTTTTTCTGTTTGGAATTTATTGTGTTTTAACATTATGCAAAAGAATGCACATATCATCTTAAGAATGCACATATCATCTTAGGCACACCAGCTAATGGAAGTACCCTAATCCCCCATGAGTAATGGCATCAGTTACCCTTTCCGAATATGAATATTCATACATTCCCTGCTTTTCTTTGTTTGGATCAAGCAGCAATTGTACAACAAAGCTCTCTCTATAAAGTCAGCAATACCCCATCCTCGGATCATGGGAATCATTCATGAATGTGGTGGAAAAATGCATATGGCGGAAAGACAATGGGCACAAGCAGCCACAGATTTTTTTGAGGCTTTCAGAAACTATGATGAAGCCGGGAATCAGCGGCGAATTCAGTGCCTTAAGTATGATCCAAAACCCTCAACTCTTCAACCAATTACAAATCATGAACCCTGTAAAATTTGCTTCTCATAATAGAATATGCATTATGGTTTTTCACTGCGAAATGGCTAGTGCTCTTTGCTTTTATTCTGATTCTTTTGTTTCCAACTGCTTCATCACTGAGCAGGTATTTGGTTCTGGCCAACATGCTAATGGAATCTCAAGTAAACCCTTTCGATGGCCAAGAAGCCAAGCCGTAAGTTTTTCTATGAATTTCATGTCTTTTTTATTTCTTGGAACCTTATTTTGTTTGTTTTACTTTCTGGGATTAATGAGTTGTTATTCATTTAGATACAAAAATGATCCAGAAATATTGGCAATGACAAATCTCGTGGCAGCATACCAGCGTAATGAGATTTTAGAGTTCGAGAAAATATTGAAGGTTCTATGCCTTTTCCCAATATTAGCACAGTAAAACAATTTGCTTCTCTCTCTCTCTCTAATATAGAGAATTTGCTATCTTTTACTCTCTTATTGTACAAAGAGAGAGAGAGAGAGAGAGAGAGAGAGAGAGAGAGGCTTTCATTCATTTGGATTCCCTTCTGCTCACGTCTTCTTCTGCATTGATTGCCTTCTTCAGAGCAATAGACGAACGATTATGGATGATCCATTTGTCCGGAATTATATTGAAGATCTCTTGAAAAATATCAGAACCCAGGTTCTACTTAAGCTCATCAAGCCATACACGAGAATTCGAATTCCATTCATATCAAAGGTACTGTCTCATAGTTTCCAGAGTTATTCATGCATCTATTAACACGAAGATAATTTGTGGCTATTTGTCTTCTATTTCTGTGATTACATACTCGGCTTGGGAGAACACACTCCCTAATATTTAAATGAATAACCTGAAATCCTATATATGTCTGTATAGATATGTAATGTGTATGTGCGGCAGTGTTTTAATAACCAGCTTGGGCAATTGACCTACCAATTCTGTGCCTGCTCAGTAAACTGGATGAGCCAGCTTTACCAACTTGGTGAATTATTTTTAAAGAAAAACTAAATTTTTGCATGTTAGGGCTCGAAATCCATTTTAGTGTCAATTTAAGTATAAGTTCACTGCAATAAAGTTTTTACATTTAAATCTCATCAAAGGCATGGTTTTTACGGTGAACCTGTCTGAATCCTGATTTTGCGGAGGACTCAGACCACTCCCCACCAGCTCAAGTGGCTCTGAGCCGGGTCAGCGATTTTTAAAATGCTGATGTGCACATACGCATGTGCACACTCTAAATAATGAAAACTTGCACGGAAAAATGATGGAATAACATATCAATGTCGCACTTCTCTTAATGCCTGATAGAGTGCCACACTTGATATACGATGGCCCTTGAAGTGTTAAATGAACTTCAAAGAACTCTTTAGGTAGAGAAATAGATTTGCAGAAAGTATACTGTACACAAGTGGTGTATGGTAGATGGAAGACAAACTTGTAAATCCTTCCTAGTTATTCCAAGTCGAAAACACTGCAATCATTGAAATTCATGTGCAGGAGCTTAATGTGCCGGAAAAAGATGTTGAGCAGCTCCTGGTTTCCCTCATTTTGGACAACCGCATTAATGGCCATATTGACCAAGTTAACCGACTTTTAGAACGGGGTGACAGGTCAGTTCAAATTCCCTCTTTAATTCTCCTGGCCAATTTCTCATAAAATAAATATAGTTGCTTGCAATCTCTCTCCCTCTCTGGTTCAAGATTTTGTGTACCAACTATATTCTGGTCTTTTTTGTTTTTTGTTTCTTGCAGGTCAAAGGGGATGAAGAAATATACAGCCATAGAGAAATGGAATACTCAGCTTAGATCATTGTACCAAACAGTCACCAATAGAATAGGTTGAGACTCAAAAAGTTCCAATTTTTATCAGAGGACCAATTTTTATCCGTCCTGAGCTTCATTTTTTGGATTATAATTAGAGCATGTCAAAAAACAGAACCTGTTGCTGGTAGGGGAAGTTGTGGGTGTATTTGATTGTGTATAGCTAGTGAGAGAAAATAGAATTGTAAGCTTATTTGCGGGCGAGGTTTTTTTTTTTTCAATTTTTTTTTTAGTATATATCCCACAACATTACAATTGATCAGAAGAGTAGTATTATTTGAAATACTACCATTGATTGTCATGTGCAAGTATGCATTTTTTTTTAACATTGCAAATGGCTTATCACACAGGGGGGATGGATAGAGTGGGGAGGAAGAATAACATTCAAAGGGGCAGAAAAAAAAAGGTGGGGAAGGAAGAATAGGTGTCTTTTGATTAGCCGTTGTTTGTTATAATCACTGAATATGATGTGGATTTGGTAATTCTTATTTATTGTGTTAAATCAATATTCTTATATTAAATGAATATGGAACTTGTGTCTGATTAATATATGGGTGGGGTTAGCCTTATGGCCTAGCTGTATGTTAAGAAGTAAAGTTGCACCTTAAAATTTTGTTAGAAAATGCAGCCATAAAACCGGAAACTTGAGTGCTTGAAAATCTATTTTTGCTCTTGATCATGAAATTTGAAGATCCAAAAAGTAATGCTATTGATAATTGGGAAAAGGTTTTGATGATGATGATAATTTTTCAGGCGGAAAGAGATAAGGGCCACTATATTATATTTTGAGTTTGAAGTCTCGGGTATTTGGATTGGGTAGGAAAAAATGCATCTGAAAATAAGGAAATATTTGGATGGCTAGAAATAAATATCTATTAAAATTAGATAAGAACAGTAGTTCTTTTATTTTTGATCAATTAAGAGCTCAATTTCATTAACCCTCTATGGTTTGTCTTGAGCTCTCTCTTTCAGGGTAAGCTGTCCTATTTATTTTTGAATTTTAGGTTCATCTGCTTTATCCTCTCTATCAAGCAAAAAGATACTTTTTTTCTTCTTTTAAACAACATCAGTCCATGGTTTAATATGTTTGCACTTTTGTTTTGAAAAACACTATAGGTTCTATTTCAAAGTAATGCTTTCAAACCAGCATTTCTAAAGTATATTTTGTATAGAGAGAAGTAGGTTTTTAGTTCCATATTGGAGAATATAGAAAGTGATATATCTACATGGAATTATTTTCTATAGAATCTTTCAAAGCATGCTAAGGATGTGATGGGAAATTTAAGGCCTGCAATTTTTAGAGTCACATAGGGTGGCACACACGTGTGTCAACGGGTAATTTTAGCCGTTGGATACAAAGTTGGTTGACCATGTGTGATGGTTATTAACAGTTGGGTGTTTGGACAATCATGACTCTTATATAGAGTTATTAGCCATCACAAAATTATTGACCACTTTATAACTTGAAGAGCCACTTCTCACTCTATAAATAAGGGTCTAATTTTCTCATCTACAATAACCCTTTTACACTTTCTTTTTTCTCCATCTATGCACTCTCTCTAAAATCAAGCAACTATGGTGCATTTAAGTGGGCATTGAATGTGTGACATAATACTTCGACATTGTTGTATCCTAAGGATAAATTTGCCTACATGAGTTTTATGCATTGATTTAGGGGCAAATATTGTTTCGAGATCGTACTCCCTACCTGAAAATAGATGGGCCATCCTGCATTTATTTTTGGAAGCTTTCATGACCCGATTTTACGGAGTCCTATCTCGCCCATACATCCTTATTTTTCAAGGATATGATACACACAACATATATACAATGATGAATTATGGGTTTGTATATTGTGAGATCATTAATCTTTCGATATCGCGATTTCTACAAGCCGTTAAATGTCAAATTGAATGGATTGGGCATCACACTAAGTTTGAGAACTTTTTTTACTGAACTTTGAGTCTAGTCAATGACACACTCACAAATATCTGATTTGAAATATGATGGATAAGAGTGATTGTGATATCTTTGTATTAAAAATAAATGTTGCTATTGTGTTTTGCTCCCATCATGGACATATTATGTCCGTGACGGTCTTGCCGAAAAACCGTCATGGATTTACGGAGGTCGTGGCAGTCCTCGTATATATTTTACATCAAATTTACGTAAAAAAAATCCCATCACGAATATGCTATATCCGTGACGGACCGACACATGGCGGTCTTTAATCCATGCCATACGAAAAAAAATCAAACGATATAAAGCCTATGGGTGAAAATACTATTCATTTTCATCCATCCTAATCTCTTCCACCATTAAATGAGAAAGACATCCCAATGAAAGAGTGACATGGTAAAGAGATTACTACCTTGGCACGACACATTAAATCAGAGTCTACCGATCCTTTCGGCAATCATAAAAGAGCTTGCACACGAATCCAAAAATGACACCCAAGAGAGAAAGAGAAACAGAGAGATGGATGTGATGGAATCCAATGAAGTTCATACCATTGATGTGCAATCCAACCAGAGAATAAAGTCACTTCTTTTTAGTAGGTAGTGGGAATCTAACTACTTTTTTACTCTTCTTTTTCTTTTTAGCCTACTTTTGTTCTTTAGAGAGAGAGAGAGAGACATAAATGTGTGCTAGTCAATGGATGGAAATGTTGGTCCTAATGCACGAGAGAACTGTCTTTACTTCTAATGTTGGCTTACATGAACCATAAATACTAGTGTATTCAGTCCACTATAATTCATAAGTAAAAGATGGGCTATGTCATGACCATGACTGCCTTATCCTCTCTCTCTCTCTCTCTCTCTCTCTCTAAAATAATTCAACAATCTTGACATTCTCTCTCTCTCTAGACTGCGTGTTGGTTGCACTTGTCTCTCACTAGAGAGCAGCCATGGCCCCTCACATTATTTCTATAAATGCGATTTGGATTTGGATTTGGATTTTGATTACAAACTTCACAAGTCTATCATCTCAACAACCGCAATTATAAATTTGATAAAAACTAGAATAATGGTACTTTGCTATCGGTCAAAAATAAAAAAAAACAGGAATAATGTTGAGGTTTAAGAATATTTCAACTTGTATCATTTTTTTGGGTTGTTAGCTTTAGCTCTTCAGCTACACTAATCTTGGTACACCAAATTCAAGGATCTTAAAAATAGTTAGGGTGAACTTATAAAACTCTATTCTTCTTTTTTTTTTGATCAGTGGGGAATTTTTTTTTGTTGATCTGTGAGGAATATAGGCCCAGATTTTAGAAATAGTTAGTAATTTGTAAATAGAAACCTAGACGGCTAGTTGATACTCAAGCGGTGCTACCACCACGACCTCTCTTGACTCATAAAACTATTCAATGCAAAGGGGAACTTTTCATAATAATATATTAATAGAAATATTTAAAGGGTTGTATACAATGAGACTATGTACCTTTGATACAAGGTGGTCACATGAAGTTTGATACTTTGGATGTGTCATAAAGTTCGAGAAATTTTTTTTGAAATTTGAGCTTGATCAATGAAATAAGTGTAGCCACCTAATTTCACATTCAATGGTCATGATTATTGTGACGACCTTATATCAAAAGTAAATAGTCTCATTCTATACTTTCCCAATATTTAATGAGTTACTTGAAATTTATTGCCTGATTATTGTGATATTTAATTTAGACAATCATTCATAATTAATGTTACTATTAGAGTTTTCAAATGAAATGACCAACATGTCCTTACACTTGAAATAAATTTCACTAAAAAACAAGAATTGCAAGTAGCGCGAAAGTTTAAATAAAAAAACAATGAGAACATTTATTTTTAGTATAACTTGGTGACGATGAATTTTGACTATTGAAAGTGAAATTAGAGACTGCACTTATTTCAATTACCAAGCTTAAATTTTAAAATAAAATTTTTCAAACTTTATGACATACCCAAGCTATAAGAAAGACTTCACATCATACTTTTAAAGTAATTTTGACCTCTTTGTATCAAAGGTAAATATTATCATTATGTACAATCTTTTTAAATAAAGGTGTGGTTTGTATAGAGTCGAGGCTCTAAACAATCAAAATAAAACGTACCTTCAAATAGTATCGAGAAATGTTGTTTTACTACTGGAAATATTTGTGATAGCCTTAAAATATATTTTTATCCTTAATTATAAAATTTAAAGCCTAAAAAATAGGACAGTCCAAAAATGCATTACAAGATGCATTATTTTCATTTCTCAAAAAAAAAAAAAAAGATGCATTATTTTCAAAACTTGAAATCTATTATTTTTCTCATTTCCATGCATCTTGATATCGAGATGTTCAATTTGAAGATATTTGAGCATCAAAACAACCTCTTCTAGTGAAATTTTTGAGGTATGCTCTAATTTGATTGTTTAGCACCTCGGCTCTATATAAACTTTTTCCTTTGAATAATAGTTCATGGATTTATATTTCACAAATAACTCATAAATTTGTGTAAACTTAAAAAACTCAAGATATGTATTTAGATGTACAAGTATGGATTTAGTCGTCAATTTAAACAAGTTAAAATTTTGAGAAGATAAAAAAAGAAGAAGTGAAAAGGTCGCTTATATTCGCGAAAAACATAGAGTCCGATGAAAATCCTATAAATAGAATATTTTTTCAACCGACATCTATAAATATTTTTGGGCAATTAAAAAGGGTGTCGTAGGCATAAGGTGACAACATGCACTTCCAAACCATATTGAAAAATGCAGTACATGTGCCAGAAATCCCTCTGGTGAAAATATATTATTATTTTTAATTATAAAATTTAAAACTTCAAATGATATAAATCAAACAAATCTATAAACACTTAAAAATCTTGAAAATAGACGCTTTAGATATTATAGTATAAGATGCATTAATCTCATAACTTAAAATCCTTTTTTCTTTGTTTTTTCTTTTCTGCATCCATAATTTTTCTATATTGAACAAAAAAAAGATTGTCACCTTATATAAAAGGAAAAAGTTTATATGAGGTTGCAACCTTAAAATGTAGAATTATAGATGCACCTAAAAAATCCATCGAAAAAGGTTGTTTTAATGTTGAAAAACCTTCTAATTGATCATCTTGACATCGATATATATGAGTATGAAAAAAAAAAAAAAAAGATTTTGAGTCCCAAAAAATAGTACATCTTGCAACACATTATCTAGACCATCTATTTTCAAGATTTTCATATATTTATACATCTACTTGATTTTAATTATTTTTGAAATTTAAGATTTTATAAATAAATATAAAAATAGATTTTTAGATAATCCTAAAATTTTTTTGCACCAAAATTGCTCGTTATGATAAATTTTGGAGGCACGCTTTAATTGGATTATTTACGGTTATAAAAACCGCACCCTACATAAAATTTTTCCATTAAAAAAAAGAAAATTTTGGTCACTATCATATTCCATAATGAACCTCTCTTCTTATAAAAAAGTAATAAACCAAAAATAAAAATAAAAAGCCAAAAAATTAAAAGAAAAAGATATTTGGCTAATTTATGGAATTTCAATTTTTCTTTAATACAAATACAGATTTTCCTCGAACTATCCGGATGATCCGGCCTGCCCCAAGATTCAATCCTAGCCGTCCATGCAAACGAACCCCAAAACCAGAGTAAAGGAGCAAATTCCCACCTAGTCAACTCACTTGACGTGACGCACTCTATAAAAAGCTAGGGATACGTTTCCATTCATTTTAAAGATTCTCAGGGGTATATTAAGTCATTTGTAGTTTCTATAAATAGGGGACATGGGAGAATGTTTGGGTTTCATTTTCGCCTGGGAGTTGCTGCCGCTTTTTCCTTCTGAGTTTCGGCCGAATTCCTCAAAGTTTCGGCGCAAACGCTCAATATTTCGGTCGATGCCCTCAATCTTTCGGAAGAAAGCATCGAATTCTCTCCGCTAAATGTCTTTTTAGGCGAAGATTGATCTAAATGGAAGGTTAGATGCAGAGCTTTTAATTTTATTTTTTATTTTTGCTTTTTATTTTTATATTTTATCTTTATCTTTTCGTTTGTTTCGTGCTTTTTAAGTGCAATTTGCAGTGTGTATTTTGAGCTGAAAAAACTTGCAGAGTTTTGATTCTTCTTGGTATAATAATTATGTGAATTTTTTTACATTTTCTGTTTCTTTCTGTTGAATTATTGTTTAAGAAATTTTTTCACATATGATGTCTGGAAGATTTATAAAAGAATGATGTCTAGGAGTGAAATTAGGGTTTGGGTATGATTTTGAGTGGTACTCAGATACGTAGGGTTTCTGTTGCTTGAAAATGAGAGAGAAAGGGTGTTTTTTTGTGGTTCTGCTGCTCTCATGGAGCCAAAACTTAGAGTTTGAATGATTTTAGAATTTAGTGGACTCCAATTACTCAACTTTGAAGGAATATTGGATGGATCAGGGAGTCTAAACTTGAAAGCTGGTTTTTTTTTGGTTCCTGTGTTTCTTGTGGATTCAAAACTGTGAATCGGGCTTGCTTCATTGAAGCTGTAGAAGAATTAGTAAGAAAAAGGAAAAGGGAGCTTTGAGCTTAGAAAAAAATCATTAGAGACACGGAACTGCATAAGAGTGGCTGTGTTACATAAATGCAAATATGTGTGTCAATGTCTGACATGGATACGAGCGTCGGAAATGTTAATGTCAAGATTGGCCTTTCAAACCCGATATGCCCTTACACCATTTAAAGAAAGAATGAGGGAGGTTTTTCTGTGATATTAAGTAGTTTAATAATGGGATTCAAGAAGAACTGTTAAGAAGTTTATGGATTTCTAATATGGGCGTCACATCCTTAGTGTGTTGACAAAAAAAAACCCTAGAAACACGTGTCCATGTAACATAGGAAGTAGCATGAGCTTGTGGGACTTAGCATGTGATAAATACTTTAATGTTGTATGTGGTTTCTCACTAATTCATTTGAAATAAATCTTTACATTTATGCACATTTTATTATGTAAGTTTCAAATTTATCTTTATGGGATATCATTGACTAGAAAATAGCGGGACAGTCCCATAATTCCTTCTAATCTCAAGTTTATGAGAAGCTGTTTCTAATGTGTTACTTGATTATTTTGCAAAGAGATTTTTTTGCTTATGATTGGGTGATAAAAATTGGACTAATTGCCTTTTGAAAGAAAAATACTTGGATGGGCAACATCTTGGAAGTCCTAACGGTCTGTCCTACTTCGTCTAGCAAAGTAAACAGGGTGTAACTATGTTGTATATATTTTGCTAGATGGTTGTAATTATGTTTTTTATTTAATAGAAGAGTAATTGTTCTAAATGTCCTGTAAAGGGTTCCAAGTTTATGCTTCATAGAGGACAGGCATTAGTTTATATTAACAGAATATTGTTTAATTACCCAAAAAAAGAATAATGTATGGTTATATTTTCTTATAATAAATCTGTTTTATTTTTTATAACAAAATATCTTTAAATTGAAAACTTTGGTGATGATTGTTAATTTGACATCAATAAATATGCTTAAATAACTACTAAAAAATACAATATCCTTAAATAATGTGGTTCAAGTTTGAAGCTTTGCTCCTACTACTTTGTGAGGTCATGCGAAGAAGTGATTGAATTAAGGTAACCTCCAAAGAGCGTCATTGAATTGAACTTGTGATGTTTGATGCAATTTGGGGAATTATCTTCATCTTTTAGGAAGAGTAGGGCCAAGCTGAGCTAATATGGAAATTTGTACTTTCTTTTCCTGCTTCGTCTTCATATTCTTCTTCATGTTGTCATTGGCTGCACCATTGCTTCTTATGTGGAAACCACTAATCTTAGCAGCAAGCCACTAATTTTACATAAAAGAAGTCTGTCCTACATAACTGAAAAAGAGGCAAAAAAAAAAAAAAGAAGGAAAAGAAAAGAAGAAGAAGAAGAAGAAGAAGAAGTCAATTTCAACTTTTTCTTTTTATTTAGCAGCTGTGTATGTATTACTGATGGTTAACAAAAGTTAAGGCCCATTTATATTGAAAATGATATTAACGAATGTAAACAACTACTATGAGAGGATAAAATCTGATCAGTTGAAATGACCTAAAGCTATGGCGTGAATATAATTCGTGAATCTCTGAGCAAGTAAACCTTTTCATTCTTGTTAATTCTTTTTTGACTGATTTTAGACAATTCTAATGTGGATTTCTGTCAATCTGTATTAGGAATCTATGGGATTTTAATTTGGTTCGTGGAACATTGCAAGAAAGGATATGATTTATAAGAATGTATTGGAAGATGCTTGTGTTAACTTCACCTTAGTCATTAATGTCTTTGAGATGTATCTAATCACATTCTAGAAGAACTAGAAGATATTTGGTATTTCTAGGCGCAAAAATGACCAAAAGAAAGTAAAAGTTCCTCCGTTGATTAACATTTTCTGTTGTTTTGATTTAGATACTTTTAGCATGAGATTTTTTTGATTTAGATACTTTTAGCATGAGATTTTATCACGTCCATAAAGTGCTCATCGGATGATACTCTGCGTGGGTTGATAAAATGTACTAGTAAATGGCTGTATTGCATATTGCATCCCGTCATTGTTGTGCATGTCTTTGTCTTACAAGCTTTTACTCCTAAAATGAAATGCTTCATCAGTTTAAAGAAACTCATTTACTTAAAACACTGTTTGCTGAGACAATCCTTAATTGCAGAACCATATATATATATATGTATTCCATTTCCCTTTGGCAGAGTTGTCTTAAGTGCAGAAATTGAGGAAATTTTAGACATTCTTGTATATATTCTTAGTCATAAGTTTTTCTTGGTTTTCTTTTAGGTGATTCCCCCGACAGATTATCTTTTGGATCTGGAGCTAACAAATCTAGTTCTTCGCCAGGAGGCAAGTCCCAACCCTCTCTGGCCTCTGGTCTCAAAGACTTTTCGAGGAAATTTGTGGACAGTGAAATTCTAACATCAAAGCTTCAAGACTGGTTCCACTCACTATCAGAAAATGCCACTAGTAAAAAACCCGCCTTTGAAGTCCCTTTCAATTTAACTGAGCTCCAAAAGTTCGATTATGCCTTGGAGGGGGTCCCATTTCAGCAACTTATACGCATGCCTAGTGCCATCTATGCTTCAGCCTCAGATGCAGCAGAGGCCACTGCATATCTTGCCATTGAAGACTTCCTCCATGCAGGAGCAAAGGGCTTATGGGAAACTTTTTGGGGTCTTGACAAACCAATGCCATTAACTGTTGCTTGCCTTCACTCATCAAGTTCAAAATTCTATCCTGCAGAGAAAGCAATCTCTAGATGGAAGTTAAATGGGCTTTGTGCCACTGCCCTGTTGCTAAAGAGTGGTCGAGTATCTCATTCGAGATGGGATCAAATTCTTGAATTGGTTTTATTGAGACCAGATGTGGGGAACCTCTCTATGGAGAGCACTCGACGGCCCTCTCTACCTGTCATCGGTGAAGCTATCTTCTTTGCGATTCGAGTACTTTTGTCGAGAAGTCTTGGAAAATCCAACTTCTCAAACAAATCTAGCTGTGTATATGTGCTCCTAGTTGATTCTCAGCATGGTGGAGTGGTTAGAGTTGAAGGCGACTTGAGTAATTTGGAGGTTGATGTGAATAGGGTCTACGACTGTGCTGCTGACTGGCTTAAAAAGCACTCAGACGTTAAAGTTTCCCCAGTTGATCGAATATGGAACAAGCTTGGAAATGCCAATTGGGGGGACATTGGGGCTCTCCAAGTCCTACTGGCCACTTTTCACTGCATGTTTCAATGTATAGGAAAACCCAAAAAGTCCATTGAAGATTTGGCAGCCGAGCACAGTTTTAGGCTACAAAAACGGAGGTCCGAAAGGGAATTCGGAAGCTCTAAGGTTAATGGAAATGGGTCTTTCAGGCCTCACCTAAGGAGCTACTCCCCTGAAATAGTCGAAGTCGATGAAGATGGCTCCAGAGAACCAGAGGGAACAACAAACCTAGAAGTCGGTTCCATCCTTTGGCTTGAGGAATCCAATTGGCAAAAGGGTTTCCAAATTACTGAAATTCTAGTGACTGGTGATCACCCAGTTTATGTTTCCACCTCTCTCGAGGAGCCACGAAAATCAGTGTTATTGTATGTGGGTTCTCACCCTTCACAGTTGGAGCCTTCTTGGGAGGACATGACCTCTTGGTATAGAGTGCAAAGGCAAACTAAGATCCTCTCAATTATGAAACAAAAGGGGCTTTCGAGTAAGTATTTGCCTGAACTTGTGGGTTCTGGCAAGATTATGCACCCTGGTCGGTGCTCGGGCAGCCGATGTGAGCACCCTTTGTGTGGAACCCCAGTGCTTGTGACCTCCCCTATAGGCCAACCCCTGCCTGCCCTTTTAAGTTTTGGGCAGTTCGGACAGGATGATGCGCTAAAATGTTGCCATAATTGCTTATCTGTTCTCCATGCTACTACATTTGTGGGCATAAGACATGGAGATATATGCCCGGAAAATGTGATTCGTGTTAGCACAAAGAACCCATATTATGTGCTCTTGGGGTGGGGGCGAGCAGTTTTGGAAGAGAGAGAAAGTCCTGGCCCTTCATTGAATCTCTTATTTGGTTCCACCTTTGCCCTTCAGGAGGGGAAGCTTTGTCCGGCTTCTGATGCCGAGAGCCTGATTTATCTGATATATTTTTGTTGTGGCGGTGTTTTTCCCAAATTGGGTTCGGTTGAGGAGGCCTTAAAGTGGAGAGAGAAAGCTTGGTCCAAGAGGTTGATTCAGCAAAAACTTGGAGAAGTGTCACCGGTGCTCAAGGCCTTTGCGGATTATGTGGATAGTCTTTGTGGTACGCCGTATCCTGTGGACTATGAAATTTGGTTGAGGAGGTTGGGGAGATCTATTAGTGGAGAGGAGCATGGAAAGGAAGCTCTCATTAGTACCGCAAACGGTAGGGGAGAGTCCTCTGGGACTTCTGGGTCTTAGTACAAAGGGGGGTATGGAACAATCCTATGGCGTATGGAAACCTTAATCCATTAGGATCACCAGGGTCAAATGAAGTGATGGACGGTGATGGAGAGAGAGTGGGACCCATTAGAATGAGATAGTAGCCCCAGTGGTGGGTCCTACAGTCTCTCAAATCAAGCGTCCATCATTTCATTGGATGGTGTTGATCCCAGTGGACTATGTTCTTTTTTTTTTTGTAGTCCATTGGATTGTAGTGTACTTTCTTATACAAGAGAGACCAGAAGTTGGGTTAGTTACAAGAGGTATGGGTGCTTTGAGCTTATCATCAAGCAAAAGAAGTAGAAAATATCAGATGTGAAGAAGCTTTGTGGATTGAGGTAGTCACTTGAACTGGCTATCTAGAAGATTGGGTTTCCCGTCGAGTGTCATTATTCGGAAATTTAATGTACAGTTAGGTGATATTGTAGTCTTAGTTCACGGGGATGTTGGATAGCTTATCTTTTAGTTGTTCTGATTTATATTTCTGCTTTTCTACAAGTAATAATAAGAAGACGACCATCAGATTGAGCTAACTGTTCGAATTGAATCGTAGACTGATTCAGTATCTTGCTACTTTCTTATCATTTGCCAATCTCATGTACAGTGAGTTGATATTGTAATGTCAATTGCTGGAAATGCTAAGTTTTATTTGTTTGCATGATTTCTTTTCCCTCTTTTCTTTTCATCCTCAATGAGGGAGATGCTTAGAGTTATTCAATGCAAATGTTGTCAGATTCACTTAGGAGTGCTCTTCATCATGGACAGAGGAGGGAAGCGATTCGGTTCTTCGGAAGATTCGAGAAGTTTTTTGGTTAACTTTTAAAAGTGAAATTAGAAGATATGTATAATTTGGTACTTTTGTATGAGATTTTAATGTGAAGGTTTATCTTGTCAAATTATGAATATTGAAGATAAATTATTTTTAAAATTTTGTATTTTGAGACTGTTTTTATGTGTATAGGGTGTAATTTGGAAATTAATATGTTCATTTTAGTGGGAGAATGATTCTTTTAGGGCCTGAAACTGAAGCTTTCTTCCATTTTGGAGGAAGAGAAGAGAATCTGATGGCGTTGAATCAATGGACAAGCAATGTTGGTAAGGAACGCATAAGTGTAGCATAGAGGGTGATCCATAAATAGGCCTCTGGTGATTGACAATGAATCTCTCTCTCTCTCTCTCTTATGAATTAACGATTTGATTGAAGGATTTAAAACCATCTCTTTGGTTACGCGATTCTTTGTTTTGATTAGTGTTCTAAAACCTGGATCCGTGGGGCGAATCATTCAGTCACTCGTAATTTGTGTCGGATCGTTAGATTGGTGACACGGATTGGGTTTGGATCAGTCCTAACTGATGATCTAAAAAATATTAAAAATAATGGGGTAGGGATTTAAAAAAAGGAAAAACTTATATAACGTTGAGGCTCCAAGCAATCAAATCAAGGTGAGCGGTTGTTTCGATGTTCAAAAATCCTCAAATTGATCATCTCGGCCGCTAGATGTATGAATATAAGAAAATGTAGATTTTAATGTCTTCAAAATAGTGCATTTTGTAATGCATTTTTTGGACCATCAATTTTCAAGATTTCAAGTGTTCATAGATATGTTTGTTCTATGTTATTTTTGAAGTTTTAAATTTTATAATTAGATATGAAAATAAAATTTTCGGGTCATCACATAGATTTCTAGAACTCAAACAACAACTTTTTATGCTATTTGGAAGTGTGTCGGACTTTGATTGTCTAGAGTCTTAAGCCTTATATAGACCACACCTTTTTTTTTTAAAAAAAAGTTTATACAAGGTTGCAACCATAAAATAATGTAGAATTCAGGTGCACCACAAAAATCCATTTGAAAAAGTTTTTTAAATTTTGGAAAAACCCTGTAATTAATCATCTTGATGTCCAGATGTATGAATATGAAAAAAAATAAAAAGATTTTGAAGTCCAAAATAGTGCATCTTGTAACAAATTATCTGGACCTTCCATTTTCAAGATTTTCATATGTTTATAGATCTACTCAATGGTTTAAAAACCGGATCGGTGACCTGGATCGGGTTTTTCAAAAATAGATCCGGATCGGCGAATCGGCGATCCGGATCGGAGAATCGACGATCCGGATCGGAATCGGGTGAATCGGTCAGAATAAAGCTTCAAAAAAATCCGAAAAAATTATTAAAATTCATTATAAATATTGTTTTTTAGGAATTCAATAAAAAATGAGGGTACTCCATTAAGAATTTTCATGTTTTTGAATGAATATGCGAATATTGATATGTTCTTCCCCTGCATGAATCGCCATTCAACATTTAATTTACATCACACAAAAGGATAAACATAGAATTATCATGGAATAAGTATATCAACATACATGGACTACAATAAAGCATAAAATTAGTAACATACGATCTAAATTAAGATGTAAAAAGTTTAAATTAACCTGACAGTTCAAAACGAAAAATAATCACCATATGTAATGATAATGTGTTGCGGTAGTTCATGTAGTCATATTCGTTGTTATTTGTTATTGCAAAAGGACAATAATATTTTCGTACATATCAATTACAAACATTTAGAATAATACAAAATGCAAGCTCCAAACATGGCTACAACTCAATTATCAAGAACATACATTTTTTGCATTAAAAAATTAATAATAAAAACAATTCTTCAAAGAGCCGGCTAACATCAGTCATTCCAACTAAAAAATCCATGAACAACAGATAAAAAAAATACAGTTTTGTATTGAAAATATAATAACATGCATTTTTTTGCATAAATAATCATCAACATACAATTTTTTCAACAAAAACTTTAACAATAAAAATTTAAAATATGGTTTAATACCTCATGATAATTAAAACCTTGTCACGATTTTCACATCTTTTCGGAAAATCATCATTTTTCAAAAAATTCGATCATGGAAAAAAAAAAAAAAATTTACAGCAAACTCAAACAATAAAAATTTAAAATTGGGTTTAAATGTTTAATACATCATGATAATCAAAACTTTATCACGATTTTCACATCTTTTCGAAAAATCATCATTTTTCAAAAAATTCGATCATGGATAAAAAGAAATAAAAAAAAAAAGTACAGCAAATTTTCAAAAAATTCGATCATAGATTAAAAAAAAAAATTAACAAATTTTCAAAAAGTTCGATCTGGATTAAAAAAAAAAAATCATAAATTTTCTAAAAATTCGATCATGGATTACAAAAAATTCGATCATGGATTACAAAAAATTCGCTCATGGATTACATAAAATTCGATCATGGATTACATAAAATTCGATCATGGATTACAAAAAAAAAAAAAAACATAAAAAAACAAAAAATTCGATCGTGGATTACAAGAACAGAAAAAAACAATTCGATGATGGATTACAAAAAATTCAATCATGGGTTACAAAAAAAAAAAAAAACACAAAAAATTCGATCATGGATTACAAGTAAAAAAAACAAACATTTCGATCATGGATTACAAAAAAGTCGATCATGGATTACAGAAAATTCTATCATGGATTACAAAAAATTCGATCATGGATTACATAAAATTCGATCATAGATTACAAAAAAGTCGATCATGGATTACAGAAAATTCTATCATGGATTACAAAAAATTCGTTCATGGATTACATAAAATTCGATCATGCATTACAAAAAAAAAAACAAAAAATTCGATCGTGGATTACAAAAAAAGAAAAAAACAATTATATCATGGATAACAAAAAATTCAATCATTGATTACAAAAAACTCTATCATGGGTTACATAAAAAACAAAAAACAAAAAATTCGATCATGGATTACAAAAAAAAACAAACATTTCGATCATGGATTACAAAACATTCGATCATGGATTACAAAAAATTCTATCATGGGTTACAAAAATAAAAAATAAAAAATAAAATTCGATCATGGATTACAAGAAAAAAAAACAAACATTTTGATCATGGATTACAAAAAATTCGATCATAGATTACAAAAAATTCTATCATGGGCTACACAAAAAAAAAAAAAAAAAAAAAAAAAAAAAAATTTGTTCTTCACAGAGTCATTTTACATAAGCGATTTTAACTCAAAAATTCACCTCCAAGTGAATAAATTACATCCAATTGACTATATTTTCTGATAAACAACAATATAAGGAATCAAAAACCTAAATTTTTAACACATTATTTCAAATATATCATGAAAACAAAATCAAAAGGCGGAAAAAAAAAAAACAAACAGCGGAATTTGGTTCCGCAGGCATCTCACTGTTCATATCAAATTTCTTGCTGTAATTGATCAGATTACGTAAAATTGAAAATTTTAAATCATACTAGACACAATAAAGATTAAAAACCCTAATTATTGAACTCATTTTGTTCAAAATATGCCGTGAAATAAATCAAATGGCGGAAAAAAAAAAAAACCCAAAGTTCTTACCTGTTTTTGTGAACCGAAGCCTTCAATCTCCAAAAAACTCAATTTTTCTCAACGATTATCACAAATTAGTAACAAAAGCTTTTGATTCACAGCTTTAAGATCAATATGCCTACAAATTTTGAAAGATTCATGCCCTATTTGGCATGAAATTTCAGAAATGGCGGAAACCCTAAACCCCGAATTTTTCTTGATCCAAAAACAACCAATTTTTCCACCATTTAATCCTTGAAAAATCTGAATAAAGCTGTTTACAGCCTGCAAAACAGATCACATGCCGAAAAAAACAAAAAAAATGATCAAAAAATGACAAATTTGAAAAAATCCGTGAAGAACACTGTGCAACCCGTGTTCTTCACGGACTCGCCGATTCCGCACAGTGAATCGGCGAGTCACTGTGCGGAATCGTCCGGTTCTCTCTAGAACCGGACGATTCCCGGTTTTTGAACCGATCCGGTACCTTTTTTGTGAATTTCGAGTCGAACCGGGCGAGTCCGGTTCGACTCGGCGATTTTTTAAACGCTGGATCTACTTGATTTGAACCATTTTTGGAGTTTAAAATTTTATAACTAGAGATGAAAAATAGATTTTCAGGTCATCCTAAGAAATTTTGAAGTGCTCCTTAATTTGATTATTTAATGTTACAACCTTATACAAAATACATCCTTAGATAAAACCTTAAAAACAATTGGAAAAATATCTAAAGAGGCCATTTACTTTTAATGCCATTGTGTCTGTCAAATTTCGTTTTGGTAGCCATGCTTTGTACCACACCCTAAGCCATCGAATTTTCTCTTTGTATCAAAGATAAATAATCTCATAGTATATACTTCCAAAAAATATTACATAAGCGTAAAAGAAAATAAAAATAGAATATAGAAGGTGGCGACATTAGGAAGGAACTGAGCGAGACCCATACCGTCCCATAACCCTTTCGATCTCCAACCGATTCCCATCTCAATTGACAATCTAGATTGAAAATTGATAGGTTTTAAAATATTGGTCTTGTTAGTACCATACCGGGTCAAAAATAAATAAATAAATAAATAAACTAAAAAAAAAAGAAAAGGGGCCAGGTCTAGCTGAACTAAGCCTACATTAGTACCAACCTTGCACTTCGATGTTTAGGCCCAAGCCAGGCCAAGTGGCGTAGGCTTGCTGCCCAGCCCATTGTCAGTGCTAGAATAAAGAGATCGATGGCTCTTTAAATTTTTTATTTTTTTTTGTCTACTCACTTCTCTCTCTTACTGGACCCAAACTCACTTACCCTCTCTCCTCTCTCCCCCGACCCCAATAGCAACTCTCCTTTTCTCGGACCTTTCTTAAACCTCCCCATCCTGATCCAATAGACCCCATCCGCAAATCTAAAACGTCCTCTGATAATTGTATAAATATCTATATAATGAACTTTGGAACTCTACTTTAATGGTGTACTTTGGTTCTTTGAGGGCATGTTTGATAGGAGGAAGTTTGGGGAGGAACGAAGAACTTTTCATATTATTTCCATGTTTGATACATAGTAAGTTGTATATGTTCCGTGTTTGATTAGGATATTTAAACAAACATTAGACTCCAAATATTGACCAAAGGATACCATACTCGGGGCCAAATTCGCCCATGCATTTCATTTCACAGAAACATAGATTTTTTATATCATATACTGAGAACTGAACAATTCCAAAGGTTTAATCCTCTGATACAATTTACATCGGCCAAAAAAAAGGAAAATTGGACGACTGCCTTTGGTTCTGGCCTTGAAACCTATATATACATTTCTAAAGAAAAAAATATACAGACATATTGGAAAGAAGAAATAATATCAAAAGGCAAAACATGTGATTAACCACATGGATACTAATCCTTAAGTCTGGTCTTCCTTCAAGAACGGGCTTCAAGTGGATCATAAGAAATTACCTTCTTTCTCTCTCTATGTATATATCAGTCAGTCTTAGGGGACAATTATATATGGGACTGTCTCTTCTTTCACTCTATATCCGTCACTCACTTCTCAGTTCTCGCATAAGTAAACTCAAAGTGAGTCTACTCCTCACAATATTCTCGAGAATACAAGTCAGAAGTCTCCTCTAAAAAAGAATGTGAATTCTCTAAAAATGCGAACCCCCCTCCCATTGAATAATGGGTTTATATAGATTCATTCATTAGATAGCCATCAATCTTTTAATGATAATCACAAAGTTGCGATGTTTTAATCCACACCCTTTATATTGATATGTATCTTCGTTATCCTTATCTTCATACGCTGATCATCTTTTGTATTTATCTTTTCACGCTAATCGTCGTTGATGATCTCGCCATTTGACTTTATGGACTAAGGTGAGTTAATCTGTTTGCACAGGTATCTCCCGATTATCATCGCCCTTCTCAATCAATAATTATCTTTAAAGCATTCGAATTTAGAATATTCTCATCCCGGATTCAACCAAGATATTGCAGGAGCAAAATCATGATTTTGTTGCTTTATCTTCTATTGCCAAGTAGTTAAGCTTTGCATCGCAGTCGTGACATGATTCCACATTTCTTCAACATATGTCTAACGACTAGTCCTCTAATCATGAAATTTGAAGATGATGCAAATTGCATCGAGGCTTGCAAGAATTAAACTGACCGATACTTTTATTTATATATTTTTTAAAATAAAAACTTTAATTTTGAGGGATATGGGTAAGTTTTTTTTTATCTTTTATTGAATAAAGGGGTTAGAAGTTTTATTAATTGTTTTGGGTAATTAGGAAGTTTTATGTTATTTTTGGGTAAACGTGATCATTTCTTTAATAGTTGGGATAAACTTAGATTTATGTAGAGTGCTTTATTTGAGAGGAACTTAGTAGGTTTAGGAATGGTAATAGGAGGGGAAGTCACATGATGCGACATTCCTCTATTGTTGGATGAGCAACCACATGAATAGTAGAGAGAGAGAGAGACACGTGGTGTTGGGAGAGGGATCCTAGAAAAGTGGATTTAAGGAGAGAGAAAATATGAGAGTTAGAGATTGAGTACATAGGTGATACGAAATTTAGAGATAATGGAAATATTTTTTAAAAGTTTTGTAGTGGCATAGAAAGATATATATCTTTTCAATTTCGATTACATACATTGTAAATGAAAATCCTAAGTTTCCAATGGAGAGGTTGATGCTTTGAAAGACACAAAGAGTCCTAAATCTAATGAGAAATGAGTAGATGAATTTAGAGATCAATCTGCTGAAAAAGTAGAGATAATTAGAGATATGCTTAGTACTTTTATTGATGAAAGTATGGAGGATTCTAAATCTGATAGTGAAGAAGTTCAGTATTGTATTGATCGAAAGGAAATGTTGACTTTTAACATTATTTCCGTTGAAGACAATGTTGGATTTTTAAATGATTCCCTCCTAGTGAACATGGAAGAGCAACCTCAGACTACAATAAAATAGGATTTGGGATTTGATGAGGAAACAAAGATAGTGGTTTATGATCAAGCCAAAAATTTGATGGTTAGACATGAACCATCTTTGTTGTCAATGATGACGAGATTCTACCTAAATCTTCCAAAGAAGAGGTTCTCAATCCAACTTCCTATCACATGTACTGAAGACGATGAAAATTATGATATGAACATGGAGCATGACTGGTTGCCTGTTTCAAAAAAGCTTAATCATGATGTGTGGAATGGTTGTGATGAATTCTGATGGTTCGGTCTTTTATTGGAACCATTTCATAATTGGTGTGAAATCTTTGAAATATGGTTTCAACAACATCATTTTGTGTGGCATCTGCTTATTAATGTTGCTGAATTGGGATGTTCAAGATATGTGGGGATGATAATTTGTGGTGGGGGTTTGTTGACATTTAGCCAATGCACTAGAATTAGATTTGATGTTAATTACCAAGAGAAAAGGCCTCATAGTCGATTACGGAAACCATATGATAGCATTTGGTTCATGAAAGAAGTCATTAAATTGTTTGATGGTTTTATTAAAAGGGTAAATGAAGTTATTATGCGTGCACCAGAAGATACGAGTCATCTCTTTGTCAGCTTTGTTGGAACTGAACAAATATTATATGGCCCTACAAGTGAAGGGACTGGTTTTGCAATCAAAGTCTTGATATCCATGGGAAATAACATGAAAGGTGCTTATGTAGAGATTGAGAAAATTATTGCAAGAGACAATGATCTTGCTACTGTAGAGGTAACATCTCCATGTATCATACATGCTTTGAAAATTTCTTTTGATGTGTTAAACTTTTCCCTTGGGGAAGATTGTCAGCTTAGGGACAATCGTATGAGTTTTAAGCATCTACTTTTTGGCTTGCGATGTGAATGTGAATGGTTTATTGAACGTATGCTTAAAGCCTTTGGTGCTGAACCACAAAATATTTGGGCACATGCCATTTGTACGGTTGGAGAACGCAAGGAGGATGTTGGTGGTAACTTTCAACGAGGGAGTACAAAAAAACACATGGTTTTTCCCTGTTATTGTTCTCCACAAAACATGGGCTAAATAATTGCTAAAACCAAAGATGGTTATGTGATTTTTATGCTATCATTGCAAAGAAAATCTGTTCTAGAAATTACACAAGGGAATTCACCCTTTAACATGTTTTCTAAGATGGTCGATGTGATAGTTGGCTACACATGTTTAAGCAAAACCATGTCAACTACCTTGAAAGTTGCATGTCTTGACAGTAATGTTTGCATCGTAGAAATATGATATAATGAAATGACGAGGCTCATGTTAGATCTAGAATAGGAGTTGTAACCTTCTAAGCAAATTGATAACATACAACTCAAGGCATGGTTGTCACAAGAGTTCAAAACAAAGAAGAAGCCTCAGAAGAAGAAAGCTGGTTGGAATAAAGATGCTTCTTTCATAAAAAATCAACTGGCTAATATAATTAGTCGAAGATCATATTCAATGCGCCCATATTTGAATGTGTTTGGATGTTTGTCCTGGAATTTGCTAGGTGGATGGAGAACTTTTTCATTATTCGGAGTATTCAATCTCATTCTTGAACATTTGCTCGGAGATGTTGGGCTTCACCATCAGCTAAGAGAAGTCAATGATGCTGCAGCAAAAACTCGAGATGAGTTTTTTTTCCAACCCGGGGAGTATGATGCAAATTGCATCGAGGCTTGCAAGAATTAAACTGATTGACACATTTATTTATTTATTTTTAAAAAAACTTTGATTTTTAGGGATATGGGTAGGTTTTTTTTTATCTTTCATTGAATGAAGGGGTTAAAAGGAGTTTTATTAATTGTCTTGGGTTGTTAGGAAGTTTTATGTTATTTTTGGGCAAACGTGATCCTTTTGCCCTTAATGAGCAATGATCCAATGCAACGGTTGTATCATAATATAATGCAACGACACTTTTAGAAAATCATGTTTGTGGTAGTTGTATGACCCCAAATTTTGCACACACAATCTCTTTATCTCCCAAAAAAGTTCAATTTGAACCCTATATATGGTTAAAATGAGTCCCATCAAAAAACGAATTTAGACCATTCATTTTGTGAATTTCAAGATATTAGCATTTATAAACATAAGATCATTTTTTTTTTAATTTTTTAACATTGTTCATCTACTGATAATAAAGCCATCCAAAAAAACTGAAAATGAAAAAATCCTTCTAGGGCTTAGATCTAAGCATCTCATCAAAATGAACGGCCTATGTTAATTGGGCTAAAACAATACTTTCTAGGTTGTGTTTTCATTTTTTTCTTTTTTTGTGATTGTTCATTAGAATGAAAAGAGTGTATATTTCAAAATTTGGATCAAACAAATGGCCATAAGATGGGTTTTTAAGGTTGTTGCATCATATTACTATACAATGGTTGCATGAAATCATTGCCCTTCTTTAATAGTTGGGATAAGCTTAAATTTATTTATGTAGAGTGCTTTATTTATCTAAGCATCTCATCAAAATGAACGGCCTATGTTAATTGAGCTAAAACAATACTTTCTAGGTTGTGTTTTCATTTTTTTCTTTTTTTGTGATTGTTCATTAGAATGAAAAGAGTGTATATTTCAAAATTTGGATCAAACAAATAGCCATAAGATGGGTTTTTAAGGTTGTTGCATCATATTACTATACAATGGTTGCATGAAATCATTGCCCTTCTTTAATAGTTGGGATAAGCTTAAATTTATTTATGTAGAGTGCTTTATTTGAGAGGAACTTAATAGGTTTAGGAAAGGTAATATGAGGGGAAGTCATGTGATACGACATTCCTCTACCGTCGGATGGGCAACCATGTGAATAGTATTAAGAAAGAAAGAGAGAGAGAAAGAGAGACATCGTGTTGGGACAGGGATCCTAGAAAAGTGGATCTAAGGAGAGAGAAAATATGACAGTTAGAGATTGAGTACATAGGTGATACAATTTAGATATAAGTGGAAATATTTCTTAAAAGTTTTGTAGTAGAATAGAAAGATATCTTTTCTATTATTTTATTTTTCATTGCTTGTACAAAAAGGAAGGGAGACACTCTATTGAAGAAAACGAAAATATTTTTGTAGATAATTTATTTATGAATGAAGAAAGATATCTTCTTCTTCTCTATGGTTTGATTGACAACAATATTTTTCCCTCCAGTATTGTTGAATTTTTGCTTGTTTAAGATCAAAAGAATGTCAGATTTAATTTCCTGGACTTCTTTTGCATCAAAAGGGATAAGAAAGGACTCAGAAACGAACACGATAGTTCATGTCTTACTTCAAATGGACCTCAAATGAGTGTGATATGCTCCCTTCATGGTACTGTGTTTCTGCTAGAAATTGCATCAGCAATAACAGTGGATCACGGATGCAACCGCTTCGATTATACAAATCAATCAATGCTACACCTTTTCAGGGTGATAAAACATCGAGTAAGGAATCCAACGGTCCTAGCCTCATAAGAAAATTCGTCATATTAAAAGAGAAATCTCCATTTTAGTAATCGGGGGTCATCCTGGCTGTAACACATGGAGCATATGCCTTTTAAAGCTTAAATTATCAAGCTATGCAGATGATGACTGAATTCACCTCCGGGAGGCTTTAAATGCAGGGTTATGCGGATGATGAACAAGTTCACCACTAGGTGATACGAAACTTCGAGGTGAGGGTTATGATTCCTCAAACATACGCATTGAAAGTCCCAGCTCAATTCCAAAACATGAAGTTTTGGGGTACTAGTCAACGCCTATCCAACTGACAAGTTAAAGAGTCATATCACATATCACCAAAAACTCCTCCAATATCTAGTGGAGAGGCATCCATGTGTCATGTGAGTATATGTATCTTAGAGTTTTGTTTCAAAATAAAACGTCTTCATGATCTCTTGTCATAAACCGTAAGTTATGATGCACATGTATAACTAATGATGGATTCAAGAAAATATGTATTCTAGAACTCGTCTTACAATGAGATGACTTTCATATCTTCTATCATCAACTATAAGTTAAACTTGCACATGCTTAACTAACGAACTATTGTATCTTTTGTCGATCGTAAGTTAGAACATATAGAGGCTAATTGACGAGTCAGAATTCTGAAGGCATATTGGGACCTTCATATCACAAATCTTGATCATGTCATATCTTCATATCATGGGGCATATTTGAGCAGGTGTTATCAAGAATCGTACTCGTATCTTATTGATCATATATTAAGACAATTATCCAACGTGCGCTACCAACTTTACTGTATATATGATTTCTTCAATCTGTCAAGCGTTTGCTAGAACACACTTAGTCTCATATGAGGACTAAGAAGCATGTTTATCATCCAAGATAAATTTTCAAAGGCTAAACTTGTCGAATTTATATTTTTTCCATCCAGCGTTCATTAAGACAACTTTATCCAGCATGCATTATAAAACTCACACTTATCTAGCATTGGTTCAAAACTTACGCTTGCATCAACATCTCTATCAAATATTGGATCAAAATCATCTTTATCGAATGCTAGTTAAAATACACTTAGCCTCGTATGAGGACTAGAAGCATACCTAACCTAAGGCACATTTTCTGGGTTTTAAGTTTGTCAAGACATTTATCCAGCGTGCATTAGAAACCTTGTTTCATAATCACCTCAATCTTTAGTAAGCATTCATTAAAATATGTGTAGCCTTGCTTGTGACTAAAAATACACCCAACAGATACATGGTAAGTGATACAGTTAAAAGAATTTCTTCCTACCTTGTTGTATGCCAATTCAAAGTATGTAAGCTTAAAATGGAACCTTTCCCCCTGAACTGGTCTTCTTTCCTCATGCCTTACAAGTACTCTCACTGCGTCGAAAAACTTCTCCACCTGCTTCCACCTCCCTTTGCAACCTGCTCTGTGAGAAGCCTCTGCACTCCTTCGCCTCCCTCCTACATGTTTCCGCCTCCACTTAGCTACCTCGCCTGCCAGGTACCTATCTCTTCTCTCTCTCTCTAACCCATCTCTCTCTCTCTCCTCTTCTACTACAACCCTCATTCTCTCTATTGAATCTTCTTACCTTTTGTCATTGCCCATTGAAATGGAGAGCTGAGACTTGATTTGGCTATGCCAATCTATTTGGTGCATTTTAAAAAGAACAATGGTTTCATGTAGGTTAGACCGCATTTCTATAATATGCTATCCCGAGGTATAAAGCATCCATCTTAAAGATGGATGCAAATAGGTGCTCCATTTAAAAACAATTGTAACTAAAGTTCCAAATGTTTTTTCAATATAAAGTATATATATATATATATATATTCATATTCATGATCTCCATGTTAAATATTATATATCCTCTAAAAATTAGAATTAAATTATATTTAAAAAATATATTTATTGCCAAGCCCACATTTCTACATGTGCGAGCTTGGACGCATGCTAACCACATCCTTTTAAAAAGTTTCAAACTAGTGTTTTTCTTTAGGAGCTTGTTTTTGTGATGATTTTCCTTAATTAGATTGCTTTTAAAGATGAAAAGACTGATATGGAGCCTTGCTAGATCTCTAATTCATCTCAAAAGTGGTTTTCGAGGTGAACGACTTACTTAATGTTGTGAATGTCGTAGATTATTATAGTTTTTCTCCTCTGTTTAGCATCAATGGAATTGGAAGTTATTTTTTGTGTTCCTTTTGTGTTCATCAACCATTTCTTCTTGGTTTACTTGTGGGTGGTTTGTATAGGACCAAGACTCTAAACAATCAAAGTAAAGCACACATTCAAAGTATCAAGAAATGCGGCTTCAATGGAGAAAATCTTTGAGATAGCCTTAAAATATATTCATATCTAATTATAAAATTTAAAGCTTCAAAAATAGTGTAGATCAAGCAGATCTATGAAAACTTGACAATTGACAATCCAAAATGCATTATAAGATGCACTATTTCCAAAACTTGAAATCCATTTTTTCTTATGTCCATGTATCTTGATGTCGAGATGACTCATTAGAAGATATATGTGCATGAAAGCAACCCCTTCTAGTGAAAATTTTGAGTTGCACCCTAATTTGATTGTTTAGAGCCTCGCACTAATATAAACTTTTAATCTCAACATTAACACATCACCAGATCTTAAGAGCTCAATAACTTTATTCAGTTATTTATTTGTTTATTTATCTTTTTTGAAATTGTTATGGTGAATAGGTGAAAGACCCTCCGGAAAATTTTGGATAAAAAATTGTCCCATGTTTTTCGGGTGCCCGACCATGTGTTAGAAATGGTCTCGAGTGACTACCAAAATAGTTGCGCCCAGTTTAACATGAAAGCCCTCACGGGTGAACGCCCAAATTAAATCAGTGTACAAGGGCGTTTCAGATATATATCATCCTAACAGGGCTTCTTTTGAGATATCTGAGGAGAGCTCTTTTTCTCTATTTAAAGTCGCCACCCCTTCGTCCCTCTTCCATTTATCGGTCTCTCTTTCCTCTCTCTCTTTCTCTCTCTCTAAAATTTCATTTCTTGAGATCCAAGGTTACTTTAAAATTCCAGATTTATTTTTCTCTTATATATATTATAATTTCATTCTTTTCATTATTCATACTGTTTATTTTCAGGGAAAAGGAGAAAAATCGGAAAATATGAGCAGCATCGGCACTGGTTATGATCTTTCAGTGACCACTTTTTCACCAGATGGTCGCGTTTTTCAAATTGAATATGCTGCTAAAGCAGTTGATAATAGCGGGTATGGTTTTTATTCTTTAGTTTTTTTTTATATTTTGTGAGAATTTTTTGGGTTATTTCTTCTGTGTTTACTGTGTTTGAATTGCTTTTTGAATCTATTTTAAGGTCTGAATTTTTGTTTCAGGACTGTTATTGGAATTAAATGCAAGGATGGCATTGTTCTGGTTAGTGGGTTTTCTTTTTCTGTTCATGGTTTTTTGTTTTAGGTCCAGTTTTTGTTTCATTGGTTTGCTGGTTTTAGCTCTTTGTTGTGACTTTGTGTTTATTGGTTTAATGATCTTCACATGTAGTTATGAAAGAATGGTTTTATTTTTATGGTGGTTTTATTAGGGTGTCGAGAAACTTGTAGCTTCGAAGATGATGTTGGCGGGTTCCAATCGAAGAATTCATTCAGTTCATCGACATTCTGGCATGGTATTGTATCTAGGGTTTATGGTTTTTTGAGAAAATTAGTTTGAACATGAAGTTTATTTATTATACACTGATCTCCTCCCCCTCTCTTAGAACAATAGTATTGGCTAGTCTATGTTTAGTCACATCTATCTAGTAACGCTTGTTTGAATTGCAACTTATATTATGCCCTATTATTCCTGTCATTTGTAGAATTTATTACCTTGATGCTTTTTCTATGTTTTGAATAACCTCCTAACCTAGAATAACATATGGACTTACTTTTACAAAAGGTTATTTTATTTTCTAGTAACATGTGATGCAGGTACATGGGTCTTTTTCTTTTTTTTTTTCAGATTTTTGCTACATGGGTATTTTTAGGAGCTCTGATCAGTTTTATGAGGATGAGATAAATATATCTTGCCTGAGAACTTTGCGCAAACCTATATCTTTCTTTTACTGATCAATTGTTGATAGTTGCTCAAGGTCTTGAATTTGCTGCATAAACTTAAAATGTGCACTATCCTAAAAGTTCCACATGGTTCAATTGGGCGTTGAAATTTCTTATTACCAATCAGAAAAGTTTGTATTGCTTCCATTGGGAGCTTTGAAACTTTGTGTTACACCAATAAATTAGAAACAAATCTTAGTGAAAAAAATTGAAAATAAAAAAAATTGTGTTGCTTGCAAAAAAAGTTGCGTTTGTGATGGAAACTACCTAGGGTTTTTTTGGGCTATATGATATGGGTAATGAGCTTGAATATCATTAAAAGACATGGAGATCGTGTAGTATCTTACCTCTATTGTTACTGCAACATGTTGGTTTTGTTTGAGGTCTAGGGCAACCACTAGTAAAAAGAAAAAAGCATCAAAATGCATACGAGTCAAAAGTGAGTTTCTTTTGGGATGGTCTCCTGCTTTCGAAGGCAGTAATTCATATTTAAACGTTGCTTGGCTTCCTCTCAAATTTCTTGCTCTAGTTTCCTGATGCAAAAAATTTAACTTAAGATTCAAGTAAAAGAATCTTTTTCTTTCATAAAATAAAATTCATTCAGATAACTTAAGCATCCCGTAATGTGACGTCTCACCTTTTTATATGCCTATAAAACCTTAAATTTAACTTAAGATCCAAGTAAACAGTTTAAAGCTCTAAATACCCCTAAACGATATTAAAAATTTCCAGAAATACTCTATGCTTACTAACCCATGAGCAACAATATGAATAGTAACCTATGAACAATACCCATGAATGGTAAAAAATAGAAAAATAGAACTAAATGTTGGAGATCAACTCCATATTATAATTCCTAAAAAATGAACTTCAATAAAGAATAAAAGGTATACTCACATCCATGAAATTAAAAAAATTAAATTAAATTCTTGAAGCACCTAGCTCTTAATCCCCATCATTTCCCCTGGTTAGAGAAAACTCGCCCTCGAGTTTTGAAATGGGTTAAGAGAATTCTCCTGTTAACACTAGGTCCCTTTTAACCCGAATATTGCGCATTTGAGACTACGGCTTGATCCTGAGACTTATAGGTTATATAGGCCTAATCAAAATATCCTCGAAAATATTAGGAAGTGGGCTTGGGTAAAGACAGTAGAGACTAGGTTTTCATAGCCCAACGTCTCAAGTTCCATTCCTATGTAACCTTGTTCAAAAAAAAAAAAAATTCCTCGAAAATATCCTGAAATAAGTTTGCAGAGGATTTTGGTACATCCAGCTATAGTAGCCTGCCTTTGTGGTATGGAATCCTCTAATTGGTAACAGGAAAGGTCAGCCCCACTATTGGTGAGAGAAAAGAGCTGTTTACGGTCACTGCATCCAGTTTCCTTCTCTTTTACCTCTTTACCACCATAACTATCGTAGCCATGACTATAATTGCAACGACCATCACCATCGCCTACAACTTGTTCTTCGTCATAAATAGGAACTCCAAGTTCTTCATTTTCATCAAATGGTTCATTAAAAATAGGATCACAATCAAAGGTAAGATCACTTGGTTCTTTATCACTGTCAAAGATAGGAACACTATCAAAGATGGGACCATCCACTTATTCAAAGAATATTGAATCCAATTGAAGAATTTTTCTTTTTTTGAGAAAGTTAACCTTTAATTATAAGTATAAGGAGTTACAAAGAAACAAAAAGTCTAGGCTTTGTCCCACAAAAATATGCTTATGTCAATTGAATATTGAATCCAATTGAAGATTGGATTAGTGTTTCTCCCTCAAAATTATGCTTATGCAGCTTATGTGAATACCATCGCACATCAAACCCATCTCTACATAACTTGACTCGTCATCAGTCCATTCCCACTCAGACTTAGGCTCTTATTCGCTCCAATCTCCATAAAACCCTCACAATTTGGATTTGTCCCTGCATATTCGTCTTCGTTTAGGGCACACTGTTATTGTTCTCACTTGCGCAACAATTGTGTAACCTTCTTTGTCAAGTTGTTGATTTCCTTGGGTAATCGGATCAGATCAACATCCCTACAGCTAATACCTCCACGACCATCCATCACAATCTCTATATGAACCGTGCTCTGTTACCAATTTGATGTAGAAAAATTGAAGGAAGAGTAAAAATTAGCAATAACGGAGAAAAAACATGGTTGTAAATCTAGTCAAGAGAAAATGAATTTTTTTCTTTCATAAAATAAAATTCATTCCAACAACATAAGCATCACATTACTAATCCCCCCCAAAAAAACATAAGCATCCCATAGTATGATGTCCCGCTTTTTATAAGCATATGAAATCCTAAAATTAACTTAAGATCTAAGTAAACAATTTAAGACTCTAAAATAGCCCAAAAAAATATTAAAAATTCCAGAAATGCCCATATGAATAGTAACCCATGAAGAGGATTGTGAATAGTAACTCGTGAACAGTACTCATGAGTAGCAAAAAAATAAAAAAATAGAAACTAAGTGTTGGAGATTAACCCCACATTATAATTATGCAAAAATTAAACCCGAATAAGAAAACAAGATGTACACTAACATCCATGAAATTAAAAAAATAATAAAATAATTTTTTTGAATCATCCAGCTCTTGATCTCCATCATTTCCAAATGCAAAGAGCTTTTAAGTTTCTCATAAGGCACTTTGTTTTTTTCCCCCCTTGAATTTTGCACATGATTTTGAGTTATCTTCTTATGGTAAGCATATGATTTGGTTGCTTGGATTGGTCACATTTGTCTAATGAGCCAAGTTTTATATTCTTTGGGGACTAGTTGGGAGCCAAGGAGTATCATGGGTAGCTCGTTGAATGCCTCTATGGGTTCTCTAACCAATCTCATTTAAAAATTTCAATATCTTGTGATTCCCTTCCTTGACTCATCAAAGGGTTTGGAAGTTAAGTTATTTTATGTGACTCTTTCACACAACTGGGTAATAGTTTGAAATATGTTGCATCACTATTCATTCACTTGTCCAAGGAGTCCAACAGCAGTCACACTATTGATTTTTCTTTTCTTCACCTTGGAGTTGAAGATGAATGGCTCGCTGAATCAATCAATACTCACATTGTTATATATTTCTTGTCTTGGAGTTGAAGATAAATGGCTCGTTTGTAATGAAATTGTTGAAAATATGACAAATAACTTTTCTAATGCTGAAGGAGAATAAGCAAGGGAAAGAAGGAAATTATGATGCAGCTAGACCCTTTTTTTCAATTGACTTTCTTCTTATTATTGCAAGGGGGTGAAAAAGTTCATACATCATGGTATGAATAATCAAAATTTTCTAACGCTGAATGAGAAGAAGTAAGGAGGAGGAAACAATGGTGTTTCTAGATCCTTCTTTCAGTTTACATTCTTTTTATTGTTAAAATATCTTATGCCAAAAGACCTCATGATCCCATGGGTGTCTACTGTCCATTTTCTCACTCAGGTAAAACTCAGTCTAGGAGTAATTTTAAGACCCCAAACTTTGGGCATGTAAACTCTTCAACCTGCAGACTAACATTAGTAAAAAGAAATTTCCAAATTGCACTCTCTGTTTGAAAAAGACAATGTCTCAAGATTGAACACGTAGTGTTCAATTTTTGCAGGGTGAGATCTAAGTGTTAGAAAACTCAAACTTCAAATTTCTTTTTTTTTTTTTTGAAAATAATCTAGTGATTCTTAGGTGGTTTCCAAAATTTTGGATGGAAAAAATACTCCCAATCAGGTCTTCTAGGATGTACGCTATACTGCTGTGGAAGCATGGTATCATACCCATATCTTATTGTTGCAAGGAGTTTAAGATTATAGTGCAAATAGATAAAGAAAAAAGCTAATTAAGGTTGCAAAATATCCTGTATCTATGTTTATCCTTAAATACCCCCAGATTTGGTATCTTGTCTTCCATTCTATTTGCCCTCTGAAAAAGTGAGATACATCTGGAGTGCACATACCCCATGTGAGATCCCTCCCTTGTGCAAAATTACCATTATTTCTTTGCAATATTCAGGGGATTGCCACATCTACTCTGAGCCTTCTGATCAGTCCCCCCTTTAATAACTTTTGCTTCTTACTTTTGAAAGTTTAGTGCATCTTATTATGTTCTTACTTTATGCCAGTATAAATTAGTTCGTGATTTTTTGTTTTATCCTCCAGTACTTGTTTCATTGAGTGCATATTCATTTTCACCTTTTTTTTAATTGCCTTAATGCAATCATACAGGCTGTTGCTGGTTTAGCTGCAGATGGCAGGCAAATTGTTGCACGTGCCAAATCCGAAGCAATCAACTACGAAAGGTTAGTCATTCAAAGTACAATCCCCTACAGTTTTATTGTTTACCTCAAGCTTTTTTCCGATTCAATTCGAAGGACAGAAAAGAAATTTCTCTGATGGCTAGTGTTATTTAGAAGTTGCGGATGCATATATTCGTAGGTGATGATATATGTAATGCCACATCACATCAAGTTAATACCAAGCGGTGTCATTTTCTAATATTGCAGTGTTTATGGTGAGCCGATCCCCGTAAAGGAACTTGCTGAGCGTGTTGCTAGCTATGTACATCTTTGCACACTATATTGGTGGTTAAGGTCAGAAATACCTCTCATCACTCCTTTCCAAAGTAATAAAACATTCATTTTCCCTATTTTTATTTTGAGATAACGTATAGTATTTTATATATATTTTCCCTGTGCTTCTATAAGATCGAGCATGTGTTTCAATTAATTTAAGTATGACTGTTAGTGCAGACCTTTTGGTTGTGGAGTTATTCTTGGAGGTTATGACAGAGAAGGACCACAGCTATACATGGTTGAACCTTCCGGAGTTTCCTATGTGAGTATCTACTGTTTTTATATTTCCTTTGTAGAGTTGTTATTTCTATTTGGGTGTGATTTGTAGAAGGTGGCAACCGCAACTACACCGTCCATTTTAGTTGGACCCAATGTTCCCAAAATCGAACCAGAACGGTTAACTGGACATGGGGCCAAAAGCGGTTTAACCGGTAAACCGGTTGATTCTACGTTCTAACCGGGCAAGTCCCGAGCGGTCAAAATATTGTTGAAAAAAATAAAAAAGATACAAAAAAAATCTATTAAAATATGAAAAGCATTTAAAGAGTGATTAAAACAATACACATTCAAATGAAGTTGAAAATTAATGAAAAAAATGGATTTTAAAGAATCAATTTGTGCTTAGGGGTATTTTTAAATTTTTTTTGAAAAAGATGGGAAAATATAAAAGTGAGTATTAATGACCAAAACAATTTTAATCTTTACCATAATGTAAAAAAATATTAAAAAATATATTGCAAACCAAATTCTTTATTTTTGGGATTTTATATACATTTATTTTATTTTTTTTTATTTTTTAAAATAACGGCCGGTCACCAAAACCTCCCGAAATTGGAACTGGCCAGTTCCAATCTAACCAGGCGGTTACTGGTTAGATCGCTCGGTTTTTCCATCATGGAGTTGGACGGTGTCATGTCTTTTTAAGATATTGTCAAATCTACATTTAAATAAACCTTACTTCTACAAGTAAGGTGGCAATCTTATATAAACTTTTGCTTTCTGTTTTTATGATTGCTTGTTAATATCAGTTTTTCAGAAAGAATGATGGCATGTACTTTTCATTTGTGTTCCATTTTTGCTATGAATGTTATTCGAGAATATGGTATGTTCTACCATGCAGCCGTAATTTTTACAAGTTTTAATTAGTTGTGTTTGTTAATCTATGGACAGAGGTACTTTGGGGCCGCAATTGGGAAAGGCAGACAGGGTGCTAAAACGTAAGCTTGTTGTAAACTTTCCCAATTTGGGTTTATTGGTAAATTGGTTCGTAACTACATGGTCGAATGCTTTGGCATTTCTGTTTATAGGAAATTTGAGAATACCACAAGTACCAAATGCTAACGCATTCAATAATGCTTGTAAAACCAGCACGGGTTTTAAGAAAATGGTGAAAGTACACAAAAATACTTTTGGGTTTACAGTGATGAAAGTACCTAAAACTACCTACCACTGCCATTTTTTTTCTGTATTAGGTATGACCTTTGCTGTTTTCTTAAGCTACCATGGGTACCCCTCTGAAGTTCATATGTCGTCGACCTTACTCCTTTTATAGGTTGCAATGATTACTAAGGCATAGGACAATTCTTCAAACATTAACATCTGAAAGTTAATGAAAGTTAACTATTCTCAATAGAAAACAAAAAATAACCTGAAAAGTTAAGCATTTACTAATGTAGTACAAGTATTTATCAAGAAAGTTATGGTTTAGTTATCATATACTTACAATGTTTTTAATGAAATAGATTTCTGAATTTTCTAATAATTTTCCACATGGAGATGCTATGCTCCTTTTCATGGATTTCTGTCTCCGCAAATTTTCTGACATCTGAATTAAAATGGGTTGTTGTGTGAGCAGTGAGATTGAGAAGCTGAAGCTATCTGAAATGAGCTGCAGGGAAGGTGTTATTGAAGTTGCAAAGATGTAAGTTGTGCTGTCTTTGATGCTTGATTTCCTCAACTTTGTATTACTTAGCCAATTGCAAACGTTTATTTGCACTATTATAGCAGGTAGCTCCAACACTATTTACTAGGCAAGTATGCAGAAATATAATGGACGATTGGACTATGAAAACAATAATACATGGGGGTTAGTAACATCTCCTGTGGATGGCGATGGAGACAGTGGGACGTGGCCGTAATGGATGGCACTCTCTCTCCATCACTGTCCATCTCTTAGATGGACTGTGGCTATTCAATGGATTATGATTTTTCCAAGGTCTGTTGGATATATATGTTTCTCATTTATTATGCAGGCAGTGATATGTGCATTTTTTTATTTCATCGCTGGACTCTAATATCTCTGTATTTTATTGCGGGAAAGCTTTCTATGTCCCCCCTACAACATAGAAGTTCTATCCTCCCCCTTATCCAACCGTCCATTTTTTAATGGAGGCATCGGATCTAAGATCAAACGGTGAGTGGCTCTCTTGATAAAAATGGATGGCTGGATGGTAGGGGGGAGGATAGAACTTCTATGTTGTAGGGGGAACATAGAAAGCTTTCCCTTTTATTACTAGGGGGAGTAAATAGGAGTCTAAGTTTCAAAATTTCTCCATGGCTCCTCTTAACCTCTCATTAACCTAAATCTAATCTTTAGAAGAATAAGTTCAAGGTTCCAAGATTAGCTCTATCACAATTATTGTTATATCTCTCTCTAACTCGAGTGAACTCCTTCGTTCTCTCTCTCACAAAGTGTAGAGAAAGTAGGACTTGCATCTAAAGACTCATTCTAAAACTCTCCCTCTTGTTCTCTTAGTTGAACTGTCTCAACTCTCTCTCTTTCCATTCCTCTCTCTCACATTCTAAACAATGATTAAACCCCCTGAACAGATCAATCACCTCTTACTGGCTAGCCCAAGTACCGCGAGTCCACCATCAGCCTTTTATGGGTGGGAAGGGAATAGATGACTGAATAAAGCAACTAATTAATTTTCTTGCGCAAGAATCGAATGACTTCTCGACTGATTACTGGCCGACTCCACTGTAGGAGACAACACAGCCTTTTGAGAGAAAGTAGGACTTCCATCCAAAGACTCATTGTAATATTCCTCCCTCTTGTTCTTTTAGTTGTCCTGTCTCAACTCTCTCTCGTTCCGTTCCTCTCTCTCACATTCTAAACTTACTGATTGTTGAAATTCCTAGATTATCATCATCTCTAACCAAACTAACCTCTCTCTCCGTCTCCCAATTCATTCTCAATACTTCTTTCTCACGTACAGTATGAAATTGAAATCATCATCATCATTAGAGCTTTATCCCAACTATTTGGGGTTGGCTCTCGTTTCTTACTGTACCTGGGAAGTATGAAATTGAAATAAAAAATAAAAAAAATAAGGAAAACTTGTAAAAAATAATCATTTAATATTCCAATTAAAGAGCTTTCCAGGAAAATAAAGTTTCCATCTTAGTTTTATAGCATCACGCAATGCATGTGCCATTAGCTAGTTTTGTTCTAAATGTCATGTACATAGTTTACTGGCTATATTAATTGGCATGCGTGTTCCATATGGGGAGCAACAAGATAAGAATACAAATTCATGACTTTAGTCGTACTGTTTCGGACTCATCTATGAAGATCTGTCTTGTTTCTATAGATTGTGCAGAAACTCAAATTTAATTTGTGGATAAGCATTATTCTGTCTTTTTGTTATTATCACAGAGGTTTTACTTTGATATCACAGCCAAATAAAGCTACAACATTAATTGTTTCTAGCATTAGAGAACAAGAAGGGACTGTTGAACTCGGGTAATAAGATTAAGAGAATGATGATAGAAGTTCCATATAAAACATTACATCCTTTGTGGAACATCAATTTAGTTGCTGAGAGGGACTCTATGAATGTTATTTCTTGGGCCTCTAAAGCCTCACCCTGCCCCTGGAGATTGGAGCACATTTTCAATGAAATTTTCCACATTTACAGGGATCTTCTTGTATCCTGGATATATATTTGGAGGGAGGATAATGCAGCTGCCAACTCCCTTGCTAGGGAGGGTGCCTTGCGGACTGGTGCATCCTAGGGGAACCTTTTTCGTCACCTTAGTGATTGCCGCTCTCGTTTTTTGTACACTTGCACTCATAGATCAAAGTGTATAGCATTTTTTGAGATCCCTTAGGGGGATCGATATCATTTGTTGGACCCCTCAGGGTTTTTGTACTGGGAGCCCTTTCTGTGGGTTCATTTCTTTACTTCTCACCTTTGTACCTTTTTCTTTAGTAATACAACAGTTAACAGTTTCAGAAAAATAAAATAAAATTACACCGATAATCTGATTGGGTTGCTTGGTCTAGGCATGTTTTCTTTATATGAAACTTTCCGTCATATATTTAAGTTGGATTTTGACCGAGTACCGAGTGGACAGTCTGGTCTTCTAGGGTATATTTGATGTTCATGATATGTTATTATCGTAAATAGTTATGCTACAAATATCATCCTCTATCTTTGTTTGCTTGTGCCTAAATATATCTGCCAAAACTGGCTAATTGATAAAGAGATATAAAGTGGGCTATCTCTACTAGTTCACACATTCTCTGCAATTTCAGGCACAAAAGATGGACCTCCAAATGGGATTGAGCATGCTCCTTTCGACTGTCAAGGGGCTAAAAAGAGAAGCAAGAAAAATCTTAAATGACCTTACTGTAGAATCCTTGATACAACCATTGAATCTATAACCTCCCATATATGGAAAAGTGAACTGATTTCTTAACCACCACGAACACTTGGTAAGACTAGGGTTAGTAGCTTTATGTATTCTCAATAGTTAAGAAGTAATTTGGACTACCTGGTGCTGGTCCTCGGAGGGGTGGGCTGGAAACGTCCTAACCGTTAGCTTTTTATGCACAAAGTGGCTGCTCTCAGGACTCGAACCTGTACTCTTGCCCGGGCTATCCAAGCCTTTTAGCGTCGCACCAAGTGATGGCCCCTTGCTCAACCCTCCCTTCTGGAGCCTTAATTCTAAAAGCAGTTCCTGCCTTCCTGACTAGGTCCATGATTTATGATGCCCATGCTTCATTTGGATTTGATCATTTACCATCTTGCATGTGGCCATGCCTGTGATTATATTTCTCTCCAGAGTTCCCAAATATCGCTACTGTGCCACATATCTAAAAGATGCCATCGTGCTTTGGAGAAGTGCTCAAGCTCTAAAAATGAAGTAGCATCTTATGATATATGAATTGGACCCATTGGGTAATTGGATCCTAGATGGACCAAAGGAAAAAATTTATGACCTTCAAAGATCAATGCTTCTACAGACCCCAACCCTGTGTATCTAGCTCCCCATTTTCGGAAATTGGACCCACTCCATTCCTTGAGGTCCAAACACCTGAAACCTTGCTTTCACTTTTCCTCCCTTACTGCTTAGTCCCTTAACACCAAACAACCGCACGTCATGAGGTCTAAATTTCCTTGTTGGCCTCTGATGCACTTCAACTATAATTCTTTGTTTATTTGCCTTAACCTTCCTCCCCTAATCCCTCATCTGCTTTTTGCAAAATACCTCATAACAGACCAAATTAATCCAATATCCCTCTGCTCCATTGTGAATAAACACTATTTGAAGATCTTTTGATGCTCTGCTAATGAGACTGAGAGAGGCTTAATGGAGTGGTCAAGGTTTAGATGGCTGAAGTTAAAGTTCTCAGACTCGTCTTGTATTTTGTTTTCTCTTCGGTTAAGATCTCGACTTCCTCGTTAGTATCAATTTAGTTATCCTTCCAGGATTTAGATATTTCTTTGTGAAAACATTTCCATCCTGTCATGCAATAAGAGTTAAATCTAGCACCATTCACAGTACAGAGTTCTTGTCAAGTTTTTACTAGTTTGAGACTTTGAGCAACTGAAGGAAATTATTGAAAAGGAAAAGTAAAAAAACAACTAATGACCTTCCTAAACCCTAGATTGTCCATAAATAGCGGTCACTAACCCCTATATGTCACTATCCGTTGGTTTGACAACTTTTTTTTTGGTTTTGGGTAAATCATTGGTTTGACTTCCAAATAAATAAGTAACACTGGGGAGCCCATGTTCTAATAATCCTATAGAACCAGGCTTTCTCCTTGACCTTGTTGCTATTGATCATCTTCAGCTCGTTGATGCAAATTCCGCTCCACTTTGATTTGGACTTTCCTCCATGGAATGCATAAGCATCTGCTGCATCTTCAAAATGTGCGAAATGAATTCTTGAAATGAACCATTGATTACCGTGAAGGTGTTTTTTTGTCTTTCGATGATAATGAATCTCTTCTAGAATTGTAGTGACAGAGGTGCTCACCCATGAATATGAAATGATCTATGCTCAATATTTCATGAGATCATAAATTTTTTGTAGTAAGATCTAATCATAAAAATAGGTATTGATAGTTATGCGATATTTTTTGCTTTGGCAGAATCTATGGAGTACATGATGAGGCAAAGGACAAGGCCTTTGAATTGGAGATGAGCTGGATCTGTGATGAGTCCAACCGCCAGCACCAGAAGGTAAGTTAAAAAGGCAGTAGGTCATGTTTTTCTTTCTGAAAACTATAAATGTGGGTTCATGAATGATCTATTTCCATCACTGTTTATTTGTTTTTCAAAAGAGAGTTATGGCATCTCTCTCTCTCTCTCTCTCTCTCTCTCTCGCTCTCTCTCTTTCTCTCTCTCTCCCCTGCAGTTTTAGGAGCAAATAATTTATACCTGGCAAATCTCCTTGAAAACCCCATTTATCTCGTGGTCTCACGTTCTCAATCGTGCTCCTGAAATCATCTCCCAAACGTTATCCTGTTACCTCGAGTTGTATTGGTTCAATAATTCCCCAAAAGCTTTCATAGACAGAAGGGAACAGAAATACTTGAAATTTCCTTCCATAAAAATTCTCTTTATTTAAATTGCTTATTTAATGTATATTCATTATTGTTATTTTGTTCAGATTCCTGATGATTTATTGGAGGCAGCAAAGGCGGCTGCCAAGGCAGCACAAGACGAAATGGATGCTGATTAATTGCATTGATTTCATTTCCTTTAATTTTTGTTTTAAGTCGGAATTTTCAGCTTTGTTCAATGTCTCTTGTGAGGATTTTATAGTTCTTCAGAGATTGGAGAAAAGAAAAAAAAGAAATATTGTGGACAATGGGGAAGTAGATATTTATGAAAAGAATTGAGAAAATGGCTATGAATTTAGTCCTTTGTGTTTAAGGTGAGAAATTTGTTGGAACTGTGTTTTTTGTGTAATTTCTTATTTATTATACAAAAAATATGAGCATGATCCTAAAAAGATAAGGCTGGGATGATAATGATGATACAAAAAATACTGCATAAGCCAAACTTAATAGAGCATTAGCTCATGAGTGAAGACTCTTAAAAATTCTGTTGGTCAGAATTTAATTGATCCTGAATTTTATATATATGCTCATTGAATATTAAAAAGTTTTGAAACAGAAGCTAAAACCTACATTTCAACATGAGAGGAAATTCGGCTGTCAACTATAGATCCTATCCGTTAAGTTTTGAAAATTATTATTTGGAAATCATTCAACTGGTGAAGATAAGAGCATTTAAAGTTTTAGGGTCTAATAAATTTCCTTACATCCTTTGATCTAACGCCATTGCTCTTTCCTAAAATGGTTTTAGTGAAAGAGGAGACTCTGTATTTCTTAAATTTTCTCTCCTCTAAATGTATATATATATATATATTTTTTTGGATTTTTTCATTGGGACAAATTCCCTCGAGGCCTTGATCTAAGACTACCTTCTTTCCTAAAATGGACTTTGTGAAATGGTAGACATGTACTTATTACATTTTCTCTCTTAAATATTTAATTTTTTTGAAATTTTCAAGGACTTTTTTATTTGGATCGATATTAATGGATTGCCGAATTGAAGTCAAATAGCTCCCTCTATATAGTTTTTAGGTTTTTTTAGGAGTTTTTGGTTATGAACTAATATTGTAAAAAATGAGATCAACACGCAAACAAGAAAATATCATTCAAAACAATGAAAACCCTTAACAAAATATCATTCAAAACAATGAAAACCCTTACGAAGTCTCAAATAATGGTTGAAGTTTTACTCTTCAATTTTCATTTCATTCTCGTATTTCCGCATAAAGATTAACAAAAATTCCCCATATTGAACATAAAAACTAACAAAAAAAATTCCCCATATTGCCCGTAAGGTTCCTTATTAGGAACAATATAGGTATTTACATAAGGGTGCACTTGGTATACGGATGCATCCGTAGCTGTAGAGGTAAGGTGTACCTTCAAATTTTATCATGGTATATAATTTTGATGTAAAATGTTCTTAGGATTATCTCAAAATCTCTTTTTATATCTAACTATAAAATTTTAAATTTCAAAAATGGTTAAAATCATGTAGATCTATAAACATATGAAAATCTTGAAAATAGACGGTGTAGATAACATGTTGTAAAATGCACTATTTTTTAGAGTTAAAATCTTTTTATTTTTCATGGTCATACATCTCGATGTCGAGATGATCATTAAAAGGGTTTTCCAACATAAAACTACCTTTTCCGATGGATTTTTGAGGTGCGTCCGTAGTTCTACATTATAAGGTTGCATCCTTATATAAACTTTTTCCGTTACATAATTTGTCATAAGGCTTTAGGTGTCAAATGACAAAACTGCCCATAATTCTAAACCTTAGGGACCATCCTAGCCAGTACATTATACCCATACTCCATAATTCGTATCAAAGCCAACAAATTTAATTTCTAGTTTAAATAATATTTTTCCTGTTCTTTTACTTCAATTTAGTTTAGTTTTAGGTTTTTCTATGTTTTTTTTGGTTTTTGCATGATTTCAAGCCGGCTCTGCGATGATTTATAGGGAGAAATCTGTCTCTACATATCAAACTTTTTGCATGTTGTAATTCGAAGTAACCCGCTATTTCTATTTCTACCAATAATTTTAATTGTTTGGTTTAAAAGATAAATTATAGAGAATTTCTACTGAGATTCTCCCGAATTTGGACGTAAACAAAAGGAACAACACAAAATTTTCTGTCTGCTTGTTTCTATTCCTAACCAGGAAAGAGGGGTGAGTTTGTTGTTGTCATTAAGCAGTCTTGGTCAAATAACTTAGTTCCGAACCCGCCATTGTCCAAATTGAATAGATTTTTGGTATCACATGACTAGGAATCTATTTTTCAAAAGGTTTTGGTCAAAGCTCTACCACAATGGACTTCGGATCATGTCCCTATTATGTTAGACACCGACCACTATTTCAGTTTGAACTAATGTGGTTGAGCGAGAAATCATTGCGGAATGAAGTCCGCTCAATATGGACCGATACTATTACTGATGGGTGGTGTGGATTTAGGATTTCTCATCAGCTTAAAACGATGAAACATAGACCTAAACAATGGGCAAAAGCTAAATTTTGGAATCTGAAGAGTAGGATAACCGGGGTTTCAAACAATTTGGAAATGTTAAATTAATTGAAGCAACGTTAAGGTAGTCTAAATGAATATTAGAGCTCTCAAAGGGAACATCTGAAATTTGAATCAGCGGATCTTTTAAAGGAGGAGGAAGTTTATTAGTTGCAAAGGTCTAGACCTAAGTGGATTAAAAAGCGTGACAATAATATTACATATTTCTACGTCATTTATAATTCTTGATGAATGTCGAACACTATTACTTCCATCCAAATCCTTGGGGGCTTTTGTCTCATTTTTCCAAAGTGCCTTCACTTCAAAGCCGTTCTATTAATCATTTTCCTTTTAAAAGGCCATCTTCTATAAGTGTATTGTATCTGGAGAGACCTTTTTCATTGGCAAATATTGAGGAGGATGTCTTTAGTCTTCCTCAGCATAAGGCGCCGGTCCAAGATGGATTTCTGATGGCCTTTTTACAAGAGTTTTGGGAGATATTGAAAGGAGAATTTTTGTTTTCTTTTCAGCAGTTTTATGAGGAATTCGATGGCTTCTACAGCTTTAAATTCCACATTTATTGCACTGATTTTTAAAAATCTATACATGGAATCCTTCAAGGATATTAGACCCATCCGCCTGTTTTCCTTTACGTACAAGATTCTTGCGAAAGTTGTAGTTAATAAACTCAAATGGTGATTGGTGAGGTCATCTAGGCCCCACAATCAACCTTATTAAAAACAAATTTTATTATTCAAGCTTCTCAACTCTGAACAAAAGCAATTTTAGATACTTTAAGATGTATTGTCAAGCACATCGAAATAAAATTTTTAAAAATAACTTCTTAAATGATAATTGGAGTCCTTTAACTCATAATTTTTTGAAGAGTTTCCCATGAATGATATTTTCCATGTTTTTTATTGCCTTTATTCATGCGCATGTCATTTGTATTCATAGCGTGTGGCTTATTTAAGACTTCATGTAACTTCCCTTGATCAAGTCATCCTTAATCAAGTTCAAGCTTATTGTCCACCAAACTTAATTTAATTTGTGCTTATCATAGTTACCAAGACTAGACCAGACTAACCGTCCAACTGGTTGGACCGTTGGTGCGTTAGTCAATCTGATCGAGAGCCAAAATTAGATTTGATAGAAAATCGATCAAAATAACTAATTTTGATTGGCTGGGCCTACTGATTTCAATTGGTTCAAACGGCCAAATAAAGTGGCCAAATTTTTTTCTAATATATCATATATTTTTTAACTATTATTTAAATTTTTTAATATTTTTAAAAGCTAGTTAAGCTGCCTCACAAATAGTAATCAGACCAATTTTATCTTGACCAAACCCTTCACTAGTCCAATGACCAGTCCGACGATCTTGATAACACTAGTGCTAATAGCTACTTCGGTTCTAGAAGGTAGCAAGGGAAGCGCAAATGCGTCACCATGACTGCCAGCCCAACAAAGGCAAAGCAAACGAGCCTTTGATTTCAGTTGTTTGAGAAAATACAGTCATCTCACCATATTTGCAAGATTGCTACTGGTTTTATTTCATTAGTATTTTGAACACTTCTTGATCTGAACTCTCTCTCTCTCTCATTTCTATTTTGGTTCTTGAAGTCACTTCTATCGGTGCAAATTTTTTGAGAAACTGGCACTTACTATTATTGGAGAATGAAGCATCCACTCCAAATTTAAGACTCCCCTATAACTTTGTTTTTAAGCTGTTAATTCTTGACTCCCCTGTAATTTGACACATATTTTCTGCTAAACTGGTTGGTTCCCAGACCCGCCTGTGAGATCTTCAGTGTTCTTTCGTGGATGTTGGTTTTTGGGCTCTCTCTCTCTCTCTCTCCTCTACCAAGCAAAGAACCATGGAACTTAACATATCATACACTTTAAACTGACATGGAAGAGTAAAGATAGACCTTAATGCGACGGAAATATTCATGCTTCAGAACCAATACCCAACAAACCAAAGCCACAACCATGAGACAATTCCACATTCTTTTTCCTTCTTGCTTACGATTCATGAACGAAAAAATGTTCCTGCCTTTGATAAACCAACCAATCAATTTACACAATTTTTACACAATGGATCTAAAGTCAGCGAAAATACACCATGTTTGCCTAGGTGGTTCCATCAATGAAGCTTAGAGGCCTAAGCCATGATAGTGCACTTTGTAGACACCTGCAAGACAATTCCATCAAATCCTTAATTGCCAGAGACTCTGCAACGACACTTGAAAGTTAAAAGCAATAACCAGATCAAACTTAATGATCCAGAAACCCAATAGATAGACAGGAGAACTAACACATATCTACCTTTTACTCGCTCTTCTTGATCTTGGTCGTCTTATCTACTTGTTCTTTTTGAGGCTGAGCAAGCCACCTAAAGATCCAGACCCCCAAGAGTGTTGCCTCAATGGGAGCAAGCCAATACACATACAAATGCTCCTTTGTATAGTGATCGCCTCGAGCATGTGCCCAAGCAAATGCCTGCCAAGATTGCATTACTTGTTTACCCAAACAAATATTTTCATAATATATATAAAATATTTGTCTAGCCAAATAAATCCAATGTATTAGGGAGAAGTGTAGTCCATTGGAGAGGGTGGAACCTCACTATCTCCATCACCATCCATCATTTCATTGGATGGTGATGACCCAATCTTCATTGGTTTCGCATAGTCCATTTCAGCATAGTTTCCCTTGAACAATTTAGGCAGGAATGGTTTTATGTACTAAAATGAAAAACTATAAACATGTATTTCTTTTCCTTTTTCTGTTTTTGGTTATGAATGTGTTGTGTACAATAAAATAAGAAACTACCAATATGCCTCATTAACCCATGATGAGAAGTAAAGAAGATATCAAGTGCTTACAGAGGCTGGGTTCATGCTTCCTCCAGTTAAATCAGAACCAAGAATTTGGAGAGAGAGTTTGAAGATACTTGAAATCCATGTTTTCATGAAGAAATTGTGTGCATCTTTCTTTGAGAGCCAAAGTGAAACCATCACAATAATGAAGCTGAGAACCCCTTCTGTCAGCATTCCCTTGTGCATATCCACATTCAGGCGATAACCATAACCCACTTGGGGCAAAATATGGACCACAAATTTAACCCCAAGCAAAGAACCAAATGCCTGTAATGAACCATAAAACAAAACTTTTAGGCACAAAGACATTTCTGGCCTAAAGTATAATCATATCGTGCAGGTAGCTATTGTCGTGTGTCTGAACTCTGAACTTTTCTATATCATTAATCCTCTTACTTCTCGTCAAATAAATGCAAAACCACTAAGTCTTTTAGGACCTGCCAAACTCTAATGTTAATCGAAGAAAAAGCCGAAAGATTTCGACATTGTAAACTTGTTGTAAACCAGATTCTCATGTTTTGAAGGAATACCTGATATCTTATGACTTGTCAACATGGACACCGCTTTTTCAATATGTCTGACTGCCAAAAATAAAAAGAAGCAAAAGAAAATAAAAGAATTTAACTAGACATCTTCTACTTAAAGAGAAAAACCCCATGAAAAAGGAAAGAGAGGGAATTGAATTCATGAGTTATGACAGGGTACGTTATTCCTTATGATCCAACCAATGTGCAAAAAAAGGAAAGAAAAAGCATGTGATTTTTAAGTACCATAATGTTATGGATAGTTATTTCTCATGTTTTTTAGTATACACTCGAAGTTAATATCAACAACATAAGAACACTCCATAGAATAGAGTAATTATGGCCGCTTCATCAAAATTCTACGAAATTGAGACCTAGACAACAAACTCACCAAAAGAAAATACCTTTACTGTGAACTGATATACAAGTTTAGTAAATGGTAGTGCCAAAGAACACAAAACACAAATGGAATTAGTAGATTCTGGTCAATTCCATGGAGCTCACTTTCCAAGGTTTTGTTGTTCTTTTTTAAAAGAAAAGAAAAAAATTACTGTGAGAACTGGTGGGAACTGGGCAAAATGGTGAATCTTAGACCTGGACTCACACCCCACTGGTCCCGAGCTGGCTTGGCAATTCTTAAACACCATCAGTATCACAAAAGAGAGACTGATTATAACTAGCCATCATGATACCAATGGGCAAACAAATCACAAATAAGCAAGTTGAAAAGCCAAAAAGTTACAAAACCCCAAGGACAACAAAAAATTAAAAGAAAAATAAACAAACAAGATTATGTATTTACTGTTAGTATAAGCTGGTCACAATTATTTTCAGCTCAATATGAAATCCAATAGATTAAAGTGTGTGACAACATTCGAGAAATTTTATTTTAGACTTTGTATCCAATCAAATATCAATTTTACATCTAGTGGTCAATAATGTTTGCCACCTCCTTTTTAATCAATGGTCAATAATGTTTGCGACCTTCTTTAATCAAAAGTCAACGGTGTCATTGTATAGATTTCCCAAACCAAAAAATGGGATCTTACTCACTAATTAACCCATTCACTATAATCGAAGAATTATCATTCAACAGTCATATAATCATCTCGAAAACCAAATTTCGGCCAAAGTACGATCAATCAAGAGCAATTCTAATAGGAATAACCATTGATATAAAGATACCAAACTGAAACAAGTAGTAGTAAACATACCTGAACTGGAATCCTGGCCACTATAGTGAGAAGCAAGGCATGATAGCTACCAGTAATGGCAGGTAAGAGAACAGTGAGGGGATTATAAGACCCACCTCCAGTTAATTTCCCAAACCATGCAAACAAAAACATGGCAGAAATGGCAAGAACCCATCTCAGAATTTCCCCTTTGGGTTCAAACCCTAACCCTAGAAATTGGACCACAAAAAGCTTAATGGCGGCCCCTGAACATACCCACAAGAAGGAAATAATGAAATCACAGAGAATCAGATGGACGCTCCTGTCCATTATTCTCAAAAACTTTGGCTATAGAATTGAGTGAATTATGGGGTTTTCTGGGTAATGCTCATGCCTGGCGATTTAAACAGACTGCTTTTCAACTTTAGAGAGAGAGAAAATTTGTGCAAGACTTGACAACGATGGTCTTCGTCAAAGTCATTTTGAATTTAATTTATTGACATGTGAGTTCAATCTCTCTCTCTGAATTTTCCTCTGTAAAAAATATAGATATGATTTCAGCCACCATATGAGAGAGAGACGAAGGGCAACACTCTTTTTCTGCGTAGGCTCCCGTAATGGAAAGACTGCGACAGGCCTACAAGGCTCCGGTGTGAAAGGAGAAAGCATCCGGGCTGGGCCTGGGCCGGGGCCTCTGCCTGGGCCTTGGCCTGGGGTGGCAATGGGTTGCGTTCGGTTGCACCGGATCCGAATAGCAGTCAGGTCCAAAACTTGGACCCTACCCGTACCCATCGGGTCTTGGGTCGACCTGTCGGATTTTGGGTATGGTCGAATCTATTGCCACCTTATGACTATGGGATTATTTTTTTTTTTTTACTCTTTATTTATCGGGGTATATACGTAATGACTATGAGTTTTTTTTTTTTTTTTTTGCCAATAATACTATAAATATCGTCAATATTATGACAATATAAACACCTAGCGAGTATCTAAAGACACATTGATTATCATCGTATAGCCCTTGACTATGGGTAGGGGTTGGGTTCAGCTAAATCTGAACCAGACCCGAATGGTATTCGGGTCTAAAATTTTGACCCGTACCCTGACCAGAGGTTGGGTGTACCGATGGGGTCTTGGGTCTAGTCGGATCCATTGCCACCGTTGCTATCGAGGCTTGGGGCAGGGCAGTAGACAATAGCGGCGAGTAAGTTCCTAGGGATCCTATCCCACGCACGGACCCGAAATAATATTCCGTTTGAATTTAGTTCAATGGGTTGAAACAAAAAACGATAAAAAAAGTTGCGGTTAGCATGCGGCCAAACCCGCACATGTAAAAATACGGGCCTCTTAATAAATTTATTTTTGCCATAGAATTCAATCCTAATTTTTAGAAAATATATAATCTTTAACATGGAGAACATGAATATGGAAAAATAAAATAATTTTGAAAACTAAACGTAATAATTCTATGGAAAAAGTTTATATAGAGTCGAGGCTCTAAACAATCAAATTAGAGCACACCTCGAAAATAATTTCAATGCCTAAATGTCCTCAAATTGCATGGAGATGAGAAAAAAATGGATTTCAAGTTTTGGAAATAGCATATATTGTAATGTATTTTTGGATCGTCAATTTTCATGATTTTCATGGATATGCTCAATCTACATTATTTTTGAAGCTTTAAATTTTATAATTAGATATGAAAAGATATTTTAAGGCTTTCGCAAAGATTTTTGATATTGAAACCACATTTCTTGGCACTATTTGAAGGTGGACAATCACTTTTTTTTATTATAGATCTACCACCGGACTTTCAATGAGTAATCTCAATATTCTATGCATTACTGAATAGTCTCATTTTTCAATTATTCAACCATTTCATTTTACCAAGTTCAACGTTAGTCATATTAGTCAATATTTAATCAGTCACATTTTTTTCATGAAATGAGTTAGATTGGTATATTTCTGGATATGGTAAAATCATTATATTAGATGGAATAAGTACATTAAGTACCTTGTGTCAGAATTATAGTTAGCAAGTCGGGGACTATCAATAAATCTGTTCACCATAAAATCAGAAACAAATGGTTTTATTTTAAAAAGTCGGATGAAAAAATCGAATAAAAAATACAGATCGGCAAAAATACTTCATATAAAGATATCGTTAATATATTGGATTAGGCTCAAAAAATCGGAGTAAAAAAATTGGATAAATTTATAATATTAGAAATTTTAAAATTCTAAAAAATAAAAATTATGTCAAAGCCATCAATAACTAATTCATCTATAAAAACTTTACTAAACTAATATAATTAAGTCAATTGATGACTCTTATGCAATCATCTAATATTAAATACATAATTAACTAGTATATACCAAAAAAATTTATACTATATAAATCTACCCCTTAAATACTTCAAGAAACATCATACCTACTTATTACGTACTAAAAACAAATATACTATATAAATTTATTCATTAACCCCTTAAATACTTTAAGAAACATCATACTTACTTATTACGTACTAAAAACAAATATACTATATAAATTTATTCATTAAATATTTTAATATGGTGACAAATATACTATATAAATTTATTTATTAAATATTTAAATATCACACTTTTTTGGTACGTATAAAAAAAATTAACGACTTTTGTTTTTAACTATAGTATGGTGACTATGGTCACTCCATAACTATAGTTAAAGTTTTATGAATTTCTTCAATTGAAAAGACGCAGGTAAAAATTTGGGTTTCTTGGTGTTTACGGTTTAGAGAGAAGGAAGAGAGAGAAGAAGGTTACGGTTTAGAGAGAGAAGGAGGAAGAAGGAAGAGAAAAAAATAGGGCTGGGCTCATAGCCATCAGGGTTTATAGAGAGAGGAGAAGAAGGAAGAGGTTATGGGCTTCACAAACCCTAATTGAAGAGGCCTTAGCTGATTTTTAGAAAGAGAAAAGGAAGATGGGATGCTAATTTGAGATAGTTTGAAGAGGGCCTTCCTCTCTGATTTGGAGTTTGGGATGTTGTTTGAGAGAAAGCCCTTGTCAAGAGGCCTTAATTGATTTTTAGAGAGAGAGAAAAGGAAGAGGGTTTTCTATTTCCTTGGGGAAACAGCAAGCAGAGCTGAAGATTAGGTTTGGGGAACTAATCCTATATGTACAATTGCTTGCTCCTGTAAGTTTACAATTTACACTATATTGTTTATCTTTATTATCACATAATCAAAAGCAAAATATTGATTACTTGGTCCTGTAGTCACACTCTCTGCTTCTCATTCATCAGTAAAATACTATGTTTTGAGCTCTAATTTGTGCCATAAACAATATTTTCATAAAAACAATGATCACAAATAATCACAGAAATCTGCATGTATGTGATTTTTTTTACACAATGATTTACTTTACAAAATGATTTGCTATAAACAGTATTTCATTTACACAATGATTTTCCATAATAACACTGAAATCTGCATCTATTTCTTTAAGTTTTTTTAAAAAAGGAAAGAAATTCATACCTTCAATCTGCAAGTGTGGCTTTGAAGAACATAGTGGGAATAAAAATTTCTATTTTAGGTTTTTTTTTTGAAATAATATTTTTTTTTCAAAAGCATGAAAGTAGCAATAGCTGCAATACACAAAACAGGAAAAAAAATTATCTTTCAAAAAAACATTATAGGTAAAAAAAGATGCGTTTTTTTGGCCGGATTTAAATCGTATTATGAAAAAGCGTGTTTTAAACGTTTTTATGACAACACGACTTTTTCCCGACCTTTTAAAAAAGTCGCCATTTAAAACTGTTTCCATAAAAACGGCTATTAAATGGCGATTTACTGACTATGGTTTCGATGCAACAACAAGAGGTTATTTGTATCAAGTAGTTTTGTTGGTCGGGAAATCGGTCACATTTTATTCATGATATGAGTTGGATTGGTATAATTCTGGATACGGCAAAATCATTCTATTAGATCGAATAAGTACATTAAGTACCTTGTGTCAAAATTGAGAACATTTAGACTGTTAGTTTCAATTGTTTTTAGATGGACAACCTATTTGCATCCGTCTGTGACCGGTTTCTATGCGGCCAAGCCTGCATATGTGAAATGCTGGCCTCTTAATAAATCTATTTTTGAGAAAGATTTTAAGATTTAATTTTTAAGGATATGTAATCTCTAACATGGAGATCATGAATATGAAAAAATAAATAAGTTTTAAAAACTAGAAATAATAATTCTAATAACAAAACATTTGGACAGTTAGTTTCCATTGTTTTTAGATGAAACACCTACTTGCATCCATCTTAAAGATGGATGCTGACCGCATATGTAGAAATGCAGTTCAGCCCGCATGAAACAATTTTCCAAAAATCAAACCGGAAGGGGCTCTCTCACTCGGATCCGATTTCTATGCGGCCAAGCCCGTGTATGTAGAAATGCGGGCCTCTTAATAAATCTATTTTTGAGATGGATTTTAAGACTTAATTTTTGAGGACATGTAATCTCTAACATTGAGATCATGAATATGAATAAATAAATAAATTTAAAAAACTAAAAATAATCAATCTAGTAAGAAAATATTTTGACCATTAGTTTCTATTGTTTTTAGATGAAACACCTACTTCCATCCATCTTTAAAATGGATGATTTACACTATCTAGACCGCATATGTAGAAATGAGGTCCAGCCTGCATGAAACAATTTTCCCTCTCACAAAACCCTCGCCTCTCACTCTCAATATCGTCTTCTCTCACAAATCCTCCTTCGCCATTCTCTCTGTGTCCTCTCTCACTCTCACAGATCCACAAGCGAGGATCCATTTGCAAGCCTCATACAAAATACCTCATCTTTTTTCAAGTGAGGATCCATTTGCAATTTTTAATCTTTTTCAACAAGGTACCTTTTTTTTTTTCGCTGGTGTTTATTTTCTTTGTTTTTTTTTTTTTTGCTAGTTTTTCTTCAACACAGTGTAAAGATTCTTATTCAACAAGGTTATGGGTTTTATCTTATGATTTTCCGGGATTTTTCCTCTAGGCGGTGCTGATTTTTTTAATTACCAATGCAAATTTTTTTTTCTATGATTTCCCCATGGAAAATTTTTGCTTTTTTATTTTAGCCTGATTTTATTGAGTATAGGAGCACAATTTGATCTCTAGAAAAATGTTGTAATGCTTTCTTTTTGTTGTATTTTTCTGTTTTTTTTCTCTTTTTGTTTCTTGCTGGTTTTTTGTGTAGTATGGAAGCACAATTTCCGCTTTATAGTACCCATGCGAAACCCTATTGCAGAGAGTAATTCCATTTTTAGTGAGAGAGAGAGAGAGCGACTCCCATTGTTTCTGCAATTTATGGAACAAAAGCTCAATCCAAGTCTGCCATTTTTTTGAAACTCCAAGGTCTGTTTTCTTCACCATAGCCATTGGTCAAAAGCTTTACAGGTCAATTTCATGTTCTTTTGGTTATGAATTTTATACCTTAAAACTTTCATTTTTGAAATTTTAGTGCAGTTGATTGTTTTCCGAAATATCAGTGAGGTCCTCATTTTCTTGCATAGAAAATTGTGGTAAACTAATTAGTTTACTGTCTTTCTATTTTTTGAGGGATTTCTTGTAATTATAGCCTTGATTTGATTTCTTTTATTTGAGGGATTTTAGAAAATTCATTAATTTTGAAGGTCGAAAATTTGATGAGTTTTGATGCGAAGGCCCCAGCAGAGAGTTTAAAATAGTCTAAATATTTGAAGTTTTAATTATTACGTTAAATTTCACTTTCAATATTTTCTTTTGATTGATATCATGTACTTCAATAGAAAAAGTAATGAACTTGCATTTCAGATTAAGTTCACACTCTTCCCTGTTATTCGTGACTGATTGCTTTGACATTATGTTATGGGTATCGATGATTAGTGTTCGGAGAAAGTTCCATGCAGCTATCTTTTGGTCGCACTGATAAGGCCTCTGATAACAGTTGTTAGATATATTATTTGACATTGTAGGTTCCCTTTTGAATATTGTTAATAGCTTGCAACAGGAGGAAGTATATCTTTCATCCAGTATGTTCAGGTTCATTCTTGTTGTTCATGGGGGAGGTGTTGGGGCCCCATCCTATGTAGGTTACTTTGGTAATATTTGAAAAGGGATACTGAACTTAGTTGGCATGATTCTTTTAATAATGATGGTTGCCATTGTCGTTAGATGCCTGGAAACCGTTCTTTTCGTTTTAATGCATCTGGAGTCATGGCTTACACCTATATCATGCCTATTCAATTAATTGAACTAAACTTATGATCTAAACCATCCAATTTTTTTTTAAAATAGTATAGATTGAATGTTTTAAACAATCATCTTAATTGGATAGACGTTGATATCAAATCATCTATATTGCAATAGAATGATTAAAAGTAGGTATTAATCGATTCTGGGAGATAGTTTACCAAAAATTCCAGACATGTGAACCAAACATGGGGAAAAACAGGATTGGAAAATTCTTGCACAGGGAACTGTTTACATATGAAAACTGTTTTACGTATGCAAATTGTTACACACATGAACCAAACGAGCTATGGCCTCATTGGGGTTATGGCCCTTAATAGAGTAGAATGGCGGACCAAAATTCGTGTAGCCAATCCCAATTAGTTGGAAAAGGCTTTGACGATGACGATTATGGTAGAACTCTGCTCTGTTACTAATGAAAGCAGAAAATCAGAGCCTAAGTTAAGCACCGATCAAGAAGCTCTAAGAGGGAATGTTGTTATACTGGGAATCGTAGAAGCCTAGAGTTTTGTTTTGAACTTCGAGAGAGAGAAGGAAGTCTTGAAAGTTCTGTGTATATATTTTTCTGTGTGAATCTTCTCTCTTATCCGCTCTGTGTAAAAGAGAAGTCTATTTTTCAGGTGCCTCAATGACCTGTTTAAAAATGATCCTCCAGAATAATAGGCTAATGCTTCTCTCTTTAACCACAAACTGTTGAAATCAAGTATTATCCGAAACTAATTTAGAAAATTATTAATCTCTGCAATATATATTTGAACACTTATCTCTTAAATAAATATGTTACTCTTGCTGTCCTGGGATTCTTCCCCTAAGAATAGGTGTGCCAGCATGAGGCACCATGGTCACATGCCAACAAGTGGTTCATTTTATGTTGATGTGATGCTTTCACATGTATTTTGCGCATGCTTGAAGCTTGATTATTCAGTTTTCCAGGACTTAGTATTATACTTTTGATGATTTCCTATTTCATTTTATTGATTTACAGTTTGGCTTTGGATTTTGTAGAAATTTATAGGACATATGGAAGCTCTCACAGCATATCGCCACTTGCTCAAAGCTATTGATAAACATATTGGGAAAGATGGCAATAAGAGACATTTTAGGGATTTTGTGGTTCAAGAGTTCAGAAAAAACTCTAAGATTTCGGATCCTACTGATATTCAACAGAAGATAAAACTGGCGAAGGATTACATGTTTCTCCTCACCAGTGTTCATCATCATCAGGTAATGATCTAAGACTCTTTTAAGTTCTGCAATTTGCCAAAAAAAACATGTTCTTTTTCTGGGTAAATAAAAAAGTTTAAATTTGGCAAAGAATTAGATACATATCTGTTATTTTTGTTGCTTTCCGGTCTTTGATTGTTACCTGATACTTTAACACATTTGTTTGACTCCGAGTTCTTATGCAAAAAGGAACACTAGCCCACTAGTAGATGGCCCCTAACTCCAATTTTTCGGCCCAAATTAGCTTTGAAGGCTGTTAATTTAGAGTTCACACTTAGAATCACCCAAGTTTCAAAATCCTAGATTTCATTCCAGGCTTTCCCTCTAATTTGAGGTAACTGGGGTGGAAGCGGAATTTTCTTGCAAGAAATCTGCAAGCTAGAAAAGTGGTGTGCTCCTTGATCGTGGCTTCTTAGCCTCATTTGCAAAGATTGCTCAGATGTAACTTTTCACGCTAAACCTGTGATCTTCACAAATATATGTGCTTCTAATTCAGTGATTGTCAGCCTCATTTGTGGAATCTTCTTCTCTCATGATGTCCTAATATTGAACTGAGCCCTAAATTCTTAAATGGCTTTGTAGGATCTGCTGTTCTCTTACAATATCGCTGTGGATAGAGAAGGTGAAATGAAGAGGACCATAACAAAGTCAGCTGCTAGTGTCGGTCTTCAGCTTCCTGATGTCTATCAACCATGAGAGTTTCTTTACTAAGGTCCTGGTTTTTGGCATAAATCTTTCTTTCAATGTCTTCTTGTTCATATAGAGCTGATGGTTGAGATTCGAACATTGCAGACGTAGAATTGGAAATCCATTGTTGATGCTTTTCCTTTCTAGAGAGAGCCAAAGCACATGGCTCTAGGGTGTTCTTGCCCAATTTCTAATGTACGAGAAAATAATGAGGGTTCATTCCAGATCAATTTTGATAGTGGAGCCTTTGTTTCAGAGGAGTGATTAATTAAGGTGACCAACTGATGGTGTTTTCTTGGAGTAGTTACGCATGCAAGCCTCTTTCTTTTATGAGTAATAAAAAATTTTATTCGCCATTTTGGTCAATGTTATTTTTCTAGCCAGTGAACAAAGTGGCCAAAACCTCATCTTTAAGGGCAGTAATTGTTTTATCGTATTTTTCTGCTCTTTCCACTGTCTCTCTGTATTTTTCTACTCATTTGGTTCCCTATGTCTCTCTGTGAGTACTTGCATATGGGTGTTTGTTTGCGTGCATGGCTCTGTGGTCTTTAGCTCTGTGGTCTTTAGCGGCATCTTGACATTCTTAAATCTTTTATAAGTTCATAACTGTGTTGAAACTGCTCAAGTTCTTAGTCCATTATTTCTCCAGATATCAGCTTGCCTATGCACAAGCAATAAATGCCTCTTTATGGTCGATAATTTGTGCTAATTCTTGAGGGGGGGCAAGGTGTATATGATATTTGAGCAGGGCTGCTATCAAATCATTATGCAGGGATATTTTTTTCATTTGTACTAGAAGTCAAGAATCATGCTCTTTCAGTACATACAGTGATCAGCCAATCAACAAAGAGAGAACCATGCGACATCCCCGTTTCTCTCTCTATGTCATCAGAAAAACTCTTAAGCTGCGAACAGATTTACAACCCCACCAAAAACAGGAAGAAACACAAAACACTTGATACAAAAGAAAACTTCATAGCTGAAATGATACATACAGACACTGACTCTTATATACGAGTTAATCTGGCTCAAATAATACCAAAACCGTGAAATTAATACACGAGCTGAGGCTCAAACTCTGCAAAATCAACAGACCCGGACTCAATTGGGGGCATCAAGTAAGCAGCTAAAAGCTCAGAAGCCAGAGCTGCAATGAGAGGGACCCTCTGTATGTTCTTGACCAGGGCAGGAGCATCACTCTCACCCACTGCAAGAAGCTTTTGATTGATTTCCACCATTCTGTCGAGCTTCCTCTTGAACTCTGGGTTCTCAACATCGAGCACAGCTGGGAAAATCCTAGCAGTTGTGCGGTTTGTCTGCAAAGCCACAAGTTTGTGAAAGGTAATGACTATGTGTCGCTCTCTTTCTAGATATGGCAAGTTTGTAGGATTCTAGATTGAAGTTGGTGAAAGAGTATGGAGCATTTGTTGATTTGCTTTCCGGACATGGATGAGTTCCAACAATTTGTGCCGGAAGTTTATGAATGGGCATGGTTCATTAGCTCCTCTTGTCTCTCTAGGTATGGCTGTGGCCAACTCCAAATGTTTTTGCTGGAAGTTGGCAAATGGGTATGGTGGAGTTGCTGCTTTCATTCGCTTTACGTAGATTAGATAATTTTGTCAGGGGTTTGCGACCAGGTATGGGTTGTTTCCATTTTCTATGATTCTTATCCGTGTATGTCTCCATGTTCAAGTAATTTTGGCTAGAATTTCGCAAATGAATATGGATCATTTCATGCTTTCTGTGTTCAAGTGTTTCTAGTGGCAAAACAAGTATGGGTCTTCTGAAGCCTTTAACCCAAAATTCTCTCTCTCTCTCACTGGTCTGGTGTGTGCTTGTGCGTGTGTTTATCTCGATTCTCTGGTTTGGTGTGTGCTTGTGCGTGTGATTACCTCGATGATAACATGCATATCAAACTCCTTGGTGTTAAGGCCAATGCCTTCATAGAAGGCAGTTCTCTGGCAGTCATTCAGGTACATTGTCACATACACCTGCACCACATATCGCCGGGAAAAAAAAAAAAAAAAATATTGTGAGAAAGATGTCATAAATGGAAGAGATTACAAGACTATAAAAGGAAACATAAAAAATGTGAAAACCCAAAAAAACAAAAAAATCAGAGAACAAAAAAGTGGGAAAGCTAACAGGAATTGTTCTGAGGACAGCAATTGTGTTTCAACCCTCTTTTTGTACTTGGTAATGAAAAAAACAAGGGTAATTTATCACCAATACCTTAGATTCAAACTATTTAACCCTAAGCTCATTTTCTTTATCTAAATTCAAATGGCTGTAATCAACTTTCAAAGAGTCCATCAAAATCCACATCAAAAGGAGTTTTAAAACCTATGAATTTAAACCCAAAATGAAATGTTAAATAGTTTAACTTTTAAAAATGTTTTGATATTTTACCAATTTATTCAAGGGTGCAGTTGGCATACGAATGCATCCGTAGAGGTAAGATGCACCTTCAAATTTTATCATGGTATATAATTTTGATGTAAAATGTTCTTAGGATTATCTCAAAATCTATTTTTATATCTAATTATAAAATTTTAAATTTTAAAAATGGTTAAAATCAAGTAGATCTATAAACATATGAAAATCTTGAAAATGGATGGTGTAGATAATATGTTGTAAAATGTACAGACTTAAAAGTCTTTTTATTTTTTATAATCATACATCTCAATGTCGAGATGATCAATTAAAGGGTTTTTCAACATTAAAACTACCTTTTTCGATGGATTTTTTATGGGCATGCGTAGTTCTACATTATAAGGTAGCAACCTTAAATAAACTTTCTCCATTATTCAATAAATAACTTAAAAACACCATCATTACAAAAGCCATACAAACTTGCACACCATACACATACTACCAATAAATAAGACACATACAAGAGAAAGAAGTAAAGAATCAATGTGAAAGTGGAGTAGGAAAGAAGAAAAACTTACAGACAAGCAGAAGAAGCGAGACCAGAGCTTGGCCTTCCAGTCATTCAAGAACTGAGGCTGAGCCTTCATTAGAGCAGAGAAGAAGTCCCCATGCCTATTCTCATCTTGGCACCAATTCTCAAAGTACTTGAAAATTGGGTAAACTTGGTACTCTGGGTTTTCCTTGAGGTGCCTGTAAATTGTAATGTATCTCCAATACCCGATTTTCTCTGATAAATAAGTCGCGTAAAATATGAATTTTGGCTTGAAAAATGTGTATTTTCTCGCTTTCGTGAGGAATCCGAGGTCCAACGCCAGATTAAAATCAGATAACCCCTTGTTCAAGAACCTGCAAACAGTAATTCAACATTGTGATTTTTATTTATTTTTTTTAATTCAGGGGAGTTTTTTTTTTTTTGTTCTTTATTTTCTTAGCAATGAATTTGTGGGTAATTATTTTTCACTTACCCTGCATGCCTTGCTTCGTCCCTTGACATCAGAGAGAAAATCTCAGCCACCACAGGGTTGGTTTTCTGTTGAATCAATTCTCATACGTAAATAGAAAAATATAAAAAATTTCCCCAAATAAAAAAATATTGAAAAATTTATCCCAAAAGAACCAAAATTTCCAAAAATCTTCCCAAAGAAAAAAAATGTAAAGTAAAAGATGGGTTTTTGCCGAATTTTCTACCATATACAAGAGAAACGTCATACTTAATTATAGAGGAAGTTTATACAAGGTGTCAACCTCGAAGTGAGACACATTAAAAATTTATCTAAAAAAATTATTTTGGTGCTGAAAAATCCTCTAATTGATCACCTTGACCTTGAGTTATATAGGTGTGAAAAAAAAACGAAAAAAAAAAAGATTTAAGTCTTAAAAATAATGCATTTGTAACTCATTACTAAACCATCCATTTTCAAGATTTTCAAAAATTTATAGATTTGCTCGATATACTATTTTTCAAAGTTTTAAGTTTATGATAACATAACTCATCTTCCCGCAAGATTTAAAAGTATGTCTTATTTTGATTGTTTAAGGTGGAGGCCTTGTATACACGGCACCCACTTACTCATTCATGTATCTTTTGTTTAAGGTGGCCTCCTTATATAACCACACCCATTTATTTATTCATCTATGTATGTTTAATTGAGTACCAATCAATCCCATCTTTTTTTTTTCTTTTTTTCTTTTTTTTTAAATCTACCAATCAATCCCATTTTTTTTTTTAAAAAATCTAAAATGGGTGAGGTTCGCATAAGATGTCAACCTTATACTATTCAAATATGGTGCACTTCAAAACTACGCCAAAAATACAGTTTGGGTGCCGCAAAGCCTTGAGACAATATTGCCCCCAATTATTAAATTTAAAGTTCCAGAGATGGTGACGATCAAACAAATCTATAAACAATGGAAATTATTAAAAATGGATTGTCCGAATAATACTTTAGAAGATGAACTATTTTTAGTACTCAAAATTCCTTTTTTTTTGTTTTTTCATGACTATGAATCTCGAGGTCAAGATCGATTAGACCTTTTTTTTTGGTGATGACACTTTGTATAAACTTTTTCCATCAAAAGAATCTCAATAACCTAACTTAGATTAAAATAGATCTCCACTTTGCTTATTAAAATTTACTGACATCGCCTTCCGGGTACCTACACTATAGCATTGCTACAAGGGCATTTTAGTAACTTTTTTCGTTGATAATAAAAAAAGTTCAACCCAAAATGTATTTACACAGAGAGATCCCCTACCTTAAGGCGACGACCAAGCTCCTTGTAAAGAAGAAATCCTGAGAACTCAGCAGTACAGGACCTCTCCAGAAACTCGACAAAGATTTGGCGAAGCGGCCCCTGAATTTTATCAGCCGCTTCCTTGAATTCCTTGTTCCGAACGAAGTGGGTCTGGTTATAATCAGTCTTGAATTCTTGCAAGAGAGCTTCGAACTCAGATTGGTTGAGGTTCTTGTTGATTTCAGTGTTGAAAAGGGTCTCCATTTCGTCGAAATCGGTGGTGTAAAACCTTGGGGCGAGCAGAGTCTCTTTGATGGCGGCTTTCCCCGATTTCTTAGTGGTTTCCTTGGCTTGGGTGGCGGCCATTTTGGGGCTGAATCTGTAGGTGGTTCTGCTAAATTTAGCAGAGGTTTTGAGAGGGGAAGTTTCAGGCTTGAAAGAGATGGGTTTCAGGAGGGCCATTTCGGCTGCCATTTTTGGAGTTGGGTTTTGGGGGAGGAAGGTTTTTGCTGATTTTTTTGGGGGTGAGGAAGTTTTAGCAGAGGATTTGGAGGAGGTTTTAGCAGAGGTTTTGGAGGCCTCTCTCTTTCTCTCTCTCTCTGTTTTCTTCTTTAGAGTGAGAAGGGAGTGTAAGAAGGATAGGAGGTGGAGTTTGATTGGTGGGTTGTCGTGTGATCTGATCCGTTGGGAATCCATGTCATGAGACGACAGACTGACACGTGGCAATATTTTTTATGGTCTACCACTCTCTGAATTATCTTGTGGTGAAATTTATAAATTTTGGTATCTTTTTTCCATTTTAGTGTTTAAAAAATCGTCAAAATTGGATTGGACGGATTCGGATTCCAACATTAGGTCGTGAATCCGGATTGAAGAACCCCAAATCACATGGTTGTTAAGACCAGATCACCAACCTAGACTACCTGGTCTCATTGGCCGGAGAGCTGACCAATGTCTTGACAAGTTTAATCTAAAACAAAAATATAGTTCGGCAAAAAACTGGTCATATCTAATATTTGACTGATTTAATCAATTGGATTATTCATTTTGACTAGTTAAACAAAATTGAAAAGCACTTTTGCTATATTTTATATTTTTAAATTTATATTCGTATTTTTTAGTATTTTTTTAAAATATAGTCCAATTAAGTCGAATTAATTTTGATTATATCAGACCTTTTACCGATTCGATGACTACTCCGATCTTGATAAGTATGCCAAAGGGAAATTAACAAAAAAAAAAAAAAAATCTTTATAAATAAGGTTTGCATAATGTTGTAACTTCAAACAATAAATAAGACCCACCTCCAAATTTTATTATAAGATGTAATTTTGTGGTTAAAAAATTTTAGAATTTTTTGAGAATTTTTTTTTTGTTCTCTAATTATAAAATTAAAAACTTAAAAAATAGTTCCAAGTAGATGTATAAGTATAACCGCATGAAAAACTTGAAAAATGGATGCTCCAGCTAATATGTTGTAGGATGTACTATTTTTCAGATTTGAAATATATATTTTATTTATTTCCATACATCTCGATATCGAGATAATCGATTAGATGGTTTTCCAACATCAAATATTTTTTTTTTTTTTTTCCTTTTTTTGACATACACCTTAATTCTATAACTAAAAAAGAGTTCGACGTAAGTACAATAAAGTCCCGTTACTTCTTTTTCTTTTTGACTTCTCATGTAGCCATTCGGACATTGGAATGTCCAGAGCGTCTTTTATATATATATATATATATATATATATATATATATATATATATATATATATATATATATATATATATATATATATATATATATATATATATTATTATTATTTATTTTTCCAATCTAGGTTCAACCTACCACTTCACTAAAAAAGAAAAAAAAACGTTTGAACACTAACCACCCTATATTACTATTTATTTTATTCTCACCAAATCCATATTTGTGTTGCTAATTTCTGTACACGGACATGGTGATATGAAGCCCAATACCCTGGCTAGAATTACATACACAACCTACCTATTGTGTTACTAGTGTGTCGTGACTCGACCGAATAACTTGGCCTCGCCCAAGTGGCGAACGAGTTGAGTGCCCAACTCGCCCCAACCTTAAATCCCATCAAATTTTTTTAAAAAATAGAAAAAATCTAAAAAAAATAGAAATCTGTGTTCTGACCAATACCCAAGCGCAAATCTTAGAGAAAGAAAGAGAGAGAGAGAAGAGATGTTCTGAAATTTTGGTGAAAATAGGGCTAACCCATGAATCTCTCTCTCTTTCTTGTTTTCTTCTTCATTTATTTCTTTTGCATCTTCCTTGATAAAATCCCCTATCCAATCACCACCGTAGGAAAGAATCCTTCAGGGGTTAAGACAAGCGAAGCGAGTCCACTCGGACTCGCCAAGTAACCTGGCTCGGGCCAGGGCTGGGTCCGAGTCACGAGCCGAGTTGTGAAACATTGGGTGATACTTTCATTTATGGTTTTCCTTACCGTTTATGTAATTGCAACATAACCGTGGCTTTAAATTGGGAAAATATGGCTTAAGGGGTTAAAACCTCCGAGAAAAATTATTAAAGTCAAATGGTTCGAAATTAAATTAGAGGGTTACTGTTTTTTTTAGTTTCTTTAAGAAGGTTCTTAAGTGAAATGAAAAAAAAAACAAAATTCCTCAAATTTAATTAAGATCATTTTACCCCTTTAATAACTTTCCCTTAAATGATATTTTTCCCTTTAAAATTCCCATATCCATGGGGTGCATAATGTAGCATAACTTTTTCGACAGTACACTACTGCAATGTACCAACGTGGAAACTAGGAGCGCAACTTGCAAAGGGCCAGGACCAGACCAAGGCCTAGACACAAACAAACGCAGGCTGGCCCCTGTCATTTTTGAAAAAACCAAAAATGTACATTACATAAGTGATTTACATTGTATGCAAATTACATAATTTCATCATCATCGTTAAAACCTTATCCTAATTAATTGAAATTCGCTACATAAAACTTATTTTGCCATTTTGCTTTATCAATGGTTATACGTTCAGTAAGACCATAAGACCTCATATCTTTACTCACTAATTCCATTCATGTCCTTTTGAGCATTCTTCTTACTCTTTTAAAGTCCGCTACTTGAACAAAATCGCACATCATAACCAATGTTGTATTGGATATGTACTACACATGGACAGTCCCCTTAAATCTACTTTCCCTCATCTTATCACCTATATAAATTATACAATTTATATATGTAAATTACATAAATTGTGTTACTATCTAAATTATATTATATTATTCATAAGTAACTCGCAGGCCTTAAACTTAGGGTCTGCTAGGCCAAACAAGCCCTAAGAAGGGGCCCAATTCCAGCCCATCTCAGGTAAAACTGTTGGGCCAGTCTGGCCTGCTTGTGCCCTTATAGAGTAAGAAGGCTGATTTTCGCATTTACCCTTAAGAGTGACAGGCAACTGTTTTTACATATGGATAAGTATCCCGGTGGAACGGTGCAAAAGCACCCTTCCAATGGTTGACATTTAACAAAGCCATATCTAATGGTAAAATATTAATTTCATATTTTTATTTTAGTTTAAATAAAATATTTATGTTGTAGGTTTATTTTTTTGTAAAGAGAACTTAAAAAAATGATTGAAAATATTTTAAATACAGCGTAGCCAAAACATCCCTAAATTTATTTTGATCAATATTTTTTTATAATTTTTATTTAATTTTACTTAAAAAAAATGAAGCTAAAATCCGAAATTGCTATTAACATCATTTTTAATATAAAAATTTTTTTTTTTTTTTAAAAAAAAGCAACATTCTTTTTTGGCCTTATGAATGAAGTTCATTCAATCTTAACCATTAAAAAGTGCATGTATACCTTTTTAAGCGCATGTGGACCAATACCAACCCATACAAGGTTTATAATTTTTAAAGCAATTGATAGATGTTTGGAGGTAGTAAACCTTCACATGGATTTATGTGAGAAGGCTTCTCAAATAATGGTCTCATTACCGAAGGATAACGTCACAACTACTGATTGGTGTCAAAAGTTACAAATATTTCTTTGGGATTGTCTACACCATTTATTTTTTTTGTACATAGAACCACAATCATTCTCTATCAAATTGGATGGCTTGAGGCGAATTACGAAGTTCGAGATTTTTTTTTTTTTTAACTTTTTATCTATTCAATGACCCTCTTACAAGTACTCATTTTGAAATTTAAGGGATAAAAATACTTGTGACCAAAAAGATAAATGGTCTCTTTTTAAGCAATCCCTATTTCTTTTTCTCATGCTTTAGAGATCGAACCTGCATGCTTATTATAATGTTGTTTAAGGAGCAATCCATTTTTAGTTGAAAATCTCCAATGCAAGATATAACATTCTTTGTTTTCCAGTTGCTGTTTGTAGTTAACCTGTCTAAGACACTGTCATCTCTTTCACTCTCTCTGCTCAAAGATTCCAAGTGCAAGCACTTAGAGAAGTCTCGTTTGATATGATAAACTTTTAGCATTCCATTTGAAGGACCTGCAGTACACAGTTAGTTCCTGACCATCCCTTGGAAGCTTTTTCTACATTCGATATGCAGGGTTAGAATATATTGTGTAAAAAAGAGATTTCCCCTTCCCACTTTCCACAATTTGCATCTTCCAAATAAACATTATCAAATTCCAGGACTTTCAAGTTATCAGGCACAAAAGAAGAGAACAATATTCTTGAGTTTCCACCACTCCAAATCAATTGGGGAAAGCAACTTCAAAACAATAAAATTCTCTCTATAAGATTAACAAGTTTCTTAGCACACAAAATGAAAAAGCTATTCTTTTTCTGTTTATGTTTTGGGGTTTCAATTTTAAATAGCAATCCTAACCTCGCGTAGGCCCGAATATACACTTGGCTAGGATTCATCACACATAAAAAGGTGCCCTCCGATCAATTGGGAAAGAATCACTATCTTTGTACCGCGATAGACCTCTCATTAGAAAAAGTTGTGGAACATGACCTGTTTGCAATGATACATAACTTATTAAAGACAACATCGTCAACGACGATGAAAACAACAAGAACATTAATAAAAATGGAATGACAATAGAAACGACCAACAATAAGAGCAAAAGTATATTATGATGAAATGCATGGACTATGGAGAATCATGGCTCATTGGGGTCATGGCCATTCATGAAATTTATAGGCGGTGAGAGTGGCCCCACCGGAACAGGACGTGACCCCAAGAGAATATTGTTTTCCATGATATGGGTGAAACAGGTACATCAATCTTGTTCATTCATATGCATAATTTCATAACTTATGGTTGACATGGATGATACGTATAAATGTGCATAGGCTCATGATTACAATGTACCTATTTTCTATATACATATTGTCTCCACATGCTTGCTTCCAATTTATAATGATGCATGCATCGCATCAATCAAAACCATCCTGCCCAATAGCAAGCTTTGGCAAATAAGAGCAATTCCCCACAACTTTAAGAAATGCATACACACATAGAATGAAATAGACATACCTTTATGGCTGATGAGTGTGGATGCTATGGTCAACTTGGGATCCCATGGCATTGGAGCTGCTTCCTCCATCCATAAGAGCAGCCTCTGATTTTCTTTGGTTTTCATCAGATTCTCTTGTTTCTTCAACTTCTGGGAAAGCAAAAGGTCCATGCTTATTATCTCCAAGTTCATCCTTTTCCTTGAAAACATCATCAATACCTGTGTAGTCCAAACTATGCAATATCTCAGGGATTGGCATACCGGCCATTTCAATATCGATCTTTGCTTTTGGGCTCATCATATCTCCCCCAAAATTAGTCATTGTTGGCCCCAGTTCTGAAGAACCTTCCACTGCCCATGATCTGAAATCATTCATAGAAGGAGGGATTCTCGAAAGAAACAGTTGCTTGAAGTTCTTTAAGACACCGAGATTATATGGGTTCTCTTTTTTATCATATCGGTATCGGAAATTTTCATAGGTAGTCTGCACATTAGAAAGAAACGGTCAAAATAACATAAGAAAATAGAATATAGACCATCTCAATGTCATGCATTGACCGTGACAATGGATTGGAAGTTCAATGAATATTACTAACATTCACTAGAACAAATGGGATGGCGAGTCCCAGTCTCAATATATGTCATGACCATGACCATGACCACATGGACTGAAAGTTCAGTGAATTTCACTAGAATAGGCTAACAGCCAATAGTCATGTAACACCCCCTCTCCCTCCCCCGGCCCAACAACAGAAAAAAGGAACGTTTTACCCTATCTACTTTGGTCAATTGTTTGTCACTTTGGCATAAGTACGCTAAAATCAATAACAATCTTGGTTCATATTCGATCGCAATTTGAAAAAATGATTATTTGTATGTGCTTGTATAAGGAAAGGGATCTTGTACAATTTGGGAACACAATCTATCGAAACTTTTAGTTGAACTTACCTTTTAAGAGCAAATTTCCCTTCGAAATCTAGTATGAAATTCAGGCCCAAACCATTGGTCTCATCTTTTTAGGCTTTATCAGGCAACTGGATTGTATTTCTTTGCCAAGATATAAGGATCCTTCATCGAAATGACAAGCTTCAAAACCAGGTGGTCAATCTCTACATTTAGAGGTGTATATGGTTATTTATGTTTCTATACCTATTGGTTGCAGATGGTCTTTAGCTGGAAAGCTATTATTGTCATTTGATTTGTTTGTATGGTCATCTAAAGCATTCAAAGATTATTGCCTCAATTATATGCATAACTAAGAAATATGCTTGAGTCAAGAAAGTAGAAAAGCTCAACTTGGAGAGAAGATAAGCTTACCTGGTTTGTGCTGATGAGGTAGAGATGAAAGACAGTGAGCCCACCAACAAACCAGACAGTTATGAAACCATACGCTATGAGAATAACTGATGGGATCTCCTCCTTTATGATTTTCAACACCCTTCCACTATGATGCCTTTGAAGAATGTTGATCCATGAAAAGGTGAAGACGTAGATACACAGCAAAGTGGACGTGAATATGAAAAAGAAGAAGAACCGGTAGTTACGCTGCAAGTCATAATAGAGGTGGTAAGTTCCTAAGAAACAAAGAACGTGCATATATCAAGTCCCGAAACAAAATAACTAATATAACATGCAAACAGTATATATCATAATCGTAGTGTTGCATTTCTGAATCCCATCTAAATTTTTCAAAATTATTGACATTCTTTTACCAATTCAAGTAGATTCATGGTATGCAATTCACACTCCTCATTACTGAGCTCATGTGATACTTAATGTCCAGCTCCTTTAGATGAAATTTTTCCATCTGATATTGTGAAATGAAACCGTTACTGGACTTTCTTTTTCCATTTTATTGAACTCCCAAACACATATATAAAAACTAAAAAAACAGCAAAGAAAACACCATAGAAAGAATTCTTCAGTGATTTCTTAGAAACTTCCCAGAGTTAGCAAACTCAGTAAAACCCAACTCCAGTATAAGATTTATGACTTACTAGTCCAATACACTGGCCAACCCACGGGCAATGGTGATCGAACTTTTGAACACAATTGTTGCATATTGAGCAATGCGAAGACCTGGGAGGGCGATAAAGCAGGCATGTATCGCAGTACTTGACCTTCACTATGATATCATTTACAATAACATCCTTTGTTCGGGGTAGTCTCAAATGTGGGGTTCTTCCGTTCACCCATTCCATTGATGGGGTAGTGGCATCAAAAGCTTCATCAGGATCAGGTGGCCTTGAATTTCGTGGAACTATACCAGGATCTCTACCAGAGGTCAGGAGAAGAAGAATCAAATCCTGTGTTATTCATGAAAAGAGAATTGCCCTTGGTCATGCCATGCTTAAGATTCGCCATAAATAAGCTTACACAGAGTGAACCAAAAGTTAACCTAGTTGAACAAAATAGACAGTTGGAAGTTTGGTGCAATTATAGTACAGAGGCATTTTTTTCTTGCATTAGAAATTTGGGTTTAATAGTACTAGAAACAATTGGGTATCATAGTTGATAGTGGGCTGCGACAATTAATTTCAATAAAGTGAGCGCCTATGCAAAATAATGGACAGGATCTCCATGCTAAACTGAAAGACACATCCAAAACTTGCCTGGATTTGCATCTGATTGCCACCATGTACCCAGACTCCAGATAATTATTCATATGGTTCATTCCTCTATTCTACAAACGTTGTTGGCATATATCATTTTCCTTCCAATGTTATGGTTTTAATTATGGCATTTATGTTTATAATAAATATGCTGGATTTCTTTGTGTACTTAAATCTCAAGCTTCAATATATTTTGTATAATTTGATGTCACCTTCCTATGTTTGAGATGGTATTAGAACCAAACTCAACTGGAGGTTTCAAATGTCATGCTATGTTGAAATTAGAACCACTGAGATTTTGATCTCAAATTGGAAAGAGTTTCTATGTTGAATTTGAACATTGTGTTATTGCATGTTAGTAAGACCGTATCGGACTGACCTGCCTGACCAGTGGGACTAGGAAACTGGTCTAGAACATGTCTGGTCTGATCACTGAACCAGCAATTGAACCGGTCGGTTCAGACTGGTTTTGACCTGGTCAGACCATGTTTTTACCAGATTTTTTTATAACTTTTATACTTTCTTGTAATTTCCAGCCCAGTCTGACCAGTGAACCAGACGGTTCAATTGTTTTAGACAGAACGGGTGCCCTCAGCAGTTCGTTGACCTGCTCAGTCGTATGTTTGAAATAAGATGATTGATCAAGGCAAGCATCAGTTCATTTTTGTCCACCATTTAGACAACAGTTAATTTCAACTTGACAGCAACTCCAATTAAAGGAAAGCAGTTATTAGTCAAAGATGAATATCATGCTATTTGACTTACATCTGATGTTTATAATTGACCACTGTCTTCATCACTTCGATGGTAAACTGATGCATGTGATGGGAATTGTTCCATATCACAAGCACATGAGCACTGGTATCACTTCTACTGAGTTCAACTATTAATCTACCATCTAGCATCTTTATAGTCCTTGGTATATGAGGTGCCCACCTAATGCCCACTTAAATTGGAAGATAATATTGACCATTTTTAACTATTCTCTAATGTCAAAGAATGTCTTTAGATCTTAAATATTTTTATCCTTTCACAATTTATACTATGCCTAACTGATGCAAGGATCCTATCAATACAATGCCAACGTGGTGTCTAATATAGATTTTCAGAATTATGACTTCTTTCTATTAAAATATTTAAAGATGGATATCCCTCAAAGTTTTCTGTAATTCTGAATGAATTCATTTTATTGAGGACATTCATCGTATGCTCCTTTTATAGGCATAGAAAAAAGAAAAATAGAAAGGACGCCAAGTTTAGATAAGAGGAGAGCACACAGGAATATTAAGTGCCATCTAGAAAAGTATGCATCACTCTTCCTAGCCCCACAACAAATGATGGTGATATGGACAGTTCAGATGAAGGATTAAAACTTGGAATGTAATGTAACGATGTTAACACGATGACCAATGAAGCCCAACCCCAAATTGTGAAGATTAGAAGATGTAGACAACTGTTAAAGACTGGAAAAATATGAATCACAGGTAAACAACATACCAATATTGTGAGGATCACAGCCACCGCCAAAACTGGAATCCCAAGAAATTTAGAGTGCTCAATGATCTTTGTAGCCACAAGTGAGCAAAAAAGTCCTGCCGGACCTGCTATGAGGAAAGTGGAAAGAAACACCGATCCCACATCTGGACCAAATATTAGTCTACCACCCCAGAAAAATCTCTGACAAGAAACAACAATCGAAGCAACCATGTCAGATTTTGTTCTATTTCATTGGCCCCAAACAAGTCATTTCATGAGGAAACTATAGCTATTTATAATCAGAATTCAGAAGAAGTAAAGCAGAAAAAAAAACAACAGAGCTTTTATAATTATCATTCTATTCTCAACAGAGATGCAAATCAAGATTTCAATAATATGTCCAGACTCCAGACATAAAAAAGGAAAAGGAAATTTATCAAAATACACGTAATAGTTCAACTATTTAACATTTTACACATATCTTTTGATTTAATTTCAAAATAACCATCCAAACACACATCACAGTGAGTTGGAATAGTTGAAAAAAGGTAAATTATTAAATTGTTGAAGAGTTAGGTGTATTTTGATAAATTTCCCAAAATGAAATCAATATCTAGAAAGATACACAGTAACAGGGTCACAGAACTGCCAAGTTCACTTGGACTCGGCCGGCTGAGTTACTCGGCCTCGCCCCGCCCTGCCCTGAGTTGTATGTACAACTCCGGGCACATTAAAGAAAAAAACAAGGCCCCAAAAAGTTGCAAAAAATATAGGAATGTTATATAAATTTCTTGCATATGATTTGGATTTTTTGGAAAATATTGGTGAATGTTTTTTTGCCACAATCCCTATTTCATATTTTCCTTCTTTACGGATTTTTTTTAAAATGACTGCAACTATAAATCCAATTTTTTAAATCCTTTGTTCTATACTTTTTAATCTTATTTGGACTTTTTAAGGTTACTTTTGGTTTTATTTTCCTTTTATTACCTTCATTTTATTTTTTTCATATTTTATCTCTTTTTTCTATTTTTCTAGGACTTTTGACCTAGTACAGGACTCAGGCGAGTCCCCACGAACTCGCCCAAGTAAGTTGTCTTGGGCTAGGAAGCCAAGGACGGGTACCTGGCCTGAGGCGAGTTCCTCACTTTTGCAAAATGAGATCAACTTCTGAATTCTCATTTCCTGATGCAAATTTATCGACAGGCAAAAAGACTAAAGAAATACTTGAGAACTGATTTGAAAAGAGATGGTCAATGATAACATCAATAGAATTTTTTTTTTGTTTTTTTGGGTAATTCGGTGGGGATGACAAGCCTTACCCGTTTTCTAAATCGTTAGTGGTTTTTGAAGGCATTAGGTGAAAATGGATGCTTAGACCATAACTGGGGTACAAGTAGTGCTACCACTACGACCCCAACCCCATTCTCACATCAATAGAAAGTTAAAGACACATAAATGCATTGGATCCATTAGTCTAAAACCCAAGGGCACTTATAGATATCAATCCCAATGAGTGATCTTCAATAACATAATTCAAGAAGAAAACGTTTACATCTAGTGCATATATCTTTGGCCCTTAAACTGTACCTCTTAATAAGAAGACCATTCTCCTGACTGCCATTAGGTTTAGCTTCTTAATTTCAGAACCATTAAAATCAATCCTTGAACACTAAATTTCAGCAGCAAATGATGATGAATGAAATTGCATAAGTTTAAGCCTCTACTTCATCACCAGTCCCTCTTTCCACATGAATCAACCAAGCAGAAAAATGGTATCTTATGAGGTTTTAAATATATGCAATTTCTACCAAACAAGAAGCAATTCCTCAGACTTCCTCCAAATTTAGACTGGGACAATTTTGGGTTTTGATGCTCATTCCTATCACAAACTTTTTTTGGGATAGGTTCACCAAGAATTTACAAAATCAGCTCCGAAATATAACTCCAACCAAATATGGAACCATGATCCCATCTTCTCAACAAGATAGCATACTAACACCAATTGCCATGTTCTTCTCTCATCAAAAGTTCAATTCAGTGTTCGAATTACAAAACCAAATAGAAATGAGGCAGATAACCTAAAATGAGAGAAAGAGAGAGAGAGAGAGAGAGAGAGAGAGAGACTCATGCATTTCTCTCCCAATAGAATTAGAGGAACCCATGAATCGAAATACGAAGAGAGCCAAATTACAGGAGGAATTATTTTCGAGGAAGATGCAAAAATTGCACTTTCATGAAAAGTAGGAGAGAACCCATATATTGAAATAGGAAGAGAAAGGAAAACATCAGATTTTTCTTGCAAAACAGACAAGAATTGCATCTTCATTAAAACTAGAAGAACCCATCAATTGAATAAAATAAAAAATTGGGACAGAAGCAAAAATAAACAGCAAATTGTATGTTTGAGAAAATTTACATTGCTTCCTTTCCAGACTTGGTAGAGCCTCTTGGGCGTGGCCATTTGAGCTGGAAATTCAAGAGGCATCATAATTCGACCGTTGTTACCCAACCATTTGATTTCTTTTTTTTGAATGTTACCCAACCATTTGATTTGAACAGGCGAAAACAATAATGACAAGAGTGAAAATTCCTCCTCGGACAAGCATCAATGGCGTTAACAATTTGAGCAGGAAAGCAGGCCCCCCATTCACGAAGTCCTCCTATTCCTGCCCATCTGGGGAACCCACAATGCTCCCCTTCTCTCTCTATAATCTCCTCTCCCCCTACAAGGCTGTTTCTCTCTCTCCAAATTCTCTTTCTCTCTCTCCAAATTCTCTTTCTCTCATCTCTCTCTATAAATTGTGTCTATCACCTCTCTCTCTCTCCAAATTCTCTCTCTCTCACCTCTCTCTACAAATTCTCTTTCTCTCACCTCTCTCTCTCTACAAAGTCTCTTTCTCTCCAAATTGCCTTTCTCTCACCTCTCTCCCCCTCCAAAGTGCCTTTCTCACTCCTCTCTCTCTCCAAATTGCTTTTCTCACACTCTCTCTCTCTACAAATTGCCTTTCTCTCACCTCTCTCTCTACAAATGGCCTTTTTCTCACCTCTCTCTACAAATTGCCTTTCTCTCACCTCTCTAACCCCCACCCTCTCTTCTCTCTATATCTCTCCTCTCGTTGTTTCTCTCTCCAAAACAACCGATCACAAGGCGCCATCACGACGCGAGGGCCAATGAGACATCGCCACGTCATCAAACAAGGTGGACACAGCCGCGGACCCCACATGGGATCTTCCGAAATGGACACGTGTCACGTCAAATGACACGGCGGAGCTTCTTGTATGGTTTAGGGCGAGGAATGTCCCGTTCGGTCGTTACCGTTTAATGTTTAGCGCCACATAGGAAATCAGTGTCCTTCACTTTTTGTCATTTTACAAAATGATCCATTGCATTCCCGATTCCCAACGCATCCACTTGTTTTTTATGTAATATCTTTCATGCCCCTAACTCAGTCACCAGGTCATGGAATTGGTCGATGGCTTTGTCCACTTAAGACTTATCTGATTGTTGGTCGAATTAATTAGATCGGATTCAAAATAATAAAAAACAACAATAATAATAGTAGTATAAGATATCATCGTCATTAACCAAGCTTCTTTTTAACTATTTGGGCTCGACTGTACATATCCTGCTCTTCCATTCCACTCTATCATGGGTGATAGCTTAAGTTATATCACAAGTTACTGTATCTTTCCTCATTACTTCCACTCATATCTTTTAAGTTTTTTTTTTTTCCTTTTAAATCTTTTCACTTAACTAGATCATCCTTCTTAACCGGTGTTGTACCCGATCATGCTACACATGATCGAACTATGTAAACCTATTTTCTCTTATTTTATACATGTTGGAGCTATCCCTATGTTCCTTCGAATATATTCATTATGAAATTTATCCTTCATTGTCTTGATACTCATTCATCTTAACATCATCACCTCAGTTGTATTTATTTTATAAATATGTTGTTTCTTTAACCGCCCGACATTCTATCCTATAAAAAGCATAGATGACCTATAGAACTTCCTTTCCAATTCCATGGACATGCAAGCTCACATAATACTCCAGAAGTATATCTTGACTTTGTCCGCCTCACTCCTATACTAGAAGCAACATCCTCCTCAGTCTCTCGTTTCTCATCGATTATCTATCCAAGATATTGAAAACATTATCTTCTAGCTACTTATTGGTTGTCAATCTTAACTAATTCATCGTTTCTGCTATTATTAAATATAATGCAAAAAAAATTTGCCTTGGTCTTATTTTGTTGCCCTCATTGGTGGGAAACAGACACTTCAACCAAAGTAGATCAAATGTTAATTTTAGGAAGTTCGCATTCATGTTTTATTTTGTTTTGGATCGAGCTAGCCAAAACAACAAATAAACACATTAGTCCAGTCAAGGTTGTGATAACATAGGTAGAAACCCTTTTATTACAAAAGAGTAGCATATCTGGACATAATGCTCTTATTTGTGATTTACCCTAATGGAAAAAAGTGCGGAAGAATTGAAGTTTTTTTTTATTTAAAAAAGTAAATATAAGGGTTGAATCAGTTAGTAATATTAGTTAATGTGAGGGGCAGTTATGGGTTTTTGTACTTCGTATTCATCTTAATTAACAAATATTAACAGAAATTGAAAACGTCAAAATAGATTGGTCGGTTCGCGCTCGGTGTCAAAAAATAACGTTGGCGGGAATTTCGGCGGTTCTTATTGGATTTATCGGCGAAATTGTCCCGTCCACGGCTATATTTTGGGTGAATATGACGAAATTTATTGACATTTCGATGTCAAATTTCGTCATGTCTTTTCGGTGTCCTTTTCCCGCGAATAGATACGGGGATTTCTTTTCTGCCAAAGAGTTTCTACTCCCGCGGTACCAGAATGTCCATTTACTCAATCTTACCTAAATTTAATTTTAGAACCTCAAATTTTAGGGATTAACCTCTTCAACCATAGATTAATATTAATAAGAAATTTTTTCTAATTATACCTTCTATGCACATGAAAAAATAATATATCGAGATTCAATTTTTAGATGGTGAGATCTAAGTGCTAGAAAACTCAAAATTCAATTTTTTTCTTTAAATAACCATCTCCTAGTTTTTAAGTGGTTCCAAAAAATTCAGATTTGAAAAAATACTATCAAGTAGGTAGAGAGTGGAAGTAAAATATGCTCCTGAGGAAGCATACTATATGTGTTCTTGTTTTTTTCTTTGTTTCATATTGTTAATGCTTTTGAATAAATAAATAAATTTATAGAAATAAAAATAGTGTATATAAACTAATATATCCCATGGAAATGTTTTGGGAAAATCAATTTATGAGGAACAAGTAGGTATAATGTATACTGGTATGCGTGTTATACCATTTTCCTAAAATTTCATTTTTTTGAACAATAAATTATCCTAAACATTTACACACATTTATTCATTTATGAACTAATCATGCATTTATAAATGCCTGGTGGTACTTTTATAGATTTAAATTCAATGTGGAAACATGCGTGTAGGTCACTGGCTGCATATCAATCCGTTTGCGAAATATCATTGTTTTCCAAATGGGGAAGGGCAGATTACATCGTTTGCATTTTACATGTACTCTTTACTATCTATTTTCAATGACAGAAGGTGAACTACATATGTATGGAAAAATATACAAAGATACCATTTACTTTTAATATAGGGAAAAGTTTATATAGAGCCGAGGCTCTAATTAATCAAATTTGAGCCTACCTAAAAAATCTCACTAGAAGAGGTTTGTTTTGATGCTCAAATATCTCAAATTGATCATCTCGACATCAAGACGCATGAACATGAGAAAAAAAAATAGATTTCAAGTTTTGGAAATAGTGTATTTTGTAATGCATTTTTAGACTATCAGTTTTCACGATTTTCAAGTGTTCATAGATCTGTCCATCTACAATATTTTTGAAGCTTTAAACTTTATAAATAAATATGAAAATATATTTTAAGGCTGTCACAAAGATTTCCAATATTGAATCCATATTTTGCGACACTTTTGAAAGTAGGCTCTATACAAACCGCACCCTTTAATATAAAGCGGTCATAACTGCTCGTGTTTGGCAGATTTCAAATCTAGTTTTTGTATATGTCATAGATTAGACTTAAAGTTTAAAAAAAAAATTTCGAACTTTGTGATATACCCCGAAGCTATTCAATTTGACATGGCTAGTACTGATTGTAACCTCCTTGTAACAAAGATAATAATCTCATAAAATATACCATACCTCACAATCACAAATTTCCATATCTAAGATAATTTATCCACAACTAAAGATTCCTATCCAATGGATAGGAAAATATTCTAATAAAAATGTTGTAAAATTTTATTTTATATATTCATGATCATTATAGTGTAGATCATGGATCGATACAAATTTGGATCCAAGATCGATGCAAATAATGGGGTTTCAAGGAAGCCCGCATGAAAATAGTATGAGTTATTTGCCATAATATATTTACAATGGTAGATAAAACCGCTAACCAATTACTTAATTTGTAATAGTCCATGCATGCACCCATAAAACTACAAAAATCAATAGAATTGGTTCCATCTGTATATAATTTTCTTTTTTTGTTTTTTGTTTTTTATTATTATCATGCATGTTGTACTTCCATGAAATCAAATAGCATATGTTCATTTTTATGTAGTACAACATTTATCTACTCCTATCTTATTTGTTGTATGATTTACTGAATTAGTATGCAATGCATATTAAAAAATTGTAGTAACTATGTAATAATAGGAAATGGGTCGTAACCCTAGAAACCACTCAATCCGTAAGAGTTATTTGAACAAAGATCAACATAGATACTCATGTTCCCGTGCTTATCTGAGAGTGATCGAAAGGGCATATCAGCATGTTCAATATGAAAAATCTCAAAATTCGAAAACTAATATTTCACATGACGTTTCTACACCATTGACAAATACTATTCATTCACCAGCACAACATCCATGACCACTCTGAGAGAAGAGATCCTTTACATATGGATATTTCTCATGGAATATATCCATCAGTTTTTTAGAATACTTCAGTTATAGACACAATAGTACGAACTCAAAATCATTGTCATTCTATACATATTTTGCTCACATATTTTTGGAGAAAGAAAAACATCTAAACTTCATTATTCTGCTTTCATTTCAGATACACCATTGACAAATACTATTTTTTCATCATCAAACCAATTCTCCAATGACAATATCCCTTGCCACTTGGAGATAAGAGATCATTGCATATGGATATAGATAATGGAATATATCCATCAGCTTCCGATGATACCTCATGTATTATTGACAATGACAATGGGTGCCGTCTCAAGCCTCCCATTATTTGTCGACGTTATCATGCAATCAAATTTCAATATGAACCTCCATATTTCTATTGTGGAGGAGGTGGAGTGGAGTTAACTCACCTAGATATTCTGAATGAACTTTATGAATTATTTACCCAATCATCATATTTTACAAGCTAACTCAAAAAGAATATTCAAGGATGTAGTGGTGCATTCCAAGTTACTATGTTTGTTACTGGAGATGATAAAGCAAGTTCTCAAAACAGAAGCGGCGCATATATTTTTAAAGTGAAAGGGCATGTCAACCAACGCCTTCCATCTCTAATCCCTAATGAACACTCCCCGAAGTTCTTACAGTTTTATTTCTATGATACAGAGAATGAAGTTGGCAATTGTCTCAAACATTACAACATGTTAAACCCCACATTGATTGAGCTCCTTCCACATATTTTACATAAATATAACCCCTATGTCTCAGTTCTTCGAAGCTTGATTCATTATCATGATTTAAGACCATGTCGATTAGTTATCAATTGTGACCCAAGATTGGATTAAAGAGTTTACAATAAACCTATTGCATCACAAGTTGCTTATTTAGAGTTATAGTACAACATTATTGTCAATTATTCATCATTCATAAGTTCATTACGTTACGGGAAATTAAAAATAAAAATAATTATACAGTTTGTTCATATATATGAGAAAATCGTGATTGCTTATTTTATTCCTACGTGCATATAATTCAACTAGTTTAAAATCAAATAAACCAATTTAGCTCTATTCTACAAGGTTCCTTTGGGTACCTTCTACAAAAAAATATTTAAAAATGCTTAAATTGCCTATATTCTTGATTCATGACCCGAAACAAGGAGTGGTCATTCAATGATTTGGTACCACTTAAAAACAAATGACATCAATATTCTTACTTGTTTATAGGTGAAAACGAAATTTTAATTTTTTTTAAAGAGAAAATATCATTAAAGGGCATAAAGCCAATGAAGGGGTCAATTTTTTTATTTCAATTAGAAACTTTCTCAATAATTGTTTTAAAAATACCTAAATTATCTTTATTCAGTATTGGCATGTGGAGCAATCATGGGCATTGATGTAATTTGATCCTAATAAGTCTCAACTAAATGATGAAAATCCCTTAGTTGTTTCACATTTAAAAAAAAAAACACATTATTCAGTATTAGTAATGTGGAATAACAAGGGGTATTTTTGTAATTTAATAATACACGAAGTATATAAGCACAAATGATAAAAAAAATACAACTAATTGTTATGCATTACTAATACTAAAAAAATTATTCCTTATTTGAAATAAGGAACAAGTAGAGGTATTTATATCATTTGTTTGAAGCCTCTTAGGGGTTAAATTAGAAATGTTCATGATTGTTCCGCATTCCAAATACAGAATAAGGGCAATTTAAATATTTAAAATTTTTATTGAAGAGGTATCTAATCGAAACAAAAAAAAAAGTATACCCTCAAATTTTACTTGAAAACAATTGACCCCTCTAATGATATTATAAGGGATTTTATGCCCTTTAATTATATTTTTCTAAAAGAAGGACAAATAGGAACCATTGACAGGGAATTTCAATGAAAAAAAAATAAAATTTCCTGACTTGAACAGTGGGGTAGAATTATCATTTTTCTTGAAGCACGATAATTAGAGAAAAATGTTATATTGCCCTCCACATTTAGGGTTAGGAACTTGTAAAAAGGATTTTCCAATGAAAAATAGAGAGTCCTTCAACCAGTATCAAGGGATGGTATAATTATCCACTTAATTCAAGTCAAATGACTATATTACACCTCCATGTTCATGGTCAAGAACTTGGAATAAACACATCTGGTGAAAAGGAGATGAGTCGGGTTACTAGGATTAAACAACCAAGATATATTCATCATTTGTGCGTTTCGAAAAAAACGACATATTCATTATTTACCTCACTCGCTTGAGTCAAACAACGTAAATACCGCTTTCTGTTTATGTTTACGAATATGGAACAAGAGATTTTAATATAAAAAAATAAATTTTTGATTCTTAATCCTGTACCTATATATATATATATATATATATATATATATATATATATATATATATATATATATATATATATATATATATATATATATATATTCTTGGATAACTTAAATAAGGCTAAATCATGAAACTACCTTTAATTGTTTACAGGAAATCTTAAATATTTTTAAATCAAAATCCCACGAAGTTACCTGAATAGAATATCACAAGTCGGTTTTCCAAAACCTAGCAAAATATATACAAAAGGGCCAATTATGATTAGCTCCAAGAGGCCCTTAGAATCACTAAATTTTCACCTTTTCTTATTTTTGTATTATTTTATTTGATTCTCACCGATCCACCTAATCACCGTACAGCGAGTGGCCCAGTTCAACCACGTTGAACCGGTGTCTTCATAGCCATTGATTTAAACTACGGTTCAGTTTTCTGGATCGAGCACTTCAAAAATCCATTCGGATCGGTGAATTGACGATTCGGATCGGGAATCGGCCGATTCGGTCGAATTAAGCTCTAAAAAAATCCAAAAAAATTATTAAAATTAATTATAAATGTTGTCTTTTAATAATCCAATAAGAAATGATGGTACATCATTGTTAACTTTCATTTTTTTCATCAATTTGTGAATATTGATATGTTTTTTCTCTGTATAAACTTATGTTAACCATTAAATTTACATCACACATACGAAAAATCATATAATTGTCATAGATAAAATATATAATCATACATGGACTACTATAAAGAGTAGATTTAATTGATAAGAAATGGCCATCAAAATCTCAAATTGGCGGAAAGCCCTAATCCCCTAAAAAAACCCAAAGTATTACAAACCAACTTACTATAATCCAAATTTATTACAACCTAATTAACTATAATGTTATATGTTGAAATTATAATTGTTGGTTTAAATTTTATAATTATTTTATTGTACAAATAATAACAAATCTAAAATATTTTGTATACGATCTAATTTAAAATATATTATTGAGAACTGTAAGAAAGAAAATAAATTACATGATTTATAATGCAAAAATTAATAAATAAAATAAAATTTTGGTTAGAATATATTAGAATGCCTACCAATTTTTGAAAGAACACTTTAATTTTTTAAATTTTAAATTTTTTAGATTTCTAGAATAAATTTAGTAAAAAAGATTGTTAATAGAAAGAGAGAGATTTCAAATGGAATAAATTTCCTTAAACGAAAATAAATTTTTTGATTTATAGCATAAAATTCGTAAAAAAGATTGTTAATAGAAAGAGAGATTTTAAAAAAAATTTATTTTCTGCTTATTTTTATTGTCAACAAAAAAAAAAAAAAAATGTGTCCTAGGCAGAATCAAACTTGAGACGTGATGGCGATGACTCTACCGTGAAAGTGATAACCACTCTACCACATCAGCACAAGTGTAATTGTTTTCTACATTAATAATACTTATCTAAATTCCGTTGTAATTTAACGCACCGTGGGAATTATCCCACATCCAATAGCGAGCTTTAGTTTTGCTTCTATACATTGCTTTGTAAGTTTATAAAGATTTGTGCTCGTGTGCCCGAGGTTGCCATCCACGTGCGCCCGATGGATGACGGTAGTCTTCTACGTGTGGACTATGGAGAATCGGTGTTTTGGTACGTATTCGCTATGTGACGTCAAGCAGTTCATTGTATAGAACCGGCTTGTTCGTTCTAGAACTGGGCGGTTCCCAGTTTTACACTGGAATCGGCACGGGGTAACCGATTCCCGTGCTGACTCGGGCGAGTCCGTTGCGACTCGTCGATTTTTAAATCATTGTTAAAAGCACATTCAGTATTTTTGTATTATTTTATACGATTCTTACCGATCCACTAGTATAGGAAAAATCAAACTAGAACGGTCGTTCTAGAATCGGGCAGTTCCCGGTTTTACACTGGAATCGGCATGGGGTAACCGATTCCCGTGCCGACTCGAGCGAGTCCGTTGCGACTCGCCGATTTTTAAATCACTATTCAAAACACATTCGGTATTTTTGTATTATGTTATGCGATTCTCACCAATCCATGGTACTAGTATAGGAAAAATCAAACTGGAACGGTTAACCAGAAGTAGGGCTAGAAGTGGTTTAACTAGCCTACGTAGTTAATTGGGCAGTTCAACTAGCCTAATCAAGTGAGTCCCGGGTGGCAAAAACAGTGAAAAAAAATAAAAAAATATATGAAAAGTATATTTAAAGCATGATTAAAAAAAAAATCCAAATAAAGTTGAAAATTAATGAAAAATAGATTTTAAAGATTCGATTTGTGTCCAAGTGTATTTTTAAAATTTTCTAAAAAAAGATAGAAGAATATAAAAATAAGTATTAATGGCCAAAACAATTTTCAATCTTTGCCAAAATAATAAAAAATAGTAAAAAATTTATTACAAACAAAATTTCTTATTTTTTTAGATTTTATATAAATTATTTTGAAATTTTTTTAAAAATATCTTGCCACCAGTTCACCAAAACCGGAAATAGCCTTCATCATCATCTTCCTACCTCTTCTCTCATGCAGCAAAGGGGAATCACCTTTGCTTCTGTGTGCCATTTCTGTCATTTTAATGGTGGTAATATTTGTCATATTTTGCTTGCATATGTTTTCTCATGGGAGATTTGAAGGTCAATAGCATGGCGATGTGGAAAACGCTTTATTACATATTGTTCTATTGCAGCTACACTGCGGAAATAGTTATCATTCAAGTTCAAGTTTGATAATATTATCAATATTTGACATTCTTTATTCTTCACAACTATATGGATGATTTGGGAGGAGCGGAACCACTGTATGTTTCAAGGAATGACACTCACTCTTGAGAAGTTGATTTGAATAATCACCTACCATGTTCATGATTTGACGGATGCTAAGGCATGGACTTACCACACCTCAGAAAAGGCAATTACTGAGAATTTATGACATATGTGGCAGTAGAAAACGATCAAGTTACTCATAACAGTGGCATGAGCTTTTCTACATTCACAACATTTTAAGCTAAATATTGATGGGTCTTCTATTCAGAATCTAAGTCAAGCTGATTGTGGGGGCTTGAGACAGGATGATGGACCTTTCATTGCTGCTTTTTTGGTTCATCTTGGAATTGCTTCCAATAATTATACATAATTTCGAGGTTTATAAGAGGGTGTTGATTTAGCCACTCAAATGGAATGCTTCCCTCTTCAAATTGAGAGTGATTCATGGTGTTTGATGTTCTTGCCAAAAAGGTTAAAGTTTTTGCGGAGGCCACTATTTGGCGCTTTAGGCCTCCAGATTTTCTTAACCTTCATTTACTTCATGATGTGGCGCAATTATCCTATTGTAGGGTTATCTGATAGTACGATATAATTTTTTCTGTCTTTTATTAATGAAAAACGGTTAGAGTTATACAAAAAAAATCGGAAGTAGCCATTTCGATCTAACCGGGCAATAGAATTGGATGCGACTAGTATAGAGCTGAGGCTCTAAACAATCAAAGTAAAACGCACCGTCAAATAGTGTTGAGAAATGTGGTTTCAACATTGGAAATCTTAGTGATAGCCTTAAAATATATTTCCATTTTTAATTATAATATTTAAAGCTTAAAAAATGGTGTAAATTGAGCAGATTTACGAAAACTTGAAAATCTTGAAAATTGACAATATAAAAATACGTTACAAGATGCACTATTTTCAAAACTTGAAATCCATTTTTTCTCATGTCCATGCATCGTGATGTCAAGATGATCATTTTGAAGATATTTGGGCATCAAAACAACTTCTTATAATGACATTAAGGGAAACTTACATAAAAATCAATTATACTTTGTATTATTACGGATATACTAAATAGTTCCCGTTATTACATGTATATCCGTTTTTTATTTTTTATCACGCAATTTTAAAAAAAGGACCACTTTACCATTTTTCGGATGTTCAACATCCGAAAATAGGCCGAAAGTTAAACGTTAAATTTCTTATTTTCGGATGTTAAACATCCGAAATTAAGGGATTTTCGGATGTTCAAAATCCGAAAATACCCCGATAGTTTAACGTTAAGTATACCATTTTCGGAAGTTGAACATCCAAATTTAAGAGATTTTCGGATGTTGAACATCCAAAAATACCATGATAGTTAAGTAAACCTTCGTCTTCTTTGTTTTTAGATGTTGAACATCCTAAAATCTCTTAAATTCGGATGTTCAACATCTGAAAATGTTATACTTAATGTTAAATTATCAGGGTATTTTCGGATGTTGAACATCCAAAAATTCCTTAATTTCGAATGTTCAGCATCCGAAAATAGGAAATTTAACGTTTTAACTTTAGGCCCATTTTCGAATGATGAACATCTGAAAATCCCATCAATTCGGATGTTCAACATTCGAAAAATGGTAAGTGGTCTTTTTTTTTAAATTGCATTATAAAAGATAAACAACTGACATACATATAATAACGGAAACTATTTGATATATCCGTAATAACGTAAAGTATAACAGATTTTTATGTAATTTTTTTAATTTTTTAAATAGGCTCTAATTTGAATGTTAAGAGACCCGGCTCTATATAAATAAACTTTTTCCCTTAGGATTTGAGCGGCCTGATTTTTCCTGCATCTCCGGTAGACTGAGTCTCCGGTTCCAGCGCCGAACCGGTGCGTCTTGCAAACACGATAACGAAAATTTCATTTGATCCCAACCATGAAAAACGTAGAGAGAGAAAGAGAGGAGAGAGAGAGAGGGAGAAGAGAGAGAGAGGGAGAGAGACCAGGAGAACAGCAGGCAATAAGGAAGAGAAAGGGTTAGAAAACACATTTGTAACCCTAGTTTCATCCTTTTCCGCCAAAACAAGTTTCGTTCTCTACAAGAAAAATCCACCTCTGCAATGGCTTCCCCTATTTTCCAAAACCATGGCAATTGATGCAAAAGCTTGGGTTTCTGGTCCTTCCAGTTTCACTAGTTCCAAAAGCGATGATATTATTGATGTTGACGATGATGACAACTTTCCAATCTCAAGCGTCTTTGCCCAGCCCGGAATCAGTCATTTTGTCAGTACCGGACACAATGGGAGTTTTGATGATGAGGAGGAGGATGATATTCCAATATCTAGGGTTTTTGCAATACCAAAATCTAGTAAACTGGTTGAGAACAGGCAAATTTCAAGGGATCTGGATGAGGAATTCGTTGAGGGCTCTGGTGAGGCGGTAGGGTTTCAGGGGTTTAGCAATTGTGATTTGGTGTGGGTGAAAGCCTTTGCTAACACATGGTGGCCTGGTTTGATTTGTGCAAAGGAAAAGCATCAAGTTTTGGTTAGCCTTTTTGCTCAGGAGACTATTGAATGGTTCGATCAATCCAAGGTACTCACTTTTGAGTCCCATTTTACTGGGAAAGTGAAGCAAGGGAAAAGAATTAGGGGCTTTGAAGAAGCCGTAGCTATAGCTTTGGAAGAATTGAGGAGGCAGTATGAATTGGAGTTTTCTTGTAGTTGCAGGAGTTTATTCAAATCAAGAGGTGAGAATTATTCAGGAGTTGATATTTTGGGGTGCAAAGAACCAGAGAACTATAGAACTAATCGAATTGATGAGTATAAGAATGGGGTCAAGCCATCTGAATTGTTGGGTTTTGTTCATAAGGTGGCTGTTATGGCTTGGATTGACGATTCTGAAGCTATTGGTGCTGTTCAAGCAATGGCACAGGTCACAGCTTTTAGAGGCAATGATTATATTGCCCGTGATTGGTTTTATTGCGAAACTCTTAGGCTTTCAGAGTGCAATTCTGGCAGTGATGATACTGGAGGTATGATAAGAGAAGTGCTCTCTCTCTCTCTCTCTCACCAGCTATTATGTGTGTATCTCTCTGGCGCATGGATGTGTTTGTGGGAATAACCATAGTGGTGGTCATGTGAATTTGGGCATAATTTTTATTGCTGTTGAGAATCTTTAGATGAATGACTGCGTGATAGTTTTCTTTTGTGTTGAAAATTTCAGCAAATTTTGCAGTTACTTAGGACTGTAGCAGACCTTGAGAATACGTTGTGAATAGTATATTATATTCTATCTCCTTTACATTTTCTCTATCAATGATTTTCTCTAGAAAGGGTTGATGCACCAAATGATGCTGAGTATTTGTATCCAGCACCAGTAATGGCAGTTTATGTGAATTTTCACCCATAATTTCTATTTTAGTTAAAACTTAGTGCAAAACTTCGCAGCTGAGTACATTGGAGATCTCTAAGCACCAGCCATATTGACTTTACTTTTGTATGCATTTCCCTTTACTTTTTCATTCCAAATATTATTCTTTGAAGTGACCAATACATGCCAATGACATTTGACTTCTTCCAAAAATTAAATACTTATTGAATACTTCTATGCAAAGAACTGCATTTTAGGAGAGTTTTTTTTTTTTAGCAGAGCATCTTATTTTGTAAGAGTTTCCTAAGTAAATTTGCCTCTTTCACCTCTACAATCCTGAATTAATCAAGATTGATGGAGTCCATAGTGGGGTTTATCAGAATGGTTTTAATGCGCCCCTTACAAAGTGAGTTATGGCTGTTGACATGCTTTATTAGTTTTTTTCTATGCGTGAGAAAGATGCCTACAGCTTTTGACTTTCATGTTGTGATTCAAGCCAATTGGGCCTAAAATAGTGTTATTCTATTTTATTCAGTTTATTGCATTTTCTTTTGTTTTTTTTTTTGAAATTGTTAACGGTTGTATTAAGGGAGAATACATCGTAACAGCGAGCTGCCCACAGGCCGGGCTTCTAGTCAAAAAATGGGCTAGACCAAAAAGGCCCTATACAAAAAATGAGTGGGGCTTATAAAAGTGTCCATTACAAAAGATTTACATAAGGAGCCAGTGGTTCCAAAAAGTCGAGACCACAAAAAACGTAAGTGTGGGACCCAAAGAACTATCCAGTCCTCGAAGAGGGAAGAGATGCGCTAGCTACTTGCTTTGTTAAAAAGCTAATACTGTTGAGAGGTAGCGAAGAGGACAGATAGGCTAAAGAGAGGTTAGCGCTGGCTAGTGTTAGAGAGCTTGCTGGATGAGAGCAGAGCAGTCCTCAGTTTATTACATTTTCATTTACACTTTTCCTGCATAACTTACTTTTGTTACCAATGTTTTTTTGGCATTCAACATATCACTGATTATTAGAAGCTTCAGATATTATACACGTTTATGTTTCCGTGAGAATGAGCTGTTTATCGCTTGTGATATACCTCTCTGTGAATTGTGATCATTTTAAGTCTCTAACAGGCATTCAAAATGAGAGGAACTACTTTGATATTGACATACCAGAGGAGCCTCTTGAACATGGAGAAGACAATGGAACCAGTGGTTCATTCTCAGACCAACTGATGGGGAAAAGTGAGGCCTGTGTAACTAATCGAAGGGATTTAAGCTTGCTTTGGACGTTTCCTGAAGATTTTGAACCATTGCCAAGTGTTTTAATTGGAGATGTTTCTCGTTTAGGTTTGTTAGAAAAGGATTTGACTAACTCGAAAAAGTTTGTGGAGCAAGACCCATATATTGAAAATGTTATGCAAAGATCAGATATGGAGGCCACAAATGTTCGCAACTGCTGCATTCTCAATAGTGTGGATTATTCTGAAATCTCAAAAATTGGGTTTTGTTTAAACAATGATATTATATTGGATAATGACTTAGAAGAAGACCAGATCCAGGAAGGAATTGATTCAGAACATGGACAAGTGAATAGGAGTTCTGTTTTTGTTTCTGTAATACAAACAGAGCCTGATATAGATAGAATTCTTCCTCATGAGAATGAATCTGATATGGGTAAATTGCCAACAGAGGGAATTGCTACGTTTAGTGACCATAATAATGTTGTGATCCCATTTGATGAAGCTTCTTTGTCTGCTCCTTGTTCGACGAAAGATGGAGCTAGATCAAGGGCAAAGAACCTTTCATGTGAAACCACAACACAATCTCTTCACGAAATGCTTAAAGATGCTGTTGTTATGGATTCTGATAGTATTGATGACTTGGAGCAAGTTAAAAGTGTTTCAACTTGTAATGTTCAGAATGACTGGATTTCTTCACGCTGTCTCAATCACAAAGATATGCAGCCGAATGACACTTTTGTTAGTGTTTGTGGTAGAACTGATGAAACTAAGGGACCAAAAACTGGTAAACCCCAACAAGAAACATATGATGATGCCACTGTTTTGAAGTCTCACAGAGCTAATTATTCTGAGGGAGTCAAAATTGTTTCAAGGTCTCAAAGAAATCCTTCTGGTGAAAACCTAAGACAACATCTTCGTGAAATGATCCAACATTTGTATTGCCTTGCACTGGATCCATTTTATGATAGGGCTTCGAACTTATCTCGTGTATGTCGAGCACTCTTAAGGTTCAAAGCAGCAGTCTCTCAGAATATCCCAAATTTGGGCACTATGAAGGCTTCATGTGAGTATAATTGCCGACCAGATAGCAATGCTCTTGTTTTCGAACAAGTGGAAAGTGTCTCAACTAGTAATGTTCAAGGGAACAATATTTCTTCTCACAGTGGTAATCATATAGGTATGCAGCTAAATGATGCTCCTGTTATGGATATGGTGAGTGGTAGAAGTGATGAAACTAATGGATCACAAGGTGGTAATCACACACCATGCACAGATGACGCTGCTGATAAAGACAATGATTTTGAGGGAGTGAGAAATGTTTCAAATGATCTTCATGTCCGTAATATTTCTCAATATTCTAATCACGAGGAAATGCAGCCACATGTTGCAGTTGTTATCAGTAGTGATAGAACCACTGGCACAAATGGAGTAAGAAGTTCTTCAATAGCAGCTCCTACACCTGATACACCTGTAGATATACATCTTGGAAAGAGAAAACTTGACCAACCTTCTGATCTTTCACACAAGTTGCAGAAAATTAATATGCAACATGCATCAAAGTCATCATATGTGAGTGGACTCTCCATCGATACCCCTGGCCCTGAATATTGTGAACCTTTGATCATTCTGCATATGAAGTTCCCCAAGAATTTTGATTTGCCTTCTAAACAAGAATTGGAGAGAAAGTTTATGATATTTGGGCCATTGGATCCCTTAGGAACCAAGGTTTTCTTCTATACGGGTTCTGGTCAGGTCGTTTTCCAGCATCAATGTCATGCCGAAGCGGCTGTCCTATATGCAAAGAAAAAGGGTCTGTTTGGTGAGGCCAATGTGCGAATCTGGCTTAGCCAGTCTGTGAAATCTGCAAGTGAAGCCAAAAATACTCTTAAAGCTGAGCACTACTGTTATAGAGAAAAAGGGTTTCCCGCTTCATCGTTTTTCTTGAAGGAATCCAATAATTATGTACATAGACTACATGTCAATGCAGTTCCAAATTACAAATCATGCCTCAAGAAGCCTGACTCGCTAAGGCAGAAGGAACGAAGGGGCCCTTTCAATGTGAGATTTCTCACAGCAAGTCGGATAAGCTCAATTGCGGGGAGTGTGATAAGGAAGAAGAATTTATCAGGATCTTCTAGTAGTCACAGACAAGAAATTGGTCCAGACATTTCACAACAAATGGCGTTTCTTTTGAAGGAATGTAATGAACTAGTTTGTAAAATCAAATGCTCCTTGGGACTTGATACATATTTTTCACTCTTTGCACACAGTGTTGAAGCCCTTCGTTCCAAAGATGAGTAATTTGGAGATGTTCAAAGTGCTGCAGGTGAGTGTCTTTTTTGATGAAAATGCTGAAGAAGATTATCTAAGGTGAAATTCTTCTCACCCATAGAGGTTTTTCAGATTAGGTTTTCACTCATTCCACTCAGTTGTGTTATGCAGTGAATAGTTTCTTCCAGCATGATTTCTTTTCACCTATTGATAGATAGATACCCAATTGATTCAAAAAATGGTCCAAACATTTCAGAGCAAACGGCGTTTCCTTTGAAGGAACATCATGAACTAGCATGTAAAATCAAATGCTCCTCAGGACTTGATACATCCTTTTCAATCTTTGCACTTGATACATCCTTTTCAATCTTTGCACACAGTTTCGAAGCCCTTTGTTCCAAAGGTGAGTAATTTGGAGATGTTCAAAATAAAGAAGATGATTGGTTTCTCTTTCTGATGAAAGTGCTGAAGAAGTTTGCCGAAGATCAAATTCTTCTCACCCATAGTTGGTTTTGATATTAGGTATTTCCATCTTGCAATCTCAATTGTGTCATGCAGTGCATGGTTTCTGCCAGTATGATTTATTTTGCACCTATTGATAGATAGATACCCAAATGTGAGATTTTCATATTTCTCACAAGTTCTACGTTCTCCATATGTCAGGTCTGGAAGAAGAAGAAGACTACACACATGGACCTATATGCTCCTTCTCTCCCCATATCCTCCAAGTGTTCGAGAAAGAGAAAAAGAGGAAGATGAGCTCCAAGTGTTCGATGCGAGGTCCCTCTCTCTCACAGACTCTTTCTCTCCATATCCTCCAAGTGTTCGAGACCTCTCTCTCACAAATACAAATCCAAAGGAAAAAAAAGAGAAAGAGGATGATCTTTAAGAATTTCATGTGAGACGTCATGCACACACATGTGCGCATGCGCACACACACACTATACATATACACATACACATTCACAAAACACACACACAAAGAACATAAGTCCCCCACCCCAACCCCAACCCCAACCCCTTCCTTTTGGGCCGCTTAGGTATCTAGGCGCCTGCCCGGCCGCCTAGGCAGTCAAGGCCCTTGGCGGCCGCCTCCGCTTTTTTTAACATTCGTGGGTGTCGGAAAATAAAGGAATCTCCATATATTTTATTGACTTGGTAAGAGATGTGTACAAGGGAGCACTAATGAGTGTGCGAACAACTAGTGGAGAAATGAGTGAGTTTTTAGTGACAATAGGTCCACATAGGGGTCAGTGTTGAGCTCATAACTCTTTGTCCTAGTTATGGACGACTTAATTAAGCACCTACAAGATGAGGTATCGTGGTGTATGTTGTTCGCGGTTGATATAATTTTGATCGCTAAGACCCGAAACGACATCAATACAAAGTTAGATTTTTTAATGGATGTTCTAGAATCTAAACGTTTTAAAATTAGCGAGACTAAAATGAATCTATGGAATGCAAGTTTAATAATAATAGGAGTTGAGATGAGTAATTAGTTAAGATTGACGACTAAGAAATAATTAAAAAAAGCACAATTTCAATATCTTGAGTCGATAACTTAGGAAAATGGAGAGATTGAAATGACCGACCCCTCTTTTCTCTTTAAAACCCTAATTAGGGTCGATAACCTAATTAGGGCGTACCCCTCTTTTCTCTTCAAAACCCTAATTAGGGTTTTATTTTTTTACTATTTGATCCATATCCATTTCTAGTGTAAAGAGGATTAAACCATTTAAAAACCTTTTAGAACTTTCTATTATCTCTTTAAAAATTTTTGGAAATCAAAGATAATATTATGTTCGAACTAACTCCCCCCCAAAAAAAGGACATCTTTTCTTGTAAAAGATAATTTATTTAATTTAACTTAAAGCAAACTTCTAAAATGAGGAGTGGGGCATGCGACCCCCATGGGAGATAAGTGGGCCCTAAGAGCTCCAGGCCCACCCATGTGAGGATGGCGCACATGTGGGACATGATCCAAGGGCTTTTGCATGTGGCCTTCCTTATAAATATATCAAAAATTCCTTTTTTGAGGAATTTTACAGCAGAAAATGATTTTAAAATTTTTAATTTTTTTGAATTCATAAAAATATTTATGATACCATAATTAAAATATTTAGAAATGGATTAGCACCAATAGGTCAAAACAGGTAATTATAAGGGCACTCGCTAGACATAGTGGCTATGATCCACAACTGTCTTCTCAAACCAACTCAACGAAATGTATGACCCACAATCTCATGCAGGAGTCATGCAGGAGTTCATACCTGACTCATCAAAGCCGACTAATAAACAGTGGAATTACAGTCCCAGATTGTGGTTTTTAGTTCTCCCTTTAAGAGCAAGTCAAGTACATGTCACTACAGTGCAAGGGGGAATCCGTTTATGCAAATGGACACGTATCCCTTTCGAGGTTGGTTTCCGATAATGCGGCTGTCATATGTATATGTTGTGTAGAAGTTTGTTGATGATCTAGCCTTCATTCTCATAGGCCTACATTTGCACACAGGGAACCACACAACTCTTTGGATGTACAAGCCATCCATAGGTATATCTCCGAATTCAATAAGGGACGATCAATTATAAATCCTTTTCGATAGTGCTCCGTGCCCCGGGGTAAGGTTTTGGACATGTGGCCATGGCCATAGACCGTCAAACCTTTAGTCAATCAACATACACTCCTACTATAACAAATGATTTTTACAAACTCTAACGGCTGTCAAAGGCCACAAACCCCAACATGTATAACGCTACTTATTGAAGAGAAACAAGAAGTCTTTCTTTAATTCTTGGTCATGTTTTCTTAAATTGTCAGTTATATGAATTTGATTTTACTTGGCCAGCTCCTTTGATAATTAATATATTGTCTTTTTAACTATTTATGGATGTTAGTGCGTGACCTTATGAAAGGCAGCTGATTGTGATAGGAACTTGAGTTGAAAGTCTCTCTCCCTTCTATTTTTATTTTTTTTCAACTTCTATGGAGAACTTTCGTTAACGAGTTTCTTGCAAGCGCCTTTCTGAAATGAAAAGAAGACTTTGGAATCTTTGGCATGATAGACAAGATAATATGAGTTTTGGTGATCTTCTTGAGCTATTACTGGTTTGTTTCCTATATTTGTTGATGTAGACATGTGGGTGCATCTCTAATGTGAGGGTATACCCAAGTGGACCACACACCTTCATGTTTGACTTACGTTATTACATGAAGGGAGGTGGAGAGAGGTTGCATCTCTTCATGAGGGGGTTACCTTCCCATGAATGGCATGCACCATAAAGGTACCCATTTATGAGGAGGTTACTCCCACATGAATGAGATAACCCTTTATCTCATTATAAAAAGGGGACGGGTGGAGATCTCTACACGCTACAACACACACAAGAAAGTGTGAGAGCTAAACTCTTGAGAGAGAGAGAGAGAAAGAGAGAGAGAGAGTATAATCTCTCTCCCATTTGAGATCTAAGGAAAGATCCGACCCTGAGAGATGAAGAGTTGTCGAAAAAGTCGAGCTTGTACTACTCTTATCTCATTTTGTTAAAGTGTTCATGAGCTTCCACCTCTCTCGGGATTTGCGGTGTGGAACAGATTTCGGTAGCTCTAGTAGTTATTGAGCGTGCATACATGAGTTGATCGTTTATCTCCATATTTGTTCATCAAAATTGTTGTGCGAGCACTCATGTATGATACCCGGTTTTCGATTATTTTAGTTTGCTTCCGCTTTGGTTATTGGACCGTATTTTTCTAACATTGGTATCAGAGCCATTGTGGAATCGGGTTCCCAATTGTTCCCACATTATTGTTCCCTCCTTACTTGTGAAGGCTTGGCTATGATTGGCCTAGGATGTTGGAAAGTGCATATGATGGTTATATTAAGACCATAGACATGTGCATTATGTAACCTTATGTACCGACCACATAGTCGTGTTGGCCTTATGCATAGGCTATGCAAGTTGAGGCGTCCTAGACAATGAGCATCATGGCTAACTAATCTTGATAAACCTCATATGCTTAGCCATGCATGGTGGGCCCTACTTTTCATTTTTTTTGGCATTTTAAGGTTGCATAAAAGGGCTTTTTTTTTTTGTGAGAGTGCATCTAAGAAGGTGCACCGCTTGCAAATTGTGAGGTATTTGAGATGCTAGATCCAAGAAAGAAACTTAGTATTGATTACAAGCAAGAGTTCAATGTGGCCATGCGCAATTTTCATATCAGGACTTTTAAAGGTCAAGTTTTTTCAAGTAGTTAGACATTAATAAGCGTAAAAATGATAATCTAAGTGCAATCATGGATCAAACAAACCATGAAACATCCATATTAATTGCTGCAATTTTGTTATTTTGACTTAAAATGGCTTTTAAAAATATGATCGTGGATTTCACTAAAGGTGAAAAGTTGAGCGGGAGCAATTTTCCTATATCGCATAGAAAAATACAATACCTTCTAAATGAGCAAGATACACTTGAACACCTAACTACCATTAAGTAAAAACCTGAACAAGGTACTGCTGAAAAACTTCTCCGTGAGTATGAGGCATGAGACAATGTTGACCATAGCATTCGCTTTACTTTGCTAAGTGTTATGGTTGATGACCTCATTCGTGAATTTGAGGGATTCATCGTGGCAAAGGCTATGTGGGATGCACTTCAGTATAGTATGCTGACACTTTTGTTGCTCGGTTATGAGTCTTATCTATGGCTTTTGAGATATACAAAATGCCTCCAAATGTGTCCATGGCATATTATGTCCGAAAAATGTCTCAAATGATATGTAACCTAGAGGCAGCTAGAAACAAATTCAGTCACGAGCAACAGATGCTCAAATTGCTTAGGTCTCTTTTAGAATCTTGGGAAAACATAAAGTTATTGATGTTGCATAATGAAGTTGTAACAATTTTTTCTCAACTTTTTCATCACCTTGAGATAGAGGATGAGTTCCGCTCATCTTCTGGAGCTGGAATTGCTCTAGTTGCCCAATCAAGTAGGCCTCGAGGACGTAAACCTCGAGGTAAGTTTAAGAATTGGGCACCTCAAAGGAAGGAGCAACCTAAACAAGAGGCTGAAGAAAGAAAAAGGCCAGCCATAAACGCGGGAGAAGTACATGGGACAAATCTGAAATAACTTGCTACAATTACGAGAAGAAGGGCCACTATGCACGCGAATGTCTTAAACCTAGAAAGACACAAACTAATTTTCCTAGCTATGCAAATGTTTGCACTCAGGTGCTTGTAGCTTATTTACGATTTATTGGGTGGATTGTGGATTCATTAGCGACAAGGCATATATAGCAAGACATCGAGAAGGGTTCCTTGAGCTCCAAACTTTGCCAGTTGGAAGTTAGAAGATCTTCATGGGAAATTGCGCATCAAAGGATGTGCTAGGGGTTGGAACTTACCAACTCAGATTCGAAAGTGGATGGACCATTCTTCTCCACAACGCCGTCTATGCTCCTGGAATGAGAAAAAATTTACTTTCAGTTCTATGTCTAATTAGAGACGGTTGCTTATCAGTTTCATGTTTAATTATGCTACCTTTATATTTTTAAATGGTTTTCACTGTTATGGCAAGATGTTTAATGACTTGTTTATTTTGGATAATGATGATGTTAATTTTTCCCTTCCTTCTACCTATATGACATTGTCATCCTTTTTCACCTCTTTTATTACACACAACTCCATAATGTAGCATGTTAGGCTTGCTCATATAAGAAAAGATAGGATGATCCGATTAGCCAAGGAAAAATTGTTGCCTTTATCCAAAATAGGCATGCCGATCTGTGAACCATGTATAGCTGAAAAATCAACTAGAAAGCCATTTATTAAAGCAAGGAGAGCAACCGGTCTTTTAGATATAATACATTCGGACGTTTGCAGTCCATTTAATGAGATGACCAGTAACGATTCCCATTATTTCATCACATTTAACGATGATTATTCTTGCTACGATTATGTATACCTAATATCGCATAAATCACAAGCAATCGATTACTTTCGCCGTTTTATGCTAGAGGTTGACAATCAGTTAGACAGAAGAATTAAGGTTCTTCGCACTGATTGATGGCAAGAGTACTTATCTGATCAATTTAAGAAGCTTTGTAAGGATAAGAGAATCTGAAAACAAGAGATGATGTTTTACACTCCGTAACAAAATGGTAGTTCAGAAAGAATGAATCATACCCTGTTGGATATGGTGAGCTCTATGATGGCTCACGCCATCCTCCCAATATCATTTTGGGGAGATGCACTCCTTACTATGATGTATGTCCTAAACAAAGTGTCATCAAAATCCGTTCCCAAGACCCTTTATGAGTTATGGACAGGTAGAAAGCCAGATCTTTCTAATTTACATCTTTGGGGGTCAGCTGCACATGTTCACATCCCTTCTTAATTGATAAGGAAACTAGACAGGCGGTCTCTCAAGTACATTTTTGTTAGACATTTTGAGCACTCGAATGGATATGTGTTCTGTCAAGAATGTGAAGGTGGCGGGATGAATGAAATAGAATCTTTGCGATGTAGATTTTATAAAGACAAAATTTTCTAACAGGAAGCGGTCTCGTATGTTTGAAGAGCTCTATGAAGAGCTTGAATCTCAGACAAATATTGAGATAGTTCCTTCATTTGAGGGTAATAGTGAGAGTTTTCCAATGATTGTCAATAATAGTGGGAGTGAGCCACTGGTTGAGAATGAGTATATGACCCATATTGAGTCACCGACCATGCTAGAGACACTTATTGAGAGTGAATCACAAGTCGAACTTTGAAGGAGTCAAAGTGGGAAAGTTCCTTGTAGACACTTCGAAGTAGAGGATTTCACATGCATTTCACTTGATGTTGATGAGCCTAGCTCATTCCAAGAGGCCTTGAATTCTCCTACTATGGACCAGTAAATGTCTATTATAAAAGACGAGCTTAGTTCTATGGAGAAGAATAAAGTCTGGGAACTTGTGGATCTGCTGCCTAATAGAAGATTAATTGGAAACAAGTGGGTCTTGAAAATCAAGAGAAAAACAGATGGAACTATAGATAAGTATAAAGCCCACTTAGTGGCAAAATGGTTCACCTAAATTGAGGGAGTGGACTACAATGAGACATTCTCCGCGGAGGTGAGAATGGCCTTGATTCGACTAATCCTAGTATCGTCACACATATGGATCTGAAACTCTTCCAAATGGATGTGAAGATTGCTTTTCTGAATGGTGATTTGATGGAAGAGATCTATATTGAGCAACCTAAAGGTTTTGTAGCCTCTGGCCTGAGCACAAAATGTGCAAGTCCATATATTGTTTCAAACAGTCATAAAGACAATGTTATATTAAATTCCATAGGGCTATAATGACTTATAGTTTTGAAATGCTTCAAGAAGACCATCGTGTATACATTAAAAAGTATAAGAAAAACATCCAGATATTATATTTGTATGTTGATGATATTTTATTAGTTGGGAATGATCTAGAGCAACTTATTGCTACGAAGGAGTGGTTGTCCTCCAAACTTGAGATGAAGGACATGGGTGAGGCGACTTACATACTTGGTGTTAAGATATATTGAATCGCTCTCAAAGGTTTCCTACTATGCCACAAGAAACATATATCCAAAGGATTATTGAGTGATTCGGTATGTAAGAATCAAAACCCATAGATACTCCAGTTGACAAAGGGCATACTATAAGTCTTAACATGTATCTGCAGACAGAAGCTGAGAGGAACAAAATATCTCGTGTTCCAAATGCAAGTGCAGTTAGTAGTTTGATGTACGCGATGCTCTGCACGTGTCCAGATATTGCATATGCAGTGGGTCTCGTTAGTCGATATCAGAGTAATCCAAGACAAAGTCATTGTCAAGCAGTGAAGAGGATTTTTCGATACCTTTGGGGAACCTCGAGTCAGATGCTATGTTTCCAAGGAACCGATTTGCTGTTACAGGGATATAGTGAAGCTGATTGGGCAGCAGACCTAGATGAATGTAAATCGACCTCAGGTTATGCCTTCATGCTAGGAGGCGGTACAGTCTCATGGTCTAGCAAGAAGCAGTCGTGTGTCGCTCCCTCCACTATGGAGTCTAAAAACATTGCTTGTAGTGGAGCAGTACAAGAAGCCGTATGGTTGAGAATATTCCTAAAGAACTTGGGTGTTGTCGCGACTGGTATGAACCCGTCACTGTATTTTGTGATAATATAGCTGCACTTGATTTTGCAAAAGACCCAAAGTACCATTGAAAGTCAAAACATATTGATGTTAAATATCACTATATGCGAGACATTGTTACACATAAACATATAATGTTAACTCATATTTCTACAACTAAAATGGATGCGGATCACTTAACTAAGGCAATTATCCGGGTCACACATCAGACTCATATAAGAACTGTGGGCCTCAAGACCCTATGAGTTTATGTTACAGTATAGGATCTTGGTACCTTGTTATATATGGATGTTATTTTATGTTATAATGGGTGGTTTGTGCACTTTAATATACATGAGCACACAATAGTGTGAGATTATCATTAATTCATCGGCAGGCCAAAGTTCACTACTCGCATGAGCTACCATCAATATCTTGGATATTGGAGGATGAGATATACACATGGTATCTTTATTGCCTCAACCAAGGGTTCGAGATGAGAATCCATAATGGAATTAACATGATCAATTCAAATTGACATCTCGAAAATCATGTAGCCTGTAAGTAATTAAGGATGAACATTAGGGATGTTCAAGTTGACGCATGGATGTGACTGTGGGGCGTTAGGTGGCGACCAGTTGCATGGTTGCGAAAAGCTTATAACCTGCATGGTGTGGATTCCGAAGCACATTTAATGTGATCCACCATGACGTGTGATTCATACCACACTTGTTATATTAAAAACCAAAACACCTACTCATGAGGCAAAAGATGATCATGTTCCTTTTTGCTACTATGCAATGTTAATAAGTAGGTGACCCATAGTGCCCTCATAGACCTTAGACTGCATTAGAAAACTTTACTTTGATTATTCACTTTGGCATGTACTCTTTAGGGTCAAGTATGAGACTTGTCTGGGACATTGCTGAGACAATGGTTAGGGTCAGAGTAGAATAATGTATATTGTAAAGGAAGATCATGTGATATCACACTCTGTTTTGGTACCACAAGAAAACAATACACATTATGCGCGCATTGAAAGTAATTGTGTATGAATTGGCTAGGTAATCTTTTGATCTAGGCTCATGAGGGATTAGTTGAGAACTTAGTTCGGTGTGGTCAAATCAAGTCTAGGGCAAGCAGAGCAATTTTTGTTTTGTAGGTATTCAAGAGATGAGGTGTTCTATGCCAATTACTTGAAAACTTGGTATGGTTATCTCTAACAAAATGTTCACTCCAGTAGGTCGCCCACCGCATTTTCCCTTTATATGAAGGAATACTCACGATGTGATAATGAACAACAACTCTTATTTGAGCATGTAACCCTTCCCACATACGGGACGAGTGAGAGATATAGACGTGAGGGTGCATCCCTAGTGTGAGGGTACACCCAAATGGACCACAACGTTACCACATGAAGGGACGTGATATCTTCATGAGGGGTTTACCTTCTATGAATAGCATGCACCATGTACCATAAGGGTACCCATTCATGAGGATGTTACTTCCACATGAATGAGATGATCCTTTATCTCATTTTAAAATGAGAGGGGGGGAAGGTCTTTACAAACTACAATACACACGAGAAAGTGTGAAAGTTATACTCTTGAGAGAGAGGGAGAAAGAGTGTGTGTGTGAGAGAGAGTACAATCCCTCTCCCATTTGAGATCTAAGGAGAGATCTGACCCCGATAGATAAAGAGTTGTCAAAAAAGTCGAGCTTGTATTGCTTCTATCGCATTTTGTGAGAGTATTCTTGAGCTTCCACCTTGCTCGGGATTTACGGTGTAGAACAGATTTCGGCAGCTCTAGTAGTTGTCGAACGTGCCTACATGAGTTAATCATTTACCTCCACATTCGTTCATCAAAATTGTTGTGCGAGCACTCAGGTATGATACTCGGTTTTCGGTTATTTTATTTTACTTCCGCTTTAGCCGTTGGACTGTATTTTCCCAACAGTTGAAATATACGATCCTTGGAATTTGTGTCAGTTGCATGTCAACAAAACTCTTTAATCTTATTTGTCCCATGTGTAATTACGTCTACTTGCATTTTGCATTTTCTTTTTGGTGGTCATTACCTGATTTTTACAAGGAGGATTTATGGTTTTTCACTAAGGATTTTGCATATGTACTTGGAATTACCTAATAAATGATAAATCTAATTTTTGGATATCTTTTCAATTATTTCACGTATATCTTGAAACTGAGTTTGCATGAAGAAAATAAACAAAAAAAAGATCTTTCCGTTTGAATCACAAGAAATGCAAGTGTCCAATGATTTTAGGGGATTCCTTTGAAATTAATGAATGGTGATTCAAAGGACTCGCCCTTAAATCTCCCAAGTTGACCTTGAAAAGGCATTTAATAGGGTTGACTGAGGTTATCTCAAATATCCAAACTTTACTTTGAAAAGGCATTTGACAGGGTTGACTAAGGTTATCTCAAACTCAAATATCCAAACTTGACATTGAAAAGGGCATTTGACAGGGTTGGCTGAGGTTATCTCAATGAGGGAGTGTGATTGATGGGATTTGGAGATAGATAGAGAATCCGAATAGCAGGCTGCTTATCCACAGCAGACTTCTCAATGAGGGAGTGTGATTGATGGGATTATGAGATAGATAGAGAATCCGAATAGCAGGCTGCTTATCCACAGCAGACTTCTCAATGCTTATCAATGGATCCCCTAATAGGCTACTTCTAAAGCTCTTAGGAACTAAGGCAAAGGAATCCACTATCCCCTTTACTGTTTGCTATAGCTTCTGAGGCTTTCAGTGGTATGTTTGAAGGGATTTATGCTTTGGGTAAACTATTGGGCTTCCACTCATCCTTAAATAGCCCAAAGTGATGCAACACATGTAGAAATGAAGAATCTATGGCTGTGCTTGAGGTGGTTTATGGTCGCATCAGGGATAAGATTACGAAAAAAACAAAGCTTTTGGGAGTTGCATTACAAGAAACCTAGTTTGTGGATCTTTTTATGGAGAAGAACAAGATTTTGGTTTGACCCGAGGCTTGGGCCTAAAACCATCAAAGACCAGTTAGCCTATTCACAATTTTCATGGACTCCATTCCCATGAAGGTGGTGGAGGCTTTTGTTGAAAGGATTGGATAAGCTAACGAGCTTGTTAATTACAAAAACATTTTTATACCTCATTAATTACAAAAAAAAATTTATACCTAAGGAAAGGAGGACAAATGATCTGGATGCCTAATTCTAAAGTGGATTTCTCAGTTGCTTGATTTTAACATGGTGTTCAGTGAAAGATGCAATTACTAAAAAAGAAATGGAAAAGCAGGCCAAAAATTATAGGGTGCCAAAAAAATTAAGAAAAAAATTGATTAATTCAGATTTGCCTTAAAAGATCGGACTTAAAGAAATGGGTATGTGTGTGTGCTTTTAGGTAAATTTGTTTGGAGAGCTGTGGTAAAAACAATCAAGTATAAGTAAAACAAATAAAAAAGCATAAGTTCATAATTTAAGTAATCAAATACTCGATTGAGCTTGTCATTTTTTACCATTAAAACCCATTCTACAAAATAAAATTGAAGAACGTTAATCAGTCTGAATCAATGGTTTAAAAAACGGATCGGTGACCCGGATCGAGCTCCAAAAAAACCGATTCGGAACGGCGAATCGACGATCCGGATCGGGAGTCCGGTGAATCGATCAGAATAAAGCTTCAAAAAAATCCGAAAAAATTATTAAAATTCATCATAAATATTGTTTTTTAGGAATTCAATAAGAAATGAGGGTACTCCATTAAGAATTTTCATGTTTTTGAATGAATATGCGAATATTGATATGTTCTTTCCCTGCATGAACCGCCATTCAGCATTTAATTTACATCACACAAAAGGATAAACATAGAATTATCATGGAATAAGTATATCAACATACATGGACTACAATAAAGCATAAAATTAGTAACATATGATCTAAAAATAAAATGATAGATGACGTTGTTGTTCTTCTTGGTCACGCTGGTGCCATTGATTGAATTCGTTTGACAATTCATTGATTCGATCTAAAAACGAATCATCGATATTAGCGGGCGTCTGACTATTCTCAAATTTCTGAGTGTTAGTGTTTTGTTGTGTTCCCAATCCAAAATCCCCGAAGCTTGTCCATCCTTCATGCTCACCTGCACTGTCGTGCTCATCCCTACATTGTAGCTGTTGGGACTCGATATGTGAATAATATGGCTGGGATAGGGTGGCTTCAGAATCATCATCTCTCTCATTTTCTCTTAGACCTCCTTCCTACTCTCCCTCATTAGGTGCAATATCACTGACATATTGTGGATACATTGGCTGGCTGCTTCCTCTTTCATGCTACTCGTCACTTTTTTCAATATCTTCATCACCGATAGCTTCAAGGAACGCTCTCTTGTGCAACACTGACTCCTCCTCTTCTACTACCCATTGGTCTGCTGCGTCTGTGACAAATATTGTGTCTAAGTCTATCGGCCATAGTCTTCAAGCTTCCTTCTTATTTGTCGCTCTCTGAGGTTTAAATTATAATAAACGTAGACTAGTTTATAAAGCTTCTCAGAAGCGAGTCGATTCTTCCTAGTAGTGTGCAACCATTGGAACGTACTCCAGTTGCGCTCACTGCTAGTAGCGGAACATTTCTGGGAGAGCACCTTGATTGCTATCCTCTTTAGGTGAGGTGCATCAGTACCATATATCTCCCACCATTCAGCTGGATTAAAATGTAAAAAGCATTGTAAGGGCAAGAACAATTCATAAGATTAAATATATGAATGAACAAAATATTAGCGAGGGGATAACCTGGATCCATCATAGTTCGAGAATTTCTGGCAAGTCTAGTTCCGAAGGATCCTATAGCATCCCTATACATAGCAAGCTAAAACAAATATATTACGTTTTAGTGCATTATTCCTCATAAATATAACAACTTAATGAAGTTCTTACCCAAACATTAAATAATACCTCTTGTATTGCTGCTACTTGGTTTTGATGGCTTATCTCTAACCTTGCAATAATGTATCTGACCCCTTCCATAATCTTCTGGGGTTGTTCAGGTGTCAAATAGAAAAATTTGGGGTTGAAGTAGTAACCTAAAAAATATATAGGTAGAAAAATGTCATTTACAATTTCATGAAAAAATGATTTAAATTGAAACATTGTAATGATATAAATATATATTTATCAGCATAATGAATTGGACGTCCAAATTTGGTGTTCCACCTCTTTTCTATAATCTCGATCACTTTGCTAGCAAAATTACACTTCTCCCCAATAGCTGATTTCGCCCTCTCAATACCTTCATAAAGGATACCCATGGTAGCTTTCTTGTCAGCATCCACCATTCTTAACACCGTGACCAAAGGGGCAGTGGCCTCTACAACTCTGGAACATCAAGACCAGAACAACCTATTTGAGATTATCTTGTCCACTTTTATACCGGTACTGAACTTCGAGAGGCGGTTAGTTAACCACTCTTCACAAGTAAACAATCTCTTTAATGCACCTTCAGATTCTCGAATGGAGTCCACAGCTAAGTAATCGGTCGCAAAGCGGGTTATGACAGGCCTGATTATCTCTTTTTTCTTAGAGTGTTCTCTAAACAGAAATAAAATTTTATGAGTGGTTGTATATAAATCTCGATACCAACCTTGCTTCATCTAGAGTCTCCTTTACAATTTTGATCTCACCGATCTCTTCTAACATAAGATCGATGATGTGTGCAGCACACGGGATCCATACTAAATGCTTCCTCTTATCCATCAACTTGCTGCACGCAGAAACACATGCACGCGCATTGTCCTTAATAAACTGGACTACATGCTTATCTCCCACCACCTCCACTATCTGATCATATAGTCGTACGTAGAAGTTTGCATCCTTCTTCGTCCCTAATACGTCTTTGCTAGACAAAAAAACTGTACCTTTTGGGGAATAGGCCAAGAAGTTTAAAAACTCATTTTTGCTAACTTTATTCAACCAACCATCACTCATGAGAGTAATTCCTGTCCTTGGCCAACTCTGTTTATATTCTTCAATCCACTTTTTAACTTCCTCTACCTCTTTATCTAATATTAGCCCATTGAGCTCATATGCCGTCGGGGGTTTTACCCCGGGCCCGACTCTTTGGATTGCACTAATCATAGGTGGAAAATATGGGCTATTGGTTGCATCAAAGGGAATCCCTTTATCGTAGAACCATTTAGCAACATATCTCCCTAACATGTTTCTTGTACCTTTAACCATGCCTTTTAGGGTCATCTGTTGTGACTTAGGCTTTGAGAGAAATGGGTCTTTATGACCATGACCTGCAATACTGGCACTCCTAGGTAACCTAGAAACAATTTCTTCAACAACTGATTCTCCTTGATACATATTGCCACCAATCCCTCCATACATATTTGAGTTAGGCCAGCCATACATGCTCGAGCTGGGCCCGCCATGCATATCTGAACTAGGCCCACCATGCATATCGGAGCTAGGCCCACCATGCATGTCTGAGCTATGCCCACCGGGCATTCTAAACCCACGTTCCCTCTAATATTGTTCATGTAAACTCAATCTTGTGGCCATGTCCAGCTCATTATTATATTGCTCTTCTAGGTCATTATTATATTGCTCTTCTGTATCATTCCTGCTTGATGGTGTATATAAACTAGCTATCTCATCATTCATCCTATGTTTGGCAATTTTTTTACCTTTATTAGCATTAAGAATTGCCACCATCTGTTTTTTTACATTACTAGGGACACTAGTGCATGCAGAAACTTTTTCGTTAACCCCTACCAAGTGTTGCTTGAACCTATGTACCCCACTACTTATCACTCTTTGACAGTAATTACAAATAATTTTGTCTTTCTTGTTGGGATCAAGTCTGACCCCATGTTGCCATGCAGGGTCTTCTGCAGATCTTGACATGATTCAACTGTTTTAAGATGTAAAAAGTATAAAATTAACCTGACAGTTCAAAAAGAAAAATAATCACCATGTGTAGTGATAATATGTTGCTGTAGTTCATATAGTCATATTCATTGTTATTTGTTAGTGCAAAATACATTTTTTAACAATAATATTTTCGTACTTATCAATTACTAACATTCAGAATAATATAATACAAAATGCAAGCGCCAAACATGGCTACAACTCAATTATCAAGAACATACATTTTTTGCATTAAAAAATTAATAATAAAAACAATTCTTCAAAGAGCCAGCTAACATGAGTCATTTCAACTAAAAAATCCATGAACAACAGATAAAAAAAATGCAGTTTTGCATTAAAAATATAATAACATGCATTTTTTTGCATAAATTATCCATCAACATACAATTTTTTCAACAAAAACTTTAACAATAAAAATTTAAACTATGGTTTAATACCTCATGATAATTAAAACCTTGTCACGATTTTCACATCTTTTCGAAAAATCATCATTTTTCAAAAAATTCGATCATGGAAAAAAAAAAAAAAAAAAAAATTACAGCAAACTCAAACAATAAAAATTAAAAATTAGGTTTAATACATCATGATAATCAAAACTTTATCACGATTTTCACATCTTTTCGGAAAATCATCATTTTTCAAAAAATTCGATCATGGATAAAAAGAAAAAAAAAAAAAAAAAGGAGAGCAAATTTTCAAAAAATTCGATCATGGATTGCAAAAAAAAAATCGATCATGGATTAAAAAAAAAAATTAACAAATTTTCAAAAAGTTCGATCATGGATTAAAAAAAAAAAATCACAAATTTTCAAAAAATTCGATCATGGATTACAAAAAAAAATTCGATCATGGATTAAAAAAAAAAATCACAAATTTTCAAAAAATTCAATCATGGATTACAAAAAATTCGATCATGGATTACAAAAAATTCGATCATGGATTACAAAAAAAAAAAAAACATAAAAAAACAAAAAATTCGATCGTGGATTACAAGAACAGAAAAAAACAATTCGATCATGGATTACAAAAAATTCAATCATGGGTTACAAAAAAAAAAAAAAAACAAAAAATTCGATCATGGATTACAAGAAAAAAAAACAAACATTTCGATCATGGATTACAAAAAAGTCGATCATGGATTACAGAAAATTCTATCATGGATTACAAAAAATTCGATCATGCATTACATAAAATTCGATCATGGATTACAAAAAAAAAAAACAAAAAAAAACGAAAAATGCGATCGTGGATTACAAAAAAAGAAAAAAACAATTAGATCATGGATTACAAAAAATTCAATCATGGATTACAAAAAACTCTATCATGGGTTACATAAAAAACAAAAAACAAAAAATTCGATCATGGATTACAAAAAAAAAAACAAACATTTCGATTATGGATTACAAAAAAAAAAAACAAACCTTTCGATCATGGTAACAAAACATTCGATCATGGATTACAAAAAATTCTATCATGGGTTACAAAAATAAAAAATAAAATTCGATCATGGATTACAAGAAAAAAAAACAAACATTTCGATCATGGATTACAAAAAATTCGATCATGGATTACAAAAAATTCTATCATGGGTTACAAAAAAAAAAAAAGAACAAAAAATTCGATCATGGATTACAAAAAAAAAAAAAAAAAACAATTCGATCATGGATTACAAAAAAATCGATCAAGTATTACAAAACATTCGATCATGGATTACAAAAAAAATAAAAAAAATTAAAAAAAATAAAAAAAAATTCTGTTCTTCACAGAGCCATTTTACATAAGCGATTTTAACTCAAAAATCCACCTCTAAGTGAATAAATTACATCCAATTGAGTATATTTTCTGATAAACAACAATATAAGGAATCAAAACCCTAAGTTTTTAACACATTATTTCTAATATATCATGAAAACAAAATCAAAAGGCGGAAAAAAAAAAAAAAAACAACGGAATTTTGGTTCCGCAGACATCTCAGTGTTCATCTCAAATTTCATGATGTAATTGACCAGATTACGTAAAATTGAAAATTTTAAATCATACTAGACACAATAAGGATTAAAAACCCTAATTATTGAACTCATTATGTTCAAAATATGCCGTGAAATAAATCAAATGGCGGAAAAAAAAAAAACCCAAACTTCTTACTTGATTTTGTGAACCGAAGCCTTCAATCTCCAAAAAACTCTGTTTTTCTCAACGATTATCACAAATTAGTAACAAAAGGTTTTGATTCACAGCTTTACCATCAAAATGCCTACAAATTTTGAAAGATTCATGCCCTATTTGGCATGAAACTTTCAGAAAAGGCGGAAACCCTAAACACCAAATTTTTCGTGATCCAAAAACACCAAAATTTTCAACCATTTAATCTTTGAAAAAGCTGAATAAAGCTGTTTACAGCCTGCAAATTAGATCACATGCAAAAAAAAACAAGAAAAATGATCAAAAAATGACAAATTTCAAAGAATCCCATGAAGAATACTGTGCAACCCGTGTTCTTCACGGACTCGCCGATTCCGTACAGTGACTCGGCGAGTCACTGAGCAGAATCGTCCGGTTCTCTCTAGAACCAAACGATTTTCGATTTTTTAGCCGATACGATCCCCTTTTTACGATTTTTGAGTCGAACCGGGCTCGCCCGGTTCGACTCGGCGTTTTTTAAAACACTGGTCTGAATAGCAGGTTCAAGAACAGGAGAATAACCAAGTAAAATTGAGAGAGAGAGAGAGAGAGGGGTTAAATTTCACGATTTGAAGCAAAACAATTTTTTAGGTTATTTTAAAAAAATTTGATACAAAAAATGTATCTTCTAGCATGCGAGGCGAGTTTTACGGGGATTGTTTAAGGTTGTCACCATATACAAGATACATTTTTTTTTTTTATTGTCGAGTCTTATTCCAATTATCTGAAATCAGCCAACAATATCTTATTTTATTTATTTTGTATACATTTTATATCACCAATACAAACCGATCTAGATCCTGATTAACAATGCAACAATCCGACAAAAATATGCCGGTCCTACCCAACCAATCCGGATTTTAAAACCCTGTCGCATCCATCACAAACAAATGGGGCACTTTTGATATTAATGGAACTCAGAGCTCTCTCAGTAAAAACGGCCTAAAGCTCTTTGATTTCGGCCTCAGATCCTTGCTGGCATTCTTATAGTGTGTTGATCTCGCAGTGAGCTGCATTTTGGTATCAGTTTCAAGGGTTTTCACGCTCTTTAAGGCTTTGATTTTATCGATAAGTGCTTATTGGTTCGGTAAGGGGTTTTCTTTCTCCATTAGCACCTTTTTTCAGGTTCCTTTCGAATTCCTTCCATGAACTTTACTGATCAATGTCTTGGATCGGGCTGTAATCGTGTTCATAAACGATTTCACTTCTGGTTGTTGACTCTTTCATAGCAGTGAGATTTAACGGTTTTGCGTGGTTTTAGCCCTTACACTATATTTGTTGGGTTTTGAAGGTTTAGGTGTTTGTATACAGTTAATTTGTCTGATTTTGGGGAGATTTGGTTGTGATTTATGAATTGCATAACGATTGAAAACCATTTCAGATCATTTTGAGGTGTTTGGTATTTGAGATGTGGAGTTTCCTCGCCAGTGGAGAGATCTAGTTTTTGGTTTCAGAAGTCGCATAAGGATCTTCAACTAATGCTTACTTCGTATTCAGCTATACTTGGTTATGTTTTGGTGGTTGTTGAATACTATTATGTTTCTTCATTGATGACGTTGAGATTATGTTAAGACTAAGAACACTTGGGTGAAAATTTTCTTGCTTGTTAACTTGCAGTTCTTGTGATCTAATGCAATAGCGACTGGAATCGAATTGCAACATTTGCCATGCTCGTCATATCTTTTGATTGAAGGATTTCCTGTGTGGTCTGGAGTGGAATCAAAAGTGTGCTTGAGCTTGTCTTTCAATCCAGAGACAAAAGCACATGGAAATTCAGCCAGTCCTCTAAGATTTGCCTGTTATTCAGCAGAAGAGGGAAGTTTTGATGCTGTAGTGATAATCAAAGATCTATTTTGTATACACAAAGAGGTTACAGGATAAATTTGGAGAGAGAGACTTTTGAATAAGTCTATTAGATCATTTTGAGGTGTTTGGTATTTGAGATTATCTCCCCTTCAAAATCCCTCACACCTTGCCCCTTCCTCTCTGTAAGGCTCCCCTTCAAAAACCCTCACACTTTACCCCTTCCTCTCTGTAAGACCACCAGACATGGCGCTCCACCTCTTGTCAACAAAACCGCTTCTCCTCCACTCGAACAAACCGCTATCCCCACAAAACCACTATCCAAAACCGCTTTTCAGTCCAAAAATAATGAAATACCCAAGAAACCCCTTATCATTCTCGTCTCAACCTACCTTCTCTCATGGCTGCAAAACCCTAAAATCCAATCATCTCACCCCAAATTACCCCTCCAAAATCCCCATTTTGCCCCCCATCCTTTGTCTATTTACCGGCCTGGTTGAAGAGATCGGCCACATAAAACACACAGGCTTCAAAAGCGAAGACACATTTGTGATGAAAATAACGGCTAGGACCGTTCTCACCGGCATTACATTAGGAGACAGCATCGCTGTTAATGGGGCCTGCCTAACGGTAACAGACTTCGACGCGGAGGGCTTCACCGTAGGATTGGCCCCGGAAACTCGCCGGAAAACCAACCTCGGCGACCTCTTGCTGGGTTCTCCAGTGAATCTGGAGAGGGCACTGCAACCGACGGCCAGGATGGGCGGGCACATTGTCCAAGGACACGTGGATGGCACAGGATCAATCGTGATGAAGCGAGAGGAGGGTGACTCGCTCTGGGTGAAGATTAGGGTTTCTGATGAGTTGATGAGGTACATTGTGCCCAAGGGGTTTATCGCCGTCGATGGGACTAGTTTAACGGTGGTAGATGTGATTGATGAGGAGGGGTGTTTTACCTTTATGTTGGTTGCTTATACTCAAGACAAGGTGATTATTGCTACGAAGGAGGTTGGGGATAGGGTTAATTTGGAGGTGGATATTTTGGGTAAGTATGTGGAGAGATTGTTGAGACTAGGGCCTAACCCTAACCCTAACCCTAAGCTTAGTGATTCTTCTTAACTTAATTTAATAAGGGAGTACGTGTCCAAATAATAGAGATATTGGGGGCTTGTAAGATGCTGACAAGCCTCGACAAATATACCATTAGAATACAAGCGAGTCTGGAATACCTGTGAAAGTTTTTTCAAAGTCGCACTTTCTAGAGAAACTTCTAAGGTGCATTGGATTCCTTTTCATTTTCTGCAGCTTTGGCCTTGCCTCTAGAGTTGATTTCTCTGAAAAAAATTTGAGAAACAAGGGAGAATGTAAAACTCAGATAATGGTGGTTAAAATCTATGAAACATGATTTCTGCAGAGTTTTCCATATTTGAAGTTTTTCTTACTCTTTTAGATTGAGATAGAGCTGGGTGTATATAGAAAATGATCCTTTATTGTAGATCTATTGTTGGTGGCTTGCATTTGGTGGGGATTAGTTGGAAGTGCTGACCAATGAATGAAGTGGTTGAGAGTTCCTTACTGTAGACAATTTTCAGGCTCACTAAAACCGAAAAGTAAATGGACTTCAGCCATGGGATGAGGATACATTTCAAGTGACAACATAAACATAAGTGGATAAATGTCAAACTACAAAAACAGAGTCAATTGTGCTAAATGTTTGGGCTTCAAGTTGAGAAATATTTTGAAATCAATTCAAATGCAAGCATTAGCAGAAATATTGCTCTAAGCTGTTTAAACTTGTGTGCTGATCTAACACTCAGTATTTAAAGTTCATCACATTTTGCTCTCTTAAACTTACACGGTTACACCTACAAGTAGAATTTGAATGCTATTGAAGTTTTGTTCGAGGCATCATTAAACCTTAGTATTTTCCCACTTCTTTCAATACAACCTTATGTTGAGTTATCAAGTCAACAAAAACCATACATGAATGGAGGTGTCCTAGTGACTTGATCCTCCACACAAGTCTTACACTGAAAGCCAATGATAAAGGGTAGATGAGCCCTAACTCTTTCAATTTGGCCCTTGTTTTCAGAAATATCTGAATTAGTTTTCATGTGCACACACAATGTTTGGTAATCAGGATAATGCATGGATTTGTTGATTCATTGGGGTTTGTGTTAGCTTTTGGATCCGGGTTCAGCGATGGTGATGAAGCTTCTAATTGCATTTATTGGAAAGTTGTTCTTGTTCAATCCTTTTACATGGTTTGTGAAGTAGGCTTGGATGTGTGAAATTCATGTTCATGCCTCAGTATAAGTTGCTTTTTGGGAAATTTATCAAAATATACTTGAGATATGAAATATTTAACAATTTTCCGTATTGTTTGATTTTATTTCAAAATACCTATGAAAATATCTAGGATCATGAATTCGAATAGTTGCAAATGTGCAAAATGATAAATAATGCATCTGTCATTGGCATTTTGAAAATTTTCCCTTTTTTTTTATATGATGATGGTGTCATCTGCAACACATGAGATGCCATGCTGATGTCTTTACCTACAAAAGATATCATGCTGATATAACCTCTCTTGTAGGTGGGTTGGCTGTCACTACATGCCCATGTATGATGTTCCAATTATGTGGTCAGGTGGAAAATGATCAATATGCTTAGTAATAATCGTTAAGTGATTTGCGTGTTATCATTTATGGTCAAATGGTGAAATCTATTTCTTCTTCTCTCTCTCTCTCTCTCTCTCTCTCTCTCTCTCTCTATATATATATATATATATATATATATATATCTAACGTAACAACTACTAAGCACTGAGGGGTGTTTCATCCAAGTATGGGATTTTAGAGTACCCTGTTGTGCAAAGTGTATCATGCATTTTGAGGTTGATATCTGATAAAAAATGGTAAGCTTATTTCATTTATGACGGGTTGCTTAACATCTCTCTCTCTCTCTCTCGGATGAATCAGTCGGGATCATGGGCCCCTAAAACATGCATCTCTTCTTTGTTGGGATGCTTGCAATGGGATTATTGCTTGTCAAGTTTCCAACAGAAATGAAGCCCAATGATTAGGAATGATACCCAAAATGGTTGTAATGAACTGCATAATGGGTATGTCATGGATGCCCCTTGAGATAAAACTCAAATTATCCATTTCCATCCATTATTCAACCATTATTGGGGTGTGTTTGATAACTGGAAGTCGTGGCTTCCAGTTATTGTTGCACTTCCCATTTGTTAAAGGGAATTGTAATGATGTTTTGGAAGCTGCTGCTTCCCACAACTTTCAAAATGGCGTTGGATTGCACGTAAATGGGGAAGCTGCGTCTTCCATGCTAACCCATGGAAGCAGTGCTTTCGGAACACGCCCTTAGGGGTAGGTAAATCATATCTTCGTAACACGCCCTTACGGGCAAGTAAATCATATATATTGTGTATATTTCAGCAAAATGATTTATATATTGTGTATATTTCAGCAAAAAAAAGGCGACTTGCTACAGTAAATCGGCAAGTTGCAGTTATATATTGTTTATATTTCAGCAAAAAACGGCGAATTGCTACAGTAAATCGGCAAGTTGCTGCAGTAAAATGGCAGAATTGGCGAGCAGCTACAGTGAAACGGCGCCCCGTGTCCATGGGCACAAGGTCTCATGCTTCTTCACACACTTCACACGTGTTCTCTAGTGGTATCAAGGAAAGTTTTACCATCAATCTCCTTTCAATTTTTCGATGTGGGATTTGAATGGTACTTGGCTTCAAAAGGTAATACAATATAATATTTTATTCATGTGGATAATGCCACAAGTGGGGCAGTGGTGTAGTTTAGAGTGAGAAAAAAACCATTTTGACTTTGTAGGGAGTGGTTTGTCTGCATTGTGGTTGGACCAGTTAAATCTGGCCCCGCACAGAGGAAGGTTATCAGTTCATTGCCCATGATATATTTTATCAATAACTTCCTTGCTGGCATTCTTCTTCCTAGCATATTTCTTTCATGATTCCACCGAAATACATTGAAATCTCCTCTATGCATCATTGAGTATTACAGCCTGTGTCTTTCATGCACTCTGTAGCCTAGTTGCTTTGGTGTTTAGAATAGATGTTTTCGTCGTTCCATCATGAGATATCCAGTTGGATCTTTTCTCATTCACTGATATTCTATTGAGTTCCTATTTAGTAGATTCAATGTAAATTTTTTCTCTTAATGAGACTTCATGCACATATTGTGTAATTAAATAGGTAGTTGTGAATCATCCAAAAAAGATGAAACAGGTAATTGTCTTTGGCACGTTAATCGGGCTAGTATTGCTAGTCTACTGCTGTTAGTAATTTGTTTCCTCTCAATGAGTTTCACTTGATTTAGTGTTATCTTTAAGCTGGTAGTTTGCATATGCCTCCAAGTGCTTGTTCCTCCCCTCCTTTTTGAGTAGAAATGTACAGTCTAACTGCATTACCACAGTGGTTTCCGTGGAGAAATCTTCATTTCTAAAAACTTGACCTGACTTTGTCTTGCAGAGAAGTTTATGCACCATTCTGAAAAATTTGATGCGAAGCTGTTCCTGTCTCGTATCCATCAAAACATAGGTGCAGCAGATCTAGAACCTGGTGCACTTGCTTTAAAAACTGACCTCAGAGGTCGGACACAACAAAAAAAGCAATTGGTGAAGGAAAACTTTGAGTGCTTTGTCTCTTGCAAAACAACCATAGACGGTAAGCTACTCTGGCGTTCAACTTGTATAGCGTGTCAGATGGTTAAGAGTGGCAACTTACATGCACTGAATGTCTTTGCTTTATGGTTTTTATGCACATACTGGGAAATAGAATACATCTTCTATTTCTGATATACCCAGGGAGCAGAACTTTTGGTTGTACAAGGAAATGACTTAGACACTTGGGTTTTTATGTGATCGTTTTTGCTCTTGTGTTGGAAATATAGTTCTATTTGTGAACTGATAACCTTCCTCCAAAAACCATTGTTAGTGAAGTTTAGAGTGAGAAAAAACAAGATTTTGAGGATTTGTGGAGAGATGGAACCTCCTTGAATGGTCACGAAATTAAAAGATATTCATTCCCGATCTTTTTGAGACTTTTAGTGGTTGTAAAAGAGGAGATTTGGGAATCAAAACATTTGGGTTTGGCCTGATACCAATTCCACTTCAAGAATGTTGGTATATTTCAACAGTTTTTATTAGCTTATGTATTTGTTTTTTTCACAATGTTTTTCTCTTGCTATTTGTATTTTTTTAATTTTGCGTTTGAGTTTGAACTATTTAATTTACAGTCTAAAGTCGTAGATGTTTATGTTTGATTTGTACTTCTGATTTCTGCGTTCTGAACAATATATTACTTACAAAACTTATTTATTGAACAAAAAAAGTCATTTCTATATACAATATAATGGGGAGAGGTGAGGGGTAAAAATCTGCAAGTATCTGCACTTCCCCAAGAGGCAGAGGTCGCCTTTGTCTCTAGGCACCCACCTAGGCGGCTGCCTTTGCCTTTTTTAACATTGCTCCTAGCCCTTGGATGGCTTTCGAACTGTCACAAAGTTTGAGAAAAAATTTTTAAACTTGGAGTCTAGTCAATGACACTCTTATGACCACCCAATCTGAAATCTGGCGGACAAGAGCAATTGTGACCTCTATACCAAAAGTAAATGTTCTCTTTCTATACTTTTCTTAAACAAACACACCCGCACGCACACATGCGCAATGTTTTATACTGGTTCGGGTCGCCCGACTTGACCTGCCCTGAGTCTGGTCCCATCATTTGGACCCAAACCGGCCCTGGATCTAGACCCAGACCCGGTTTGGGTTGACAGCCGGGTCAGTGGTTCTAACCAACCCAATTGCCACTCCTAATATAAAAGAGCCATCATATTTATTCTCTTGTCTGTAATATATGTTTGCTTGGCTTTCATTTTTTTTTGCACACGGTACTATATTGCGTAGCCCTTTCCATCTTGGGTCTTACATTTTTTTACCCCTCTCTCTATATGTGGGAACTCATATTTTTGGCTTTGTCCTCTTTTTCCTTTCCCAGATTTATTTCTTATGCCTGTGAGGTCCCTGATTCGTTATTTTTATGCTTCCATTTTATTTCATTTGGGATTATCACGTTTTTACTTTCTATTCCTTGCGATTTTTATGTTTAACTAAGTCAAGCATTTTAATTGTTCTCTTCTAGGTAGAGAAAATTTTGAAAGGATATACTTAGTGAGAGATTGGGCTAGAGAAGGCGTCAAGTAGAGCGAAAGAGGGATTGGAGAAAAATAATAGTATTTGCATTGCATTATAGAGGAGTAGGAGATGGGAGAAAGAGAGCAAGCAACATAGATTAGGAGTGAGCGGCATCGTTTACACACTCACTGATGTCGAAGAGCTTGGGGCATGGATGGAAGGGTGTCTTGATACCCACCCACTCTTTGAGCCTCTTTCTGAGGAAGAAGTGCATGCCGACCCTTTTGCAGCGATCTTGGATTTGGCTACTGAGGAGGGTACCACCGCCGACTGAATGCAGTAGCAACTAGTTGATGGGGATAAGTTTTTCCTTTCTGGCTTTTACTATGTTGAAGAACGTAAGAGAAGTTAAGGATACTGTTCCTTTCGCTCTAGGGTTTCCTTCATGAGTGGATATGAGGTGAAGAAATCCCACCATTTCTATCTTTTTGTATTATTTATTCTTCAATGTGAAATCCTTCATATGAATGGAGCACTTATTTCTCTTTTTCTTGGATTATTTATTCTTTCATTTATTTCGTTGGAATATTTATCTTGTATTTTACTTAATAACAATGCCTTGTTCTACAATGAACCTTCTGCATCGATGTGATAATGGAAAATGACCTCTAATGACATTCAATATTCTTCAAACTTAATAAATCGTCATCAACAATCTCTATGGAGCGTGTTCCTCAAGAAGAAAAATTGCAATGTGGATCCAGTATGGGTTGTTACTATGAAGGCTGAAATTTTCTAATAAGATCTGCATATTTGTTTTCTTTTGGACTATTGATGTTGTACACTAGATTAAATTGCATCCTCGTCACATTCATATGCCTCAAAATTTTCTTTTTCAAGTGTTGGAAAAGATGAGCCCCTGCACCTGTTCTTTGTGAGAAAGGCTCAGCAGAAGTTTGTGACATGGGTAAGTAATGATGAGGCCCCCACCTAGTCTCTATGGGAGGGTGACAGCATGAATTTTGGTCCTCTGGAGAACCACACTTGCTTCCAAACACTAAAACAGTGGTATTGAGTTTTAATGTTATCTAACTACTTTATAATCTTGTCTTGGTATTCTTAATGTATGGGAATGAAATTGTTGAGCATGAGAATCGAATTGAATTTAATTTATACTCTTCTCTTGGTTTTCTTAATTTATGGGAATGAAACTGTAGAGCATGAGAATTGTGAAAACGAGCCACATTTGCATGCTGAATAAGAGAGAACTTGGGCATGCTCCACTAAATGAAAAGCCTGGGTTGGATCCTTTCTGGAACAAATTAGTTGAAACCCTATGCATTGATATAGGTCATAAGATACTTATTAGTCCAACAATTCGAGTGTCTCATTTCCCTTTCATGATATTCAGAACTACCTAGAGTAATAACATGGTCCATTTAACCAATTATGCCTAGGAAAATGGTGTATAGATGCACGTTGTTGCATGGCTATTGCGGTATAACCCAACATGTTGCTTTCTAAAGGATGTGAAGGATCCAATGCCAAAGTAGAGCAGGAGACCACCTTTCAAGTTCAGAATGGCAAAATATTGGTTCTGAACCTATGCTTTGAGTTAGTTTATCTTATAGGTGACAGAGATGTCCTATAAGCAAAGAAATCAGAGCAACTTTGGAAACATCTCAAGGACATTCAAAGTTTAGATGGAATTTCTGAGCAAGGTTCTGTATGTATCATTGACAGTTCAAGGACGATACGTGAATCATCACTGGAGGGATTTATGGAATGGATTATTGTGATGTTTTGTCAGACTATCCACCTATTCATGTCATGAGTGGGCACAGGCGGAGTAAAGAATGCCCTAAGAAACTTTGAGCTTGCCATTGGAACATGAGGACCTACTCGTTCAAATGCTTATTTGAGTAAGCAAAAGATTTAAAGTTTGAAACTGGGCTTTAGAGGGGAGCTTTTGTCGCACTATGATCCAAAAAATCCTAAACTCTGAGTCATCTATTAGCAACTGCTCCAACACTCAAAGGGGCAACCATGGATGGATAGAATGAGGACCCGCCATTTCTAGCAGCAAGCGCCAAAGCAAGTTGTCTGCACTCAAAACCAGAAACCAGGAAGTGGTTTTCCAAGAAGGTTGCAGGAGCCTGATAGTTTGGAAGGTGAAAGCAATTGCTTACTTTCCCAAAAGTTTTTGACATGAAATGTCATGCAGCCTCTTCTGCCATTAGAAGACTAAAATAACTATTTGGGTAATACATGAATGCCTCCCATTGTGATCTTTGGCATGTCCCTTAACCTCGAGTCCTGCCCAGAGTTCTTCATGGAGACATTATCGCATTAGGCCCATCAATTGTCCAACACACTAGTCTTGAAGGAGTCTCTATGCTTGTGCTAGAAGTATCTGAAGGCGGTGGCCTCCCTTGCTTTCCTTTTTCCTCCAGTCATGTCATTGCTCTCAGATTTCCACAAATTGTGAGCATGACTAGATAGTTCAAAGTTATGTGTTAACTAAAGCGAAGTCTGTAATAAATGCAGTATGGTACATAGATATACAAAGAGGTAAATAAAATTGCTTAATTGTAAACAGTATCTTCTATATTAAGTACTGCAGTATACAATTTCGCAAGTGAAGCATATACTATTTCTTAATGCAAAGCATGTGTACTGTACATTGTTATTTAAAGAATATTATATGCATTTTTAGCTTTGAAAAACATTGTTTTATGTCAAAATTAAATACTGTTTTACTTTTGTATACAATATTTTGTGCACTAATACTTGTGCTACTTCTTAAAGTCGGGTACATATGCTTGTTTTCCATCAAACCACAGTTTTTCATTTTGACATGTTTCTATTATTATCAACACATGCTTTCTCATTGATTTCTTGGTTAGATATTCATAGCTTCCTTCATAAATTTGAATTCTTATTGTTATCTTTCAAATGTACTTGTTCAGAAAATATGATTTTCAAGTTGTCACTACTGTGTATGTTTTAATTAGGTTATTTAAAATTAGGATATATTTAGTTCTTTAACCTGATTTTTATTATGGGAAAGCATACAATGAGCACACTACATTTTTAGAGTGGTATTTCACAGACTCAGCTGCCAGATGTGATGACTTGGATGGTGTGAATTATTGTAGGAAAAATTTAGTATGATCATTGTATACAGTCCCTTACAAAAATAGTTCCTATTTTCACATGAGCCTGGGATGAAGGAAGATCATGGTTTTTTCCAAATAAACTCTTATCATTTTCTGGTGTTTTATGACTCAGACTCCGTTTCAGAACTTGTTAGGGTCCCAAGCCAAATCATACATGGTTCGACTTGGCTGAGTCTCAATGATAAAAAAGCCTAAATGGGCTGAAAAGTGCTGGACTTGGATGAGTCTCTAGATGTTCAATGGGACTTGCTAGGGAAACTGGCCTTGTTTTTAAACACTGATATCTTTTAATTGGATAGAATTTCACATGATTGTATCTTATATTGTGTGCTCTTTGTGTGTGTGATCTATGCTTTGTGTCCATCATATTTCACAGGTTCAATAGTAGTTTCTAATTACATGTGTGTTACACCCTTATAATTTTAATATTATAGTAGTTTGACGTTATGACTGTGAGAGACATACTTAGAATTATACTGTCCATTGTTTGATCCAGTGTTTCAAAAAGCGCTAAGTGGCACCTAGGCAGCTATAGGGGTCCAGGCCGCCCAATATCTAGGTGGACGCCTAGAACTTGGGCGGCCCAGTTGAAAAAAAAAAAAAACCTGATGTCATGCCTGATATATTATAACGATTAATCCATAAGAATTTTGATAATTCATAAGACCATAATCCGTAAGACTTTTGATAATCCATATGACCATAATCCCAGTTGACAAAAAAAGAGATAGAAGTCGAGAAGAGAATTTTGATAATCCATAAGACCATAATCCATATTTTTATACAATGCTAAAACAGTAAACTGTAAAACCATACTTGCATACATTGACAGTTTGATACACGGTAGACTGTACATACAAAAGTTAGATAATAGAATTAAAAACTAGAACGTAGAAACTAAAAATAAGAAAAATATATACAAAAATTTAGAAACTATACAGTTTAGGACACAACAGTCAACACTCAACACAACAGTCAACATTGAACACCAAGAGTTTTCAGTCATCATCATCATCATCATCAAAAGAAATAGGGTAAACCTCATTATATGTATCAGATTCGAGGCCATCATCATCAGAGTCGTCTCCCTTTTCAATATAACGATTATCCTCCTCTGTTTCTTCCGAATCTGCCTCTTTCTCCTCCTCTTCTCCTATCTTCCTTTACTGGTACGTGCAGATGAGGCCCTAGGAGTCTTGGCTGTTGTACCTTTTTCTATCTTTTTGTGCTTCCCTGAACTCAAATATTGTATAATTTCTTCCCTGGTAGTCTCAAGAACATTTTTACATGGGGCAGCATCTCCCCTTAATACCGGCAAGATGTTTTTTAAACCGATAAATGGCCCCATTAGTATCCTTTCCCCAATAATTACATTTAATACGATTTTTGTTATTCAGATTCGGGTTATAACCATACTTCCAACCTGGATCACCACTTCTAGAAGAACTTGGAAAAGATATTTCCAGAGAACAAGGCTCATTTTCATCATTTTCTGGTTTTTTTAAATTCAGAAGTTGTCTAATCTCATCTTGAATTAGCTTCAAGAACCTTTTACAAGAAGCAACATTTCCTTTAATACCAGCACGGTGTTTATTGAATCGGTTAATACTTTAATTGGTGTCTTTTTTACAAAAATTACACCTTATACAATTTTTATCATTTGGTTTTTGGGTTATATAATCATATACTTCTAACCCGGATAGCTTCTTCTAGAAGTAGCAAAGATAGATCTATTCAAATGACAAGGATTTTGTTCCTGTTTTTGCTTTACAAAACTCCTATATTGCTTAATCTCCTCTCGGATAGCTTAAGAAGCATTTTTACAAGGGGCAACATCCCTTTTAATACCGGCAAGATGTTTATTAAACCGGTTTATACCACTTTTTGTATATTTTTTACAAAAAATTGCATCTAATGCAATTTTTGTCATCTGGATTCAGGTTATATGCATATTTTCGACCCGGATATCCATTTCGACTAGACATCTCAAAATAAAACAAGCAATCTCAAACTTCAAATTCCCACTTCTTTTGGTGCTAAAATAATAAAAAATACCCTCTAATAGGATTATAAAACTCCAAAACTAAATCAAATCTACCTGGGTGATGTTTGGATCCAGTTTTCGTAACTTTGAAAAACACTCCGATCAAATGAAATTCACAAAATTTAAAACTCCAAAACTAAATCAAATCTACCTGGGTGATATTTGAATTTATATTCCGTAACTTTGAAAAACACTTCGATCAAATGAAAATCACAAGATTTAGTTTTTCTTGAGGTTTCTTTGTCTTTAAAATGAGTTCCCCTAGGTTTAGGTTTCAAATGAATCTAAAACCCATTTTTATAACACTTTATGTTTAAAAAATATAAAAATAAATAAATTTTCACCCCTAGGAGGGGCGCAGGGCCTGGGCAGCCACCCAAGGACTGCCGCCAACCCAGGCCTTCTAAACCACCTAGGCGATACGCGGTTCGCTTTTTTGAACAATGGTTTGATCATTAAATTTTATTAAACTTTATTCTGTACTATAATTGAGTTTTATTAAGAGTCTTGCAGCAACTCCTCAACAATAGGGGGTTGAGTCTTTCCTTCCTTTGAAAGTTCATTCTGTTGTCGACTTTGGACTGTTGAGTAGTTGATAGTGGAATGTTTGCCATCCAAATGCTAGTGTGGTATTTTATATACAAGGCAAATTGTATATTTGTCTTTCATATGTTATGCTACACTATGTGCGTCAAATTTTATATATTATGCTAATTCTGGCTTTGTTAAACCAAATAGTAATTCTTAGCAAGAGCACCCTATGGGCTCATTGAACCCGTATTTCCATTGAGGAGAAGTTGGAGCCAAAATGATCTACATGGGGACAATTGGATTGGATATGGCCTTTTACTGGTCAAGAGTGGGTTAATGCTGTGAATGAAAACAAACTCGACCCATTGAGTAGGTTGGATCCTGATCATTGCTCTCTTCTATTGTCCATTAGTTCTATCGTTCAACCATTTGATTTGGGCGCCATGTGGTCATCGAACCCCAAAATCAGGGCTACGATTTCAGATTCCCTGTCTGCTCTCTCCTTGTAAAAACTGAATGATGTGAACATACGATATTTAGGCTGCCGCAAAGTGAACTGAGGAGAGAAGATGAGATGAGATGTAAGGAGTTATGATGCTAGAGTTTAGAGTGCTCCATGTGGCACGAGAGCTTTGCTTCAGGGGTTGTGATCATGGAAATCACATCCTGGTCATAGGCGAGCAGAGTAGGATCTACCACTTGGCTATAATCCCCATTGAAGATTGCAGATATTTGTTTTCCAGATCCATCTTGACTTGTTATATTTTTAAGTGAAACTGATGCTGACGCTGATGTACTTCCCAATGGTGGAGGTCTCATGATGGTCTTTTGGTGGTTATGGTCTTCTTGGGTCATTGAGACGCTGACTCAGCGCATTGATAATGCCTGCACCTCCCTCTTGGCTTTTGTTTGAACTCAATTTCATAAAATTTACTGTTATTGAAAAAAGAGTAGAATATGCAGTGGTCATTAGGAAACATTAGGCCCTCGGGCACGAGTGCCTATAGTTTGACACTGGTCATTCCTTTTGCAGTAAGTAGCTTGGAAATAGTCGAAGAAATATACAGAAAATGGATGACAAAAATCTTTTTCGTATAGTTGGATGCAATGTTCAAAAGGTCACAAATCCAGATTGGAATCGTCCCTTCGGATTGGACTTGATAGGGGACCGACGCTACTCCTTTACAGCACTTGGGAGGCAGTCTCGTTTGGAGAGAATTGCTGAGTTATGTTAGAAAACCGGGCAATTCTTTTGACAAGAAATGGTGATTCCCGTTCATACCAGGCAATTCAAAGATGTTGTGGACTACGATGATGAAGTCGAAGATGCCAGATTGAACAAGTATTAGAGTCTTTTAACAACGTTGCTATTAAATTGAGAAGGTTCGGAACAGTAGTATCAATAAAACAATTTGTCAATTTTGTGGCTTCTCGACTCAATTTGTTTCCTTGTTTAATTTTGTTCGTATGGTTAATTTTATGAGAACATTGGTCCAACAGCATGATTGCATGATCCCCCAATCCCCTGTAAAAAGAAAGCAAGAACAACAACTGAACCTATACAGCATTTCTAGACTGGCAAAACCAATATTATTTGATTGATCCGTTCAAGTAAAGACAAGCAAAGGTCACGGTTTTGTATTTTGACAAGGGAGTTAATAGAGGGAAGTAAATAGTTTATATAAGGGTGAGGCTAGAACGATTAAATTTAGGTGCAAGTCAAAATTTCACTAGAAGAGATTGTTTTGATGTCAAGAATCCTCAAATCGATCATCTCGACCTCAAGATGTATATGAGAAATAATGGATTTCAAGTTTTAAAAATAGTGCGTCTTGTAATGTATTATCTAGACCGTCAATTTTCAATATTTTCAAGTGCTCATAGATATGTTCGATTTGCACTATTTTTTAAGCTTTAAATTTTATAATTAGATATGAAAATAAATGTTTAGGCCATCACAAAGATTTTCATTACTTAAGTCTTAAACAATACCTTTCGACCGCGCCTTACTTTGATTGTTTAGGTTCTCCGCCCTATACAAACCATACCTTGAAGGGAGTTGTTTTAATTATTGTTTTACTGGTGGGTTAAATTGGTCATCCACGAGTTTTGAACTGATTTGGAATTATGTAAGAGCCGGCTCATTAGTTCTGGAAAGTTTTTTCTATTGAAAAAGAAAAAGAAACGGCCATTGGAAACTAGTGAAAACCAATAGAAAACCAAGGGGTCATTGACCTAGAACAGCACCCCCGGCTTAGTGAGTTTTAAACATTGGTTTCAAATAATAAATATGAAGTGCACTGTAATTAAGCTAATAATGAAAAAGGCATAACCCATTGTCATCACAACCTATTGAAATGATGGATCTTGGAGACATGGACTTGACATTTGGCCATAACTTATTCTAGGGGCGCAATTTTATATAAGGACAACTGTTTGGTGCGTCCAAGCCACCTGTTACTACGCAGGCTTGGAAATCTACACCATCCATAAAAAAAAGAAAAAGAAAGTGTAAGTCTACACCATAAATAATAGACCTCTAAAAAAAAAGTAAAATTAATGATTCAAATATTTTTTCCAAAAAAATAATATTTTAAGTTTTTAATATTTATTTATTTTTACAGTGGTAATTAAAAATTATATATTTCTTAAAAATTAGGACTACATTTTATTTCAAAAATAAATTATTTAGGGGCCCGCATTTTTATATGTGAGTATGTGGACTCATAGAAACCGAGTCCTTTATATAAGGCATAAAACCTAATAATTCGAGCGCACTTTTAAAGATGATGTTATGGGGGAAGAAATCCCTGCAATGACCTGTTAAATATGAAATTTAAAACTAAAAAATCGATGAAGATTGAGTAGATCTACAAATACTTGGAATTCTTAAAAAATAGACAGTCTAGATAATGTGTTGTAAGATGCACCTTTTTTTAAGACTTAAATTATTTTTATTCTATATCCATGTATGTCGAAGTGAAAATTATTAATTATAGGGTTTTATCGCATCAAAACTACTTTTCTATGGTGGGTTTTAGAAATGTCTTACTTCAATAAAATAATTAGATGTTTTATATAAATATTTTCCTTAGGGAATAGCTACTATGAGACCATTTGTCTTGTTACAAGGAGGTTACAATTACTCTCAGTTATTAGATGTCAAGTTAGATGACTTGAGGTGTATCACAAAGTTCGGAAAAAAAAAAAAATGGAATTTTGAGTCTATTAAATGACACTCTTATAACCATCTGATTTGAAATATGACAGACAAGAGTGATTATGATCTCCTTGTATCAAAAGTAAATTTATATACTTTTTTTTGTTCTTATTCTAGTGATCCCAATATTCTTTTTCTACTCATCATTTTACTAGATCATGATAATCCTCGACTATAATAAGCTCTCATTTAGTAATAACGATATTAAGAAAAGTATACAATGAGACCATTTACTTTTGATACAAGGTGGTCACAATTAATATTGACCATTGGATGTGAAACTGGATGGTTATATTTATTGCATTAACCAAGCTCAAAGTTCAAAAGCAATTTTTTCGAATTTTATAACATATCCAAGCTGTTAGATTTCACATCAGATGGTTATGAGTAATTGTGACCTCTAAATAGTCTCATTATAATACAGGAAAAGGTTTATATAGAGTCGAGCCTGTAAACAATCAAATTAGAGCCTACATCAAAACTTTCACTAGAAGATGTTGTTTTGATGCCCAAATATCCTCAAATCGATCATCTTGACATCAAGATGCATGGACATGAGAAAAAAAATAGATTTTAAGTTTTGGAAATAGTGCATCTTGTAATATATTTTTGGACCGTTAATTTTCAAGTTTTTATAGATCTTCGTGATCTAAACTATTTTTGAAGCTTTAAATTCGATAATTGGAGATAAAAATGTATTTTAAGGCTATCACAAAGATTTTGAATGTTGAAACCATATTTATGGACACTATTTAAAGGTAGGCTCTACTTTGATTAATTGGAGCCTCGACTCTATGCAAACAGCACCCTTATATACAATCCTTAATAATTTTAACCGAAGTTATCAATTTTTATTGCTGCAAAACACAACTACATTACATCAAACATAAGAGAGAGAGAATCAAGCGAGACCCCTCTTTTTGCTAAGCCATCAGCAACATTGGCCTCCCTATAAACATGGTTGAATGACAAAGTTAGCGACTCAGACAGGTCCATCACTTGACCTCAAATAGATCGCAACGTCCAAGGAACTCTTTGTTCCTTCTTATGCCATTTAATCACATTTAAGGAGTCACCTTCCACCGAGATAATGTTACCCAGGTTCCTAGATTTTATGAGCTGCATGTCATGGAGCAAAGGTAAACTCAGCAAAGTTGGCGGTAGTAGATCTAATAGGCCCAGCATAGGCCAGGATGACGGTACCATCAGAATTTCTGACAACACCACGAATACTTGCATCCCCCGGGTTACCAAAAGAACTACCATCAAAGTTTAATTTTAAACACCCAATGTAAGGAGGTAGCCAACGACCAACCCTCTTAGAATTTGTGACCTTTGAGAAGGCCAGATTGACTAAATTTAATCGAACATCCAACTCCGAGATACCCCTGCCAATATCTATAACCGAAAGCCAGTTCCAAGAAGTATGAAATATACGATGAAGGATACCCTCAACAGAGAGGGTAAACCCATTGACACCATCAAAGGTGCACCGGTTACGCTCTTTGCAAATTTCCCAACCGATAGCCCCCCTGATAATTTGCCACATAATAGCACCCAGCTTTGGTAAAAACATGGAAGACCAATTGTGCGATGACACCCAGACCGTCCTGAGCTAGAGTCATCTTGAATCCAAGGAAATTAAGAAAAAAGGCCTAAATTTGCGAGGCAAAACTACAATGAATAAGAAGATGTGACAGATTCACCATCTTCTATGCATATTAAGCAAACATTGGGTAAAATTTTACCTCTCTTGATGAGATTATCAATTGTCAAAATCTTATTTTGACCAGCCAGCCATATAAAGCATTGAAGCTTATGAGGAATCCTCCACTTCCACATTTGTGCAATTTGAGGCAAAGACCATCTATGTCAATCATGGAACTGAAGCAAGTACATGGCTTTCACAATGAACAAGCCATCCTGGTTATGTTCCCAAACCAGTTCATCCTCAACCGAAGGCAGAATCGCTACTTGCTGCAGCTGCTCCAGCAGCGACATATATTGCAACATAAAGCTACCTTGGACTTTGTTATATGGAAACTGGATAGACCATACAACAAACTCTCCAACCACTTGGTAGCTATCACTAATCAAAGCATTCAGGTTAGACACTATAGCAAATAATTCAAGGAAGGAAGACTTCAAAGGACAATTGCCTAACCACTTATGATGTCAGAAAGGAACTTTGCTTCTGCTTCCAACACACCACCGAATATCTCTATGAAGATAAGTTTTGCATAAATAGATATCTCTCCAGAAAGCTAAACGACACTTCTAGCCCCCCCCCCCCCCCCCCCCCCCCCCCCCCCCAATCCAAACACCGAAACCATTTAAACCATAGTTAGTGACAAGAACCTTATACCATAACTGTTCTTTGAATTTCAAACTTCTCCACCACCATTTCGTTAATAAGGCCTCATTCATCAGTGTTAGCCTTCTGATACACAGACCTCCTTCACATTTAGGGGTACAAACCCTATCCCATCTGAGCAAATGGTACTTTTTATTATCCCCGAAGGACCCCCATAAGAAGTTACACATCATCCTATCTAATTGTTTCCCAACAACCGCAGGCATTTTAAGAAGAGACATCTGATAGATTAGTAGATTTGCCAAGCAAGAATGCAACAAAGTTACCCTATTCCCAAGAGACAGATATTTAGGTTTCCATAAATCCAGCCTCACTAGAACCTGTTAGATTACTCTATTCCAAACAGAGTTAGGAAATCTTTTATTAGAAATATGCAGTCCCAAATAAACCATGGGAAAAGAATTGACTCTACAACCAAGAGTTCTAGCCAACTCCTCAATTCCCTAGTACAATTGATCCCCACCAGGGAAGTTTTTGTAAAATTGACCTTTAGACCCACTTCCACTTCACAAAATTTTAGAAATCTGACAATATTTTCGATATGCTCATTCTTAGCCTTGGCAAAAATCAATGTGTCATCGTCATATTGAATATGCAAGATAAGGGGACCATCCACACTGACTGGAAAGCTCGAGAAGTTATATTAGTCAGCATGAGGCTAAAGGACTCAACATAGTTAGTGAAGAGAAAAGGCGATAAAGGATCCCCTTGACGAAGACATCGAGTAGCTTTAAAAAAACCTTTGGGGCAGCCCTCAATAAGAACCGAGAAATACGCAGGGACAAACAACCATAAATCCAACTCCTCCACTTCACCCCAATCCCTATTATCTTCATAATATCCAACAAAATGCTTTATTCCACTCTGTCATAGACCTTTTCCATATCTAATTTAACCACAACACTTTCCACTCGCAGCTTGAGAAAAACACAGTAGATGGCTTAGCCAAGGAAGGGACTCTAATGCCAATCTCAGGTGTACAATGTTTCAACTTTTTGTACCGCTACCTATCACATGCAATTTTGTATGGTCCAATATACGTGTACATGCATTTTGTTATTTAATGAAAATTGTATATTAATATTAGAAAAAAAAAGAGAGGAAATTTTATAGATAAATTGTATTTTATTTTTATATTAAAAAATAGTCATATATTTTATATTTTACAAACAAGTCTCATTTTTTGAAAATATAAAATGTATTTTAAATTTATCTCTTTTTTATATATCCAATTAAACTCAATTTGGTATTAGAATCATATACTTATTAAAACAATCTAAATTTAAAAATAATTTAAAATTGGGTGTGGTTTCTATAAGGTTGCAACATTAAACAATCCAATTAAGACGCACCTCCAAATTTTATCATAACATGTAATTTTGGTGTAAAAAATTATTAGGATTATCTAAAAATCTAGTTTTATATCTAATTATAGCATTTTAATCTCCAAAATTGGTTAAAAACAAGTAGATCTATAAACATGTGAAAATCTTGAAAATTGACCGTCTAGATAATGTGATGCAAGATGCACTATTTTTGGAACTTAAAATTTTTTTTTTTCATATTCACACATCTCAATGTCGAGATGATCAATTAGAGGGTTTTTCTACCTTAAAATAATATTTTCCAATAGATTTTTGAGGTGCATCTTTACTTCTACATTTTAAGGTTGCAACCTTATATAAACTTTTTCTTTTAAAATTATCAAACTATCCCTGAATAGTATAAAGGTTATTTGGTAATTTTATTCATTTTAAATTATTTTAAAATATCTTTACTAAGTATATGATGCTAAAAACTATGGATGTAACAAATTTGAACACTATCAGATGTATAGGAAAAAATATAAAAATAAAACTTGATCATGTAATATAAAATATATGAGATTATTTTAAAGATTAAAAAAAAAAAACAGGATTTGTCTATAAATTTTCCCCCCAAAAAAGATGAAAAAAATTAAAAGAAAAAAAAAGAAAAAGATAAATTCCATACCTTTCCCATTTTCCCTGGTTGAAAACCCTAGACTTCCATGCATCAACTAATATTTCACGTAAGCCAAATAAATAATAGAATATTGTACATGCTCCTTGAAAGGTCCCAGATTTACTTACTGCTACCGCCCCAACTTATTGAAAATATATTGAAACCCTGGATGTATTGGAATCATACAGGCCAAAATACCCCACTATATATTTTAATATCAATTCTAGATTTCATATATTGCTCAAAAAACAAAAAAAATCTAAAATTTTGATATATTAATCCATGCAACATGTACAACTCATTTTTAAGTGTGGACTATTACCCATGCAACACATTCAACCAATGTTTGCAAAAGTCGAACCGAAACGGTTAATCGGACATGGGCCTGGAAGCGGTTTAACCGGCCTAACCGGTAAACCGGCCGATTCAACCGCTTTAACCGAACAAGTCCTGGGCAGTAAAAAAAATGTTGAAAAAAATACAAAAAAAATACAACTTTTTTTTTACTAAAATATGAAAGGCATATAAAGAATGATTAAAACAAAATATATTCAAATGAAGTTGAAAATTAATGAAAAAAATGGATTTTAACCCATTTTATATTTTTCAAAAGCTATTTTTCAAATTTTCTAAAAAAGATGAAAAAATATAAAAGTGAGTATCAATAACCAAAACAATTTTTAATCTTTACCATAATGTAAATAATATTTAAAAATGCCTTACAAATCAAATTCCTTATTTTGAGAATTTATATACATTTTTTTGAATTTTTTTTTTTATATACTGGTTGATCACCCTAACCGCCCAAAACTGGAATTGGCAAGGCCGGTTCCTATCTAACCGTGCGATTAGCGGTTAGATCGGATGATTTTACGAACAATGCATTAACTCGTTTCAAGTGAGGATTATTTTTGGCAATTTCCCCTCCCCGAGGAGGGCACATTTCATTATTTAGGGAGGTCCAAGGGGGATTTTTTTAAACTATTTTTAAATGGAAAAAGCTTACATAAGGTTGCAACCTTAAAATGTAGAATTAAAGATGCACCGCAAAATTCATCGTAAAAGGTTGTTTTAGTGTTGAAAAACCCTCCAATTGATCATTTCGACATCGACATATATGAATTGAAAAAAAAAAAAAGTCTTATAAATAGTGCATCTTGCAACACATTATATCTAGACCATCCATTTTCGATATTTTCATATATTTATAGATATACTTGATTTAAACCATTTTTGGAGTTTTAGTTAGATATGAAAATAGATTTTCAAATAATCCTAAGAATTTTTTATTCCAAAATTGTAGGTTATGAAAATATTTGGAGGTGCACATCAATTGGATTGTTTAAGGTTGCAACCTTATAAAAACTACATCCTTTTTAAATAGGGATTGTATAGAATGAGAGCATTTACCATTGGTACAAGAATATCACAATTACTTATAATCATCCGATGTGAAATTTGATAGCATTGGTGTGTCACAAAGTTTGAGAAAATTTTCTTTTAAAGTTTGAGCTTAGCCAATAGAATAAATGCAGCCACCCAACTTTTTACATCCAAGTCAAAATTAGTTGTGACCACCATGTACTAAGGAAATTGTCTCATTGTATACTTTTCATTTCAAATATATTGTCTTTGAATGAAGGATACAAGTTTGGTGAATCAATCGACTAACCTATTACCTTGCGGTCCCTTGTCTATCAAATGTCCATCTTTAATTTTCCAGGATAGCAATGGTGCTCTCATTGTTACTTTTGCCACTTTTTTAGCATTGCATCAAATAATTATGCAGAATTTTATGTTGTCGAAGTAGGCATTGATCTAGCCCTTGAACTCCATTGTTTTTTTCTCTAAATTGAAAGTGATTCGTCATTGCTTGTAAATGTTGTTCATGGGCACTGCAGGATTCCATGGGTTCACACAATTGCAGCCAACTGCCGTCACAAACTCTCAGAATATTGGTGGAGCATTTTCCACATCTACCGTGAGGCCGACATAGTAGCAGATGTTGGGATATGGATATCTCGGGTTTATTTTAATATACATCATTATGGATATATATGTATATATCTTTTGATAAGGTTAGGTATCTAGAAGATAGAGACCAAGTTACTTGGTCATCAAGTTATCATATCATATATATCTCATGTAATTGTGTGATTGTCCTCTATATATAGAGGTACTTATTGATATAAATAGTCATCCAAAATAATGAAGATATAGTCATTTAAGCTTTGGATCCGCAAACGTAAGGTTTCGGCCTGAACCACGTAAACTTCTCTCTCCATTCTATGCTCCCACAAATTCTAACATGGTATCAGAGCTTCTTGGTGATGCTGCCCAGGACTTCTTTGCAGAGAACTAATTGTCCATCTCCAATAAAAAAATTGGCTCAACTTTGTGAATACGAGGAAGAAGAGCTAGAGAGAGAAACAATACCCTGCATGTATACGAGGCATAGTGATTGATTTCTTGGAGATTGGTTATTGCAATACCCCGCGTGTATACGAGGCACAGTGATTGCCAAAGTTGTTTTCCCATACGAGAATAGGATTAATCCAGAGAGAGATACCGGTTCTAGGAGGTTGGGGTTTTGGCCACATCATCATCTTCTTGAACTCGTCAAAGTTGACGCTTCCATCACCATCCAAATCGATAGTCGAGTTCATTTGGCAACAATCTTGATACGAACACTTCTCACCAAGCTTCTTCAACACCATGTGAAGCTCCTTGACCGAAATCAAACCGTTCTTGTCGAGATCGTACATCGCAAAGGCGTCTCTCAAATCCACCATGCTAGCATTGCTATCCAAGGGTGCTTCATTGTTGATCACGGCAAACTCCTTGAGCGAGATGAAGCCATCATCGTCGGTGCCTCAACTGTCACTCGAGCCACCTCTGCATCATAGGGGTTCGATCCAAGGGCTCGGAGCATCGCACCGAGCTCAGCCCCCGAGATCTGGCCGTCTCCGTTGCTATCGAAACCATTTGAAAACCTTCTCCACCTCTTCCTTGTCGGCTAAGCAAAGCGAGTTGTTCACATCCGCCACAGCCATTATTGTCTCTTTCTGGCTCTCGTAGGTTGCAGGAATTTTGGGTATTCATGATAGTTGGCATGAAAGCTCCTCCCCCATATGCACAAATGGCAACAATTTTTTAAACCACGAGGTCATAGCTATCCATGAATGGCACGATAATGATATCTCATACTAGAATGGTAAAGTGGATGATGCAAAGGAGCTTATCAAAACGGTGAAGAATTGGTATGTGCCCAATATGTCTAGCTCATGGGCGAAGCTTGAGGCCGAGCTCGGATTGAGCAAGAGCATTGATCATGAAGAATCTATGACGGATGGGCTTGTTGACAATCATGAAGTTGAGTTCGTGTCCTTTCAAAAAAAAAAAAAAATTAAAGAAATAGAGAAAAAAAAAAAAGGGTGGTATTTTTTTAAGATGTGGGCTATTGTCTAGAAGCCCAATTTCATTGGCATTTTTTTTTATATGATTGTACTAAAACACAAAATTTATTTTGCAAGTTGGGTGTTTCTACTTATCTACTCCCAACATGAAGTCAACATTTCTAATGTAACTGCTATGTGGACAAAAAAATCCAAATTCTGGATCAGTCCAACAACAATGCAAAGGGAAGTTATGGTTAATGATCAACAGTTCCATCTCCAAATGAGGAGCTCAATTCGGATTGATGATCAAGTTTTCCGTTAATTGATCATGTTTGATGATGGAGTTTTCCGTTACTCTATCCTATGTGATGATCTAGTTTACTCGATCCTGTTTGTTCTTAATGTCTATGTTTAATGATTGAGTTTTCCGGTACTTAATCCTGTTGGATGATGGAGTTTTTCGTTACTCCATCTTTTGTGATGATCGTCGAGTTTTTTGTTACTCGATCCCCGATCTTCCAAAGAAGAGAGAAAGAAAGATCATTTTCTTTTAGAGAGAGAAAGCTTCTAGAAAGAAAAGAAAGCCTCTGAAGAGAGAAGATCTTCAGAGAAGAAAGTAGAGAACACAATAAACGTTGTTTTTTGGAAGACCACGGTAACTTGTGAAATTTATCATGGATTTGATCACTACGTGTTTTTTTGATAACTTGTCAAAGCATCTTGAGTTTAAGGGGGAGTGTTGGGATATAGATATCTCGGGTTCATATTGATATACATCATTATGAATGTATATGTATATATCTCTTGATAAGGTCAGGTATCTAGAAGATAGAGACCAAGTTGCTTGGTCATCAATTTATCATACCATCATACCATATTTATCTCATGTAATTGTGTGTTGTCCTCTATATATAGAAGTATTTATTGATATAAACATTCATCCAAAATAATGAAAATGTAGCCAATTAAGCTTTGGATCCGTAGACGTAAGGCTTCGACCTGAACCACATAAATGTTGTATTCTCTCTTCTTCTTTCTCCTTTCTATGCTCCCACAAATTCTAATAGCATATACACTTGCCAAGAACTACGTAAATGTTGTGTTCTCTTTTTTTCTTTCTTCATTCTATGCTCCCACAAATTCTAACAGCAGACACACTTGCCAAGAAGGGGATAGATCCCTCTGCTACTATAATTTGGCATGGTAGACCACTGGATTTCATGTATTTGTCTTTAACTCATGATTTGGCTCAATTGCCCTATAATAAGACTGTAGCACTATGATTTATATCTTCTTTATTTTTAGCTAATGAAAAACAAGTAGGGGCATTCTCCACCACCAACTTTCCCAAAAAAAAACAAGATTGAAACCAAAAAATATTACATCCACTGTTGACATAGGGGTGGAAAAAGAATTCAAAAAATAATATTTATATTTTTTGAAAGATAAATTTCAAATTTAGATCATGTCATGGTTGACATTATTGAAACTTAAAATTTTGGATCGAAAATACATCTTTGAGATATATTTTGGAGGGAAAGTGCACAAGAATAGGTGAGACCGCCGACTCACCAAATACTTTTTCTTGAATAAAAAGTGAATGGGAATAGACTAACACGCCAAGGCATTGGGATGTTGATTTGTTGAGTTGAGGGCTAGGGTTTTCACTTCTTATTTTCAACAAAAGGAGTGGCCAAAATTTGTAGAATACCACATTTTTTTTCTTTTTGGACCAAGGTTACTACTTTTATTGATAACTACAAAAAGGAAATTACATCATTAGAGATCAAAAGAGAGGGGATAGAGGAACCTCCTTTAGCTAAGAGGTCAGCAACATTATTGGCTTCTTTACAAATATGAGAATACGAAATCGAAACCGGGGCACCATCTACCAAGTTCATCACCTGCAACCACAAAGACTGGTGCTCCCAGGGCATCATTTAATAACATTCAAGAAATCACCTTCAATCGTGCAGTTACACCCCAAATTCCTCCTTAAGAATATCTTCAAACCACAAAGCAGCGCACTTAGTTCTGCAAAACTTGTTGTAGCTGAACTTAGCAAACCAGTATAGGAGAAAAGAACATTGCTAAAGCAATCTCGCATCACGCCTCCAATCCCTACTAATCCTAGGTTTCCAAATGAGCTACCATCAAAGTTAAGCTTTAGGCTTCCTAAACACGGTGCCACGCATATACATCTTGGTTTAAAGCAATTAGAACTAAGATAGAACAAATTTCACAGATTGGCCATCACATCCACTTTGGAAAGCCCCAACCCTCTTTGTTCACAGACAACCACAACTATATGGAACATTTTATGGTATGGATTAGCTTATCAAAAGGACAAGCAATCCCTTCAAAAGTTCTTTTATTTCTTTCCTTCCATGCCTCCTAAAGAATCACACCTACTACAATCTGCCATACTATACATCCTGTCTGAGGCAGAAAGGGCACTGTCATAGTCGACACAATCCCCCCAACCAAATGAGAAAGAACCATCTATATCCCAACCATATCAAAAAACCAATGCCAAATTCCTGACGTAAAATGGCAATGAATTAAGAGATGCGCCCCAGTCTCCCCATCCTCCTTGCATAGCAAACAGACATTAGGGATAATTTTTTCCCTTTTGATCAAATTATCAATGGTCAGAATTTTATCTTGAGCTGCCAGTCAAATAAAATTTTGAACGTTGTGTGGGATCGACCATTTCCATATTTGGGTGAAGTATGTGCATGACCATCTCCATCGGTCATGAAAAAAATATTGTAGCAAGATTTCACAGAGAAAACACCATCACTCTCTCAATCTTCCATATCAACTCATCACCGGTATTTTGAGATAAATACACTTTATCCAACAACTTCATGAGTTGGCACCATTGTGCTAACAATACATTATTCAGCCGGCTGTATGCTAAAGAAATATCCCATGAAATGCATTGGCCCCTGGTTTCTGCTGCCTCACAAACCTTCAAGTTGGGTCTAGTCACAAGCCTAAAAAGGTCCGCAATGACGGCCTTCAGAGGATAGTCCCCCAGCCACCTATGATGCTAAAAAGAAGCTTGTGCACCGCCGCCAACATTCCATCTAAAAGAACCAGATATCATTGGCCTGCAATTTAAAATAGTTCTTCAAAGAGGAGAGATATTCTTACCCCTTCCACCCCTAAGCCACATATCTAGTCTATCCATACCATATTTGGCATGTAAGACTTGGTACCAGAGATGATCCTTCAAATGAGTGTTATGCCACCACCACTTGCATAGCAAAGCTTGGTTAAAAGTTCGAATCTTTCGAATGCCCATACCTCCTTCTCTCTTAGGAGTACATACTCTGTCTCATCTTAACATATGAAATTTACGCATCTCACCATTAGAACCCCACATAAAGTCCCTCATCATTTTCTCTATTTTTTTTTGCAACCGAAACAGGTCTGGTAATCAGCAACATCCGGTATACTGGTAGATTGGCCAAACATGAGCGCAACAGTGTTACTCTTCCTCCTATAGACAGATATTTCGGTTTTCATAAGTCAAGCTTGGTCTGGACTCTTTCAATCACCTTGTCTCACACTGTAAGAGAAAGCCTAGCGTCCGAGATGGGCATTCCGAGGTATATAACAGGAAAGGATCCCACTTTACATCCCATTGCATTCGTCATACCATCAACACAAGAGTGTGGACAGTTAATGTCAATCATTAAAGACTGTGAAAATTAACTTTTAGGCCCAAAGTTACCTCACAACACTCCAAAAATCTCGCAATGCTTTCCACTTGAGAAATGTCGGCATCACAAAATATGAGAGTATCATCTTGCATATTGCAGTTGGGAAATGGTAATGCCAGAATCTGCAATCTTAAATCCCGAAAAATAACCAACTCGTTCCACCTTACTCAACATCAAGCTGAAACATTCAGCATAAATGGTAAATAAAAAAGGCGATAAAGGGTCCCCTTGGCAAAGTCCTCTTGAGTCATTGAAGAATCCAATAGGGCTCCCTTTAAAAAGCACCGAAAAGTGAATTGGGGACAAACAACTAAAAATCCAGCTTCTCCATATATTTCCAAAGCCCATCCTCTTCATAATTTCTAAAAGAACCCCCCATTCCACTTTATCATAAGCCTTCTCCATGTCTAACTTGAGCATCACACCAGGCTTTTTGCTAATCACCCGAGAATTAATGCATATTTACTCTATCAGTACACTATTAGTAGTTTGGTATTCCTTAATAAAAGCTGATTGCGTACTAGAAATGAGGAGAGGGATGGTCAATTTTATCCTTTCAGCCAACACTTTAGCAATAATTTTATAAAGGCTTGTCAGAAGACTAATCGGTCTAATATCAGAAATTTCCGATATCACTGACTTTTTTTGGATCAGAGCCAAATAAGTAGAATTTACTCCTTGAAACACTTGCCCAATAATCATAAAACTCCTAACCTACTCTAATAATTCACCCTTAACTAACTCTTAAATTTTTTGAAAAAAAGCTAAAGGGAAACCATCAGGTTCAGACGCTATATCACCAGGCAGAGCAAAGACTATCTTTTGCACATCTTTCAAGGTTACCTCTCTTTCAATCTAGCTTTGTAAATAGCTAGGCAACATTTTAAGAGGAATTCTATCAAATTTTGGGGTAAACTTCACTTCCTTTGTAAATATCTTCTTAAAGTGATTAATCACTGCAAGTTTCATGGCTTGATCATTGTCAGAATCAACCCTGGAATAACAAGTCCAGAGATATTATTTTGTCTTCTTCTAGCACTAGGAATAGCATGGAAGAATTTAGTATTGAGATCTCCCTCTTTAAGCCACTTCGATCTGGACCTTTGTCTCCAATAAATGTCCTTAGTTCTTCTGAGATCATTTAACTATTTCAATTTCTTACTTCTCCCCAGCATAAACTGTTTTGTTAGGGTGACAGGTTCTTGGATGCTCTGATCCCTTCAATATCAATAAAACGTTATCCATTTTCCCTTTAATATCAACGTTATTTTCTTTCTTCCAATTAATCAATTTTCGTTTGATGTTCAACAACTTATGGTGCAACTGAAAATCCACAGTACCTTCAACAACACAATTTGTCCATGCTCCTTTTATAAGGTCACCACCACCATCCATCTCCAACTATTCCAAATTCAGACGAAAAGGTTTTGAGCCACCTCGCACCACACTTGTATTCAACAGAATTGGTTGGTGGTCAGAGCACAGTCTCGGAAGAGACTTAACAGTCGATAAAGGGAACTCCTCCAACCATTCCATTGAAGTCAACAATCTGTTTAACTTGAACATGGCTAGTCTAAAAACATTATTATTGGACTAGGTAAACTTAGATCCAATAATAGGAAGATCCATAAAGGTATTACTTTCGATAAATCTATTAAACAGTCTCATCGAAGAATTAATAGGAGTGGCCGCAAGACAGTCAACTGGCCAACGAATAAGATTGAAATCAGCCCCAACCATCATAGGAAAAGGAAAAGATTGAATCACATCATTCATCTCATAAATGAAACCTTCTTTTAGAGCTAGAACAGAAGGTCTATAAACATTTATAAGGGCCCATGAAAAACAAGGTTTAGGACTATGAAAGCCCAGAAGCACAAAACTACTTTTGACAATGATATCAAAATTCTGCAAAACCAGCGGGTCCCATAAAACATAAACCCCCTAATGCACCCACAACATCAATACTACAAACACTAACCGCCTCGAACCCCCAAACTTCCCTAGCACATGATATGTTGGGCCTAGGAAATTTGGTTTCCTGTAAAAGCAAAACAACCGGTTTGTATTTGGACACCAAAAACAAAACATTCATTTTTCTACAAGGGTCACCCAGGCCGCGCACATTCCAAGACAAGAAAATCATTTATCAAAAATAGGGAGGTTAGAAGAACAACCTCTTGGTCCTTCAGGTAGGGGGGTTAGAGGAACAACCTCTTGGTCCTTCAAGGCCTACACCGAAGTAAAGCTCTTCCAACATCATGGCTTCCTTCAGCTCATCATCATCCCGGGATGCCGCACTTGGGGAGGACGATTCCACATCACTAACCACTGGATCTCCAAAAGCAATAGCACCAGGGGGACCTTTCTTTAAAATGCCACGAGCCTCAAGACGTGTTGAAGATCGAACCCCAACCTTTGTAATCCTCTTTTTCTTGCCTGCATCTGCCACTTTGGCTGGAGTTATCGAAACCATCTATTTGTTTACACCTGGCTGATCCTTCCCAATCCCCTTGTTGTCCATGTTAGCAGCAGCCCTCTTTCTTCTTTGTTCTTTAATGTCCTCCATCACCACACGGAGCGGGACATCATCGAGACCCATGTCATCCATCATCTTGGAGACTGCAGGGAAGTCATTCAATTGAGCCTCCTTTACATGAAACTCCACCACCCAATTCAATGGAGACTCCTCAAAGGCAGAACCCATGGAAGGCAGATGCAAAAGGTCCACCTGTGGAATGACGTCGAGCGGCCGAAAATCCTCAGGCACAAAAAGCTCTTTACCTGAAGGATTCACATCATCTTGGGGTACTGCTACACCACCTTCAATCATCAAAGGTCCCACCATAACTTCTTCTGGTTCCACCATTACTAAAGCTTAAGGCTCTATCAGCAGAGGATCGAATTTGGTTCTTGTCTTCTTAGCACGGCCTTTCGCCACTGCTGCTCGATAGGGCAATGGATACTTCTTAGCTGAACACAGCGCAACCACAGACTCTGCTGGTACAGTCGTTCCGAGAGCTTCCTATGCCTCAAGCAACCAAGGAGAAAGACCACCACAGAGAGGAGCTCAAGGAGATTTCTTCTAGACTAAATCTCCTTCCAAAGATGGGATATGGAGAGAGATTTTGACAGAGCCGCCAACTCGAAACAAGGAAGGACTGCTGAAAAATAGACCAAACCTCTAACCCTAATCATCCCGTCCTTCTCGGGATTCATGCTCGCCGCCTCTCCAAAGTGATTTGGCTAGAATACCACGATTATTTTCTTCTTCTTTTTTTACTATTGTAAAATACCTTGATTATCTCGTATAATCAAATGGGACTGTATACCAATATACATGATACATGGGGTTCTCAATCACCCTTAACCTGGGTGGCTACTGGTTTCAAGTCGGACCCACCTGGGTTCCTATTGATTCGACATGGATCCAGGTTTGAACTTAGTTACTGGACCCAATGGGTTATTAGGTCTGGATCCAGGTCCATCTTAGCCCAAATAGGGTGGGTCAGGTTGTGTTTGGGCTGGCTTGACTCCAACCTGGATCCAAGTTGGTTCGGGGTCTACGTAAAGCCAACCCATCCCTTTACAGCCCTACGCCCAGTGAAATGAGGTGAGTAATAGTACCATCCAAAGTTCAAAAGAAATTCTTTTAGAGTTTGAACATAGCACACTCTTAACAATCTGATTTCTTGTCAAGTGAATAAGAAGTATTGGAGCCTATTTATTCCATCGAGTGTTTCACATCTTGAATGTAGGGTGGATTGTTTGCCACAAATCTGTGTTGTACCCTGGGATCGACAATCCTAAATAGGTCTAGATCCATCCTAATTGGTGATCCAAAAAAATCAAGAAAACATAAATGGAACAAAAAAACGTCAAAATAGGTGTTCATAGGGTGGGGATTTAGAGGAAGCATAAAAAAATATTAGATACGTTTAATATATATATATATTGGGATCGACAGAATTGGGCAACTACAGCTCGTCTGCCGTCTGGTTCTTCCCTTTGTCCGCATTTATGCATGCATTTATTGATTTTTCAAGTACTTGGGCATGGGCAGTTGGACTCGCGGAGTATGCAGACTCCATTAGGAAAAGACAAATGGATGCGGCAGGAGGAAGTGTAGCCAGCTCCTCAGCCTCGCTCGTGCTCAAGTCATTAGTCCTATTTCTACTTTCCCATTGCAATAGTAAACCGGGCCGATATATATATATATATATATATATATATATATATATATATATATATATATATATATATATGAAAAAAGTTAGAATTAGCCCACCAGCTCACACGAACATATGAGCATATATATATATATATATGGAAAAGGCTCGAATTAGCCCATCAGCTCATACGAACATATGAGCTTAACGGTCCAGATTGAATCTGGGTTGATATGATGGTCACGACCTCATTTTGTGTTTGAATTTTAATATTTTTTCTACAAATTCAAATCGTTTGAAATTTTAGGCATACATTCTTCTCATCAAGGCGCACCTAATAAAAAATAAAAACTTTGTGAAAAAATAAAATGACCAAAATACCCCCAAATCTTTTTGGGGGTATTTTGGTCAATTTATTTCATGTAAAATATTTTTTTGATATTTTTCGAAGAGTCAACTTTTTTTATGAACACACTCTAAAAGCTCAAGTAATTTGAATTTGTAGAAAAAAATTAAAATTCAAACACTATCGGACATCCGCGATCGTCAGATCAGTCCAGATTCAATATGGGCCGTTGGGCTCATATGTTCATATGAACTAGTCGGCTAATCCCAGCTTTTTCCATATATATATATATATATATATGGCCGGGACCTATACCATCCCCAACCGCTTCGGTCCACATAGATTCCCACCTAGATCGGCAATACGAATTGGAAATCCCTAGCTTGTAAAACATTGATTCCAACAATCTTATAGCACAATATTCCTAAGAAAAGGTACATCACACTACAAAAAAGCAATGGTTTAAAAAACGGATCGGTGACCCGGATCAGGCTTCCAAAAGACCGATCCGGATCGACGAATCGGCGATCCGGATCGGGTGAATTGGTCAGAATAAAGTTTAAAAAAAATTTGAAAAAATTATTAAAATTCATTATAAATATTGTTTTTTAGGAATTCAATAAAAAATGAGGGTACTCCATTAAGAATTTTCATGTTTTTGAATGAATATGCGAATATTGATATATTCTTTCCCTGCATGAACCGCCATTCAGCATTTAATTTACAGTATTTCGTGCTCATCCCTACACTGTTGCTGTTGGGACTCGATATGTGAATAATATGGCTGGGATAGGGTGGCCTCAGAATCATCATCTCTCTCATTTTCTCTTTGAATAATATGGATTAAAAAAAAAAAAAACAAATTTTCAAAAAAATCGATCATGGATTAAAAAAAGAATCACAAATTTTCAAAAAATTCTATCATGGATTACAAAAAAAAATTCGATCATGGGTTAAAAAAAAAAAATCACAAATTTTCAAAAAATTCAATCATGGATTACATAAAATTCGATCATGGATTACATAAAATTCGATCATGGATTACATAAAATTCGATCATGGATTACAAAAAAAAACAAACAAAAAATTCAATCGCGGATTACAAAAAAAGAAAAAAACAGTTCGATCATGGATTACAAAAAATTCAATCATGGATTACAAAAAACTCTATCATGGGTTACAAAAAAAGCAAAAAACAAAAAATTCAATCATGGATTACAAAAAAAAAAACAAACATTTCGATCATGGATTACAAAAAAAAAACAAACATTTCGATCATGTATTACAAAACATTCGATCATGGATTACAAAAAATTCTATCATGGGTTATAAAAACAAAAAAAAAAACAAAAAAATCGATCATGGATTACAAGAAAAGAAAACAAACATTTCGATCATGGATTACAAAAAATTCTATTATGGGTTACAAAAAACCAAAAAATTCGATCATGGATTACAAAAAAACAAAAACAATTCGATCATGGATTACAAAAAAATCGATCAAGTATTACAAAAAAAACTATCATGGATTACAAAAAAAAAAAAAATAATAATAATAAATAAATAAATAAATAAAATCCGTACGGACTCGCCGATTCCGTACAGTGAATCGGCGATTCACTGTACAGAATCGTCCGGTTCTCTCTAGAACCGGACGATTTTCGATTTTTTAAGCGATCCGGTCCCCTTTCACGATTTTCGAGTCTAACCGGGCGAGTCCGGTTCGACTCAGCGTTTTTTAAAACGCTGCAAAAAAATATACTCATAATTAATAGAAAAGAAAGCAATGCAAATGTTTATGTCTACAACACGAATCGGGAGAAAAGCCAACGCAAATGTGGAAACAATCTTGTGACATTCCAGACGTCAATCCCATGTATTAAGTGAGACCAATGTAAGGGTACGTTTGGTTTGTGAGAAATCTTTGTCCAAAAGATAATTTTTTAACCAATAAACTTTTTCATATTTGTTTTATGGCCTTGAAAAGCAAAAAAATGTTCATGCGGCTACATGAATTCGCAACTTTGCTTGATATAGAAGTTTCCTACTTGCAAGGTATGAAGCCGATTCCTCCGAAATATTCCTCTTGAAGGAGAAAATCCTGAGTCCACAGAACCATGGTTTCATCAAGAGGTAGGACGATAGATATCCCTCTTGGAATACTGGGTGTGATCGATAAACAATCAACACCGATCTTTGGCTAGTTTTTTTCAGTGAGACTGACCATTTTTTGCTGGTTGGAATAATTAGATAAGGTTGAGCAATTTTTTTAGTAAAAAACATTATGTATTTTTATCAATTATTTTTTTGTTTTTTTATTTTTTAAATATCTAATCACCAATTCAAGTGACAACCAACCAACTTTTATCGAACTAGTTCAACCAACAATCAGCTAAATTTGACTAGACCAAATACGTAACTTATTTTTTAGCATGTCACATTTTTTTTCCTAATCAGTATTTCAACTTTTAATCTATGAGTAATTGCGTACAATTCATTGTTTGCAAAATTGCCCGATCTAACCGCTAACCGCTTGATTAGATCGAAACCGGTCAATGCCAGTTTTGGTTTTGGATGGTTAGGGTGATCAATCGGTATTTAAAAATAATATATATATATATATATATAAATTCTTAAAAATAAAGAATTTAATTTGTAATGCATTTTTAAATATTCTTTACGTTATGGTAAAGATTAAATTTGTTTTTTTCATTAATACTCACTTTTATATTTTTTATTCTTTTTTAGAAAATTTTAAAAATAGCCATTGGAAAATATAAAATGGGTTAAAATCCTTTTTTTTATTTATTAATTCTCAACTTTATTTGAATATTTTTTGTTTTAGTCATTATTTTTTAGTAGATTTTTTTTATATTTTTTTTCAATACTTTTTTAACCATTTGGGATTTGAGCGGTTGAATCGGCCGAGTTACTGGTTGGACCCGTTAAACCGCTTCAAAGCCCATATCCGGTTAACCGTTCCGATTCAATTTTACAAACACTGTGTACAACATGGATGAGAGAGAGTGGGAATAACTCTAGACCACTGAAAAGCCCAAAACATCATTATTTTAGGAGAAGAATGGAATCTTCAACATGACTTAAAACGTTCTTTTACTCAAGGACAAGCTACTAATGGTTCCTTGTGTATACTTATAACAGGGCACATGTAACCCTCAAGTTTGGTCTAAGTATATGAATGTACATGTATATATGTGCAAATAGAGAGAGATTCTGCACCCTTTCTTTTTCGATGCGCGTGTATGTGATATTAAATATTCAATAGTAATATATAATAAACATTTAAATATAAATATTTTTTGAACGATAACTATAATTATTATTATTTAATTATATATGAATAACATTTAATTATAATATTAATTATAAGAGGAATAATATTATAATATCTATAATTCTAATTCAATTTTCCTATAATTATAGTATAACAATTTCTCAAATATTTTTGAATATTTAGATATCATTTAAATACATTAAATAAATTGTACAATTTCAATGGTGATTTACATTTGAAAATTTTAATAGAATATTCACTATTAATATATTTTTTAGGAAAAGAGCCGGGCTTAATTGGTTAGCGCTTGACGATTTGCAACGCTACGTTCTGGGCTCAATTCCTCCGACGGTAGGGGCCTTCTCCCCACTGACTCATCCAAAAAAAAAACTCTTATTGTATTTTTTTATAAATATTTTTATTATAATTAAGAACTTAAATATTAATGTAAATGAAGAATAATATTTATAATTTAAATTATGAAATAAATTGTTATTATATTTTTATTATTACAATCAAATATAGTAAATATTATTTTGTTACTATGGGTATATATGATTATACAGTTATAGTCAGATAATTATTATGTACTAATAGAGTATTTAGTTGTAATTTAAGTATATTATTTTATATTTGAAGTAATATTAGTTGTAGTACTAATTATTTTCGATCAATATAATTAATAGAGACTCTCACGTGACTTTGTATGTGGGAGGGATAATAACATATTATCCTAAAATTGAGGAAAATTATAATTTTTTTTTTTTTTTTTTAGATTATTAGAAATAGATCCCAAAATTTTCAAAACTTCATTCATATCCTCTTTCACCATTGTTTGCATTTTTTGGCAAAAATACCCTTCATAGTAGTCTTAGATCTGTGAAGGCATCACGGTCTACCCACAACCGTGATGATCACAGCGGGTTCTAAACCAATTTGTATTATGTTTAAGTTTTGAAGCATCACAACAATTAAAGAACTGTGATAGGTTCTAAGCCAATTTGTATTAGGTTCTAAGCCAATTTGTATTAGGTTTAGGCTTTTGAGGCATCATGGCACGTAAAGAATCGTGATAGTCAAGATGATCATCACGATTATCTAACTACCGTGATGGTTCTAATGGTGCCCCATCGTCACGGTCCTAATAAAACCATGATAACTTAAACCCCACACCAACAACATTTGAACCCGCAGCAACAATCATGGTTTTGGATTAATTGTGATGCCTTCACGAACTTCATGCTTACATGAAGGGTATCGTAGTTAAAAAATGTGAAAATTGGTGAAAAGGGATATGGATAAAGTTTAATAAAGGGAAAATATCTCTTTATCCTTAACTTCTATATCTCATGAGACCCAATAATTGAAAATATTACTTGTAAACAAAAGGTCTCCATCTTTTCTATCTTACAACCCCTTGAACCCTTTTGATTATAAATTTTTTACCCAAACAAACACTAAAATGACACGTTATTCAAACTCCATATCTCTCTCTAAAACTCCATCTCTCTCTCTTTGCTTCTCAATAAGTTAACCAGCCAAGGGGTTTAGCTTGAACTCGAACACAATCATGGGTACCTTATATCTCCATGATATTCTTTCCTCGGATAGAGATACATTTATAAATTTTAGTAAACATTTTCTTAAATGTACTTCTCTCTACATGGGAATACTCGTGTAACCTTACAAAATTATAGGAATGATTTTTTAAGATAGATAAATATTCTTAAATAGTCGAAATTATATGAATGAGATTTTTGAGATAAACATTTTGCCTAAATCGTAGGAAGGAAATGGTAGAGGGATTCAAATGTATTTCTTGAAAATCTTAAAGTCCCTAACCCATTGGCATCCATTACCCTATATAAATTATTCTATTTAAAGGTTATGTACCTCACAACATCATATGGTCCTTTTTTATTCTTGTGCCACATGTCTGCCCCTTAACTTTGGCTTAATAATGTAGTATAGATAAAAGAGATGAAAAATAGATTGGGAAAATATTAAAGAGAGAAACAACTGAGCATGTCTACAAACTACAAGGATGATTATCATATGTGCATAATTTGGAGATAGAATTTCATGCGAATTTAGAGAGAGGGACGGGGGAAGTGACTAGAAACTCCAAGCCTCCTGACTCGTTATGTTCACGTGTTACAGTAGTACTGATTGGAGGGCGTGTGTCATGCCCCACACAGAATTATTACACTGTAAAGTGTAAACTTATTCCTTGGAGTAAAACTTATTTTAAAAAATACTAGATATTTACTTTGAGAAAATATCTATTGGATATTGAGATCTAAATGTTTTGATCCCAGGATTTAAAAATTAAATGTTATTTCTTTTAGGCACATATAAAGTATATATGATTTTTCTTTTAATTTACTTTTTAGGTTGTTCAAGAGGTCACATTGCTAAATTTCATGGCCTAAAAAGTATTATTAGATTGGATTTTACCTGAGGGCCCCACAAGAAAACAAAATTGTTTTTTTTTTTTTTGACAAAAATCACAAAATTTTATTGATCAAATGAATATTACAAATACATCAACGTAACAACTCATTAGAAAAAAGCAAAGAGTTACAGGATACCCTTGTTTTAGCCAAAGAATCAGCAACGTCATTAGGCGATTTAAAAATATGTTGAAAAGGTTACCTTCAAAATACAACACAAATCCAACACCTCTACCCATAAAGCCCTCAAAGGCCATGGCGGCCTACTCAATTTGTTACACCAATTGATCACATTCGGCGAATCATCTTCCACAATACAGATCTGACTAAGATTCTTCTCCTTAAGCAACTTCATACCTTGTAGCAAAGCACAAAATTCAGCCCTATTGACTGACAAAATCCCACATAGACCATTGAAAACAAATAGTTCCTGGCAAGATGAATCCCTCAGATGACCACCAATATATGCCAACCGAGGGTTCCCAGAAGAACTCTCATCAAAGTTAAGTTTAACACATTCCTAAGCAAGCCTACACCATCTGCCCCTCAACATGTTTTATAATAAGATTACACATATAAAGATTGTATGATTTTTATTTTTTATTTTTTAGTTTACTTTTTAGGTTGTTCAAGAGGTCACATTGCTGAATTTTAGGGCCTAAAAAGTACTACCAGATTGGGTTTTACTTGAAGGCCCCGCAGGAAAAATAAATCTTTTTTTTTTTACAAGAATCACAAACTTTTATAGATCAAAGAAATATTACAAATACATCAAAGTAACAACTCGTCAGAAACAAGCAAAAAGCCAGAGGACACCCCTCTTTTTGCTAAAGTATCAACAATATCATTAGTCCATGTCAAAACATGCTGAAACATTACCTTCAAAGTACCACACAAATCTTACACCTCTGCCAATAAAGCCCCCAAAGACCAAGGCAGCTTACTCAACTTGGTACACCAATTGATCACATTCAGCTAATCACCTTCCACAATATAGAGCTTGTCAAATACTCAAAAAGGCAGAGGTAACTTGCACTGCAAGTTAACTTGCAAGATAAGTTACAATAAGTAACTTTTATACATGATATAATAAAAAATAAATGCAAGATCTTCAACTATCTCAACACTCCTCTTCAAACTGAGGTTGGATGAACAACATCAATTTGTCAATAAGATAGTCATGACGAGCACGAGTCATGGCCTTGGTAAAAATATTTGAAAGTTATTGTTATGAGGTAATATGTAGAAGTGTAACATCTTTAGTCAAGAATTTTCAACGAACGAAATGACAATCAACTTCTATATGCTTTGTGCGATCATGGAACACTGGATTTGATGCAATGCATATGACACTCATATTATCAGCATATAATGGTATACGAGTTCGATGAAGAATATTGAGGTCATGTAAAAGACCTTTCAACCAAGTAATTTCACCACAAGCTGAGGACATTACTCGATATTTGGCTTTTGCAGAAAACTTCGACACATTTTGTTGTTTATTACATTTCTATGGTATGATATAATATCCAATAAATATACATCACCTAGTGATCGAGCGTCGAGTATCTAGGTAGCCTACCAATCTGCATCAACAGAGGCTCGTAATTGGAGAGAAGAGTTGGAGGAGAAGAATAAGCATCTATGGCATGTACCCCACAAATAATGAATGATACGATGGACAGTCAAGAGGTGGATGCGACGGGGATCTGCAACAAATTGGTTGACGACATGTACTGTATAAGATATATCATGACAAGTCATAGTGAGATAAAGTAGATTGTCAACCAGTTGTGTCTATAAAGAGTGGGATCTACAAGTTTGTCCCTATCATCCTTTCAATATTTTACATTCACCTTTATTGGTGTATCCACCCATTTATCATCAAATTAGTTGGCCAGTTTGATCAAATCTTTGGTGTACTTCTTTTGGTTAACTATATATCCATTAGAGGAATGATAAATCTCTAGGCCACGAAAGTAAATTAACAAACCCAAATCTTTCATTTTGAATGCGTGACTGAAAAGCTCTTTCAGGTGTTGTATATTATCAACGTTGTCTCATGTGATGAGAATATCATCGACATATAGGATAAGGATTGTTATCTAAAGAACAATGGTGGGTAAATAGCGAATAGTCATGAGCACTTTGTTTCAACCCAACATTCAGAACAACATGTCGAAAATGTTCAAACCAACGTCTTGGAGCTTGTTTTAAACCATACAAAGATTTTTTCAAATGACATATCATAGACTTGTTATGGCAATATTCAGGAAGAGGTTACATATATACTGTCTCTTTCAAATGTCCATGAAGAAATGCATTTTTCATATCCATCTAAGATATAGTCTACTGTTGAATAGTATATACAGTGGTAATTTTAGCAACTGGAGTAAATATTTCATCATAGTCTATGTCATACTCATGTTTGTAACATTCAGCAACTAATCATATTTTATATCGCTCAATCCCTCCATCAGATTGAAGCTTCACAAAAAAGACCTATTTACTTCCAATAATATATGTGTAAGGAGGGAACGGTACAAGATCTCAAGTATCATTTTCCAACAAGGTATGTATTTCTGCATCCATGACCTCTTTCCAATATAACATAGTCAAAGCTTATTGGTAGGTGGAAGGAATATCAACTGAATCTAAAGGTGCAAATAATGATCTAGGAAGTAAACAAAGATTTAGGTGTTTGTAAGGAATTTGAATAGTATCAAGAGAAGTAAACAAAGATCTAGATTGTAGCAAAAAATCGAAATCATCAAGGAAAAAGCCATATTGATTAGGTAGGTGAGTTACATGTGAAGAACGTCGTAACTGAGTAGAGTTATCAACTAAAAACAAGAATAGGAGAAAAGGTAGAGGGAAGAGAATCAATTATAGGTAGAGTGAATGTTTGAAATTTGCTCTAGTTGGTGAGATGAAGTAGGCGTGGACTGGTTTTGTTGGCCTTGTTTTGACGCACCAAAAGTTATGATGCTTTATTAGAAGTGTTGGCATCTAAGAAATCTGGAAAGGAGCAGATGACTTTCTTGATTTAGGCATTGAAGCCTAATAAAATAGGCTTTCTAGAAATACGATATTGCAAGAAACACGTACACAACGAGTTGTTGGTTCATAACATAAAAATCCATTTTGATTGGGACAGTAACCCACAAAAATATGAGTGGCTGCTTGAACAAAAAATTTTGTTCTTTCATGTTTGAGGAAGGTGAACAAAATAGACACATCCAAAAACATGCAAGAGAGAATAATCAGGATGAACATGAAATAATGAATAATATGAAGATTCTTTAGAGGTGATTTATACAATAAACAGCTATTGATACAGCTTCAACCCAAAAACTATGAGGGATATGAGAGTCATGCATAAGCGTCCTAACAACTTCTAGGATATTTTCCTATCAGCTATGCCATTATGTTGTGGAGTGTAGGAACAAGTTTTTTATAATTGAATACCTTGAGTTTTCAAATATTCTTGAAAATCAAGTGATAAGTATTCCCCCTAGAATCTGACCTTAAGATTTTTACTTTTGTACCAGTCACGACCCCCCCCAACCCGTACCGTCTTATACCGGAGGACGACAGAGTGCGGGATCGTGACCAGAGGTTGCGTACGTCACTCAGGTAAGAGTGGCATCAACATATGTTTAGAGTGCGGAATCAAAGCAAACCACGAGAAATAAAAAAAAAATCATTCATCAAGCACTGAAAACTGAATAAATTAAAACCATTAAACTTTCATTCAACTCCAAAAGTCTTTACAATAAAGTTTAAGGCTTATAAGCCTAACATTCATCTCATACATCAAAATATTATAATGGCCTTGCTATAGAAATACATACTAAGCAGGAAGGAAAATCCCTGACAGGTTCGAACTCCAAGCGCCTGCTATCACCAGTCTGCCACTCACCACTCATGGTCAGACACTATCACTCTACACAAAAAATGAATAGAGTGAGTTATAAGCTCAATAAGTAGATCACTGCCATTGCATTCCCGTCTATATGTATATACATAATAACATGCCCATGGTTCATCAAAAATCACATTTGCCTCACAGAGTAAGGTCACACATCAAGAATACATATTAATGTTGTATAAAGACGGTAAGATTCAGTTAACGGAGAGTTACTTGTTCTCAAGATGACATCTACCTTTATGCATATCACAGTTACAGTCAGATGTTCATATAGAATACTGAATTTGGACAAGCAGAACAGATTAAGTTACTCCCGAAGTAAAAGCCACATTAATCATTCTAAGCCAATTCTGAAAAATGGGACTTTTGCCCTCATTCAGGAGGGAGGATAATGACAAGTGGAGTTCCCACTTTGTAATATCATTACTCACGCACACATCCCCAATGTGATTTGGGGTTTTCGATAGGCATAGGCCTTGCAAGACATGACCCTCTCTTGTGCCCTCAGGCGAGAGGCCGTTACACTACCATTAGATGACCCAATGCGTAGTGCCCATGACAATTTGGGGGGGGGGGCGACCCTCCCAATTATTTACAGTCACATCTCGACTCCACTTCTATCATAGGAGTCGAGGTACAGTATACCCAACTATCAATAGGGGATCCATTTCGTAGTGGTCATATCATAGAATATCAGTTTCATATAACAGAGTCAAAATATTCACTACCAATGGAGGACCCATTGCGTAGCAGTCGTGGTATGTATAACAGTATCAATATAACAGAATCACAGTATCCACAACCAATGGAGGACCCATTGCGTAGGGTTTCTGACACGTATAACAGTATTCATCTGACGGAGTCAAAAGGTTCGCTACTAATGGATAACCCATTGTGTAGTGTTCATTGCACATATCATAGTATTCATTATTCATATAACAGAACCACAATGTCATAACCACAGGGTAACAGTATCAGTATCACATGATAACAATATCAATATCATGTTATAACACTATTAGTAATATATGATCACATTATCAGAGTCACAGAATCTCAGTGTCAATGTCACATTTCCAGCAATTCCAGGCAGTGACATCCGATCAAAAATATGATCATAACTTTCATTTTATTTGGAATTTAAAGATGGTTCCAAGACCAATTTTACATCAAACACAACTATCTTTCAAATGGGGGAGGTTTGAAAGTAACTAGACTTTGTTTAGCCCCTTAAAAGTTTGAGAAAATGGAGACAGTCCATCAGAAATCTATTATACAATAAAAACAGTGACATGTCTTTAAAATTTACTCCATAACTCACAATCAAGAAGAAATTTTAAAAAGTGCTCAACATTGAATTTAAGCTTACTCATGAACCATTCAAATGGCAGTGGTTTGGAAGAAAATAGACCCTCTTTTGATCAGTCAAAATCCATGGCGACAGAGGCATCAATTCTGAGTTTTATAAAAAGCTATCTACAGTGACATATTGTCACAATTAATCATATAACTCTCAAATTAAGGAGAATTTCGAAAAGTGCTAAACATATGATCTCAAGCTTACTCATAAATCTTTCAAATGGCAGTGTTTGAAGGAAAACAGACTTTATTTGGTTGGTCAAAATCTATGATATCAGATACCCCAATTCTGAATTTTTAATAAAATTGTCTACAGTGACATATTGTCATATTTTGAAGCATAACATTTCATGCATATAGAATTAGAGTAATATTTAAACATAGACATTGAAATAGACTTGAAAATCTTTCCAATGGCTATGGTTTGAGGCCATTTGGACCTCGTTTGGTTATTTAAAGACCTGGCACAAAAAACCCAAAAGTTCTTGGAATTTCACAGTATGCACAGTGAACGCCTCAAGGATCATGTATCAATATCCAATTTACAGTAGATAGCAACATTAAATAAGTTCCATATTGATTTAGTTATACATAATTGTGTTTTCCCAGATTTTTGTGAGTCATGGGCCAATATTTAACATCAAAACATTCATATAACAAAGACATCATTCAGTAGCATGGTAAATAAACCATGATCATACACTTGAACTATATCTCATACATCACATTTGTATATTTTCAATTTCATGCTCTTACAAACTTGGTGCAAAGGTTAGTAATTTACTTACTCAACCAACAATCATGCCCTCCAACCTTTCTTCCACAGTCTTTTAACTCCAACAGTGGTTGCTCCAAAGTGAGGGAGTGAGATACCCAAATCTTGTCTTAAAGAGATGAGGAGGAGTGAAGGGGCGTTAGAGTGAGCGGGAAAGAGAGAGAGATGAGAGCTAGGCTCGTTAAATGGGTAGTGAGAGAGGGGAGGAGAGGTGGCAACAAGCCACCTCCTAGTGGCATGAGAAGAGAGTAAGGTGGCAAGCAAAGGATGCCACTTGGAGAGGAAGAGACAAAGGGGAGAAAAGAGGAAAAGAAGAGGTAGTCCCTCATGGACTACCCTACACCAACCGTCCCGGCAGTCTAACTCACTCTTCTCTCTTTTCTTTGGCAATGCCCACGGCGGAAACATCCTCCTTTGGCATGCCTTCTTCATCTGACTTCTACTGTCGTGCGTCTTTCGAGTTGTAAAATGGGTTGCAATTATGAAAAAAATGGGTTGCAACTATGAAAAAAATGTTTCAAAATGGGATAACACTTCATATTTATGACGCATAAAATATATCCAGGTATAGCGTGTACAATCATCAATTAACAAAACAAAATACTTATATCTCATTCTGGATAAAATTAGAGCAGGACCTTATACGTAATTATGAATAAGCTGAAAAGGTGCAGTTGTTTTATCTACTCGAGTAGGAAAAGGTAAACTAGTGTTTTTATTCAAATAACAACTAATATAAGATTTATTAATAGAATTTAAAGCAAGTGCTTTATTGGGCAATGAACCAGAAACATAGTATCTAATTTATTTGCATTCGAATGACCAATTCTCTGATGCCACAAATGTCATTATTTATTAGAAACAAAAAAATCAGAATCCGATGGAGAAAAAAAAGAAGCATCACGGTTTGGTTTCTCAAACTCCAAGGCAAACAAACGACTAATTCTATGCCCCTTCCCTTTCATTGTCCCAGTGCGTAAGTCGTGTATTACACAACCATCACGAAAAAATTGAACATTGTAATTATCATTGACAAGTTGGCCAATAGAGATTAGATTAACAGTTAATTTAGGAACCAAGAGAACATTAGGTAAATGAAAAGGTGTACCAGAGGAGATAGAGTGAGAGATTATCAGTATCAGTAATATTCAGTTTCTCCCCATTAGCAGTAATAATCTGACTATTACCTTAGTATGGTTTTAGTAGATGCTGGACTTGTGTTATTGTTTGAAAAACCGTCCAATCTAACCGGTAACCGCCCGATTAGATCGGAACCGGCCCCTTGTCAGTTCAAGTTTCGAGCGGTTTTGGTGATCGGTAGCTCTTTTAAAAATAAAAATGCAAAAAAATATCTATAAAATCCCAAAAATAAAGAATTTGATTTGTAATATATTTTTTAATTTTTTATATTATGATAAATATTTAAAAAAAAATTGGTCAATAATACTCACTTTTAAAATCCATTGTTTCATTAATTTTCAACTTTATTTGAATGTGTTTTGTTTTAATCATTCTTTATATGTTTTTCATATTTTAGTAGATTTTTTTGTCATCTTTTTTATTTTTTTAACAATTCTTTTGCAGCCCCGGAATTGCCCAGTTAGAACAATTGAATTAGTCGATTTATTGGTTAAACCACTTCTTGGCCCATGTCCGATTAATCGTTCTGGTTCGATTTTGTGAACACTAACTTGTGCAAACTCCAGTCATATGATTAGAGGCACCCAAGTCAATAAACCAATAGGGATTCACATTATGGGATATGTGATAGTGCATATCAGATAAGCCCATAGCAGAGACAGATGAAGAAATAGCCGTAGACATAGAGTTTTGTACCAATTGTCGAATATCATCTGACATAGCTGATATCTGGGACATTGTCGTATTTGGGTCATGAATAGTACTTGATAGTGGGGTCTCTACCATTAATCTATTGAATGCATCATTAACAGCTTGGTATGCCCTGTAAAAAAGTTTGTGTATTTAATGCTTAGTTGCCTCGCTGAGAAAGATTTCTATAGGATGTTTGCAATAATTACAAAAAAAATTCTTCTTACAATGGGATGCTATATGGCCATAATCTTTACATTCATAACATTGCAGCAAAGATGAGCCATTTTGTGATGGTTTTCCCCTGGCCTGTTGAGCCACAAAGACAAATGTTATATCATTTTTTCCCTCAATGGTGGCATGTGTCGTAATTCTCGTCTCCTCACAAAGTAATTCACTCATAATGGCATCCATATTAACTAATGTTTTGCGATTCAAAATATTGGCTCGAATGATCTCATATTTTGGACGCAACTTCATTAGAAAGTGCATCACCTTCCTGTCATCATTTAGCTCCTTTAAGCTTTCAATGCAACAAGCAATGGTGAGAGCCTTCAACCTTATAGATTCATATTTTGTCCACAAATTTATAGAACCAGCATAATATTTCTGGATGTTTTTCTCTCATGCCTAGAGATAAACATATCATATTGAATTTGAAAGCGTCTTGTAAGATTTGATTGCTGATAAACCTTTTTAAATATTCTCACATTTTTTTCGCAGTGCAAAAGCATCTCATTAGCCTTCAAATGTCCAGATCTACAGAGCCGATGATCAATGAGACAACTTTTGCATTGTTGATCTTCTATTGTTGGGTATCTTTAGCAATTCCATCAACATACCCCTATAAACTTTTTCCTTCAACAAAAAATTGAAAATGGAAGAATTAATCTGGATTAGTTTTTTCCGTCAAGTTTTATGGCCAATATATCTCTTTTTTCACAATCCACGTGCAAATGGTACGAGCATCCACCATTTCAATCGAAAGACTCAGTCCAATATCAAAACACATACTTGATAAGTACCGGCTGATATTCCTCTTTTTTTTTTTCTATTTTGGAATGAGCTTAATTCAAAAGTATCTCTCTCTAATTTCTCTCTCTAAAAAAGTCGGCTAGGATTGACATAGGGTTTGCAAGTGAGAGAGGCGTGAGATTTTGTGATGGTGAGCAATAAGGTTTGTCCTGGGAGAAAGGATATTGTAATCTTTGGTAGAGATGAGAAGAAAACAACAGTGTATCTAATCTAGAGATTAAATTGTTGAATTTGTTGAGATTAATGGGAAGTTTGTGAATTAGAAGAAATCGTGCACTGCAAATTAAGTGTTTGCAGAGGGGGTGAAAGGCGAGGTCACAAAAAAAAGTGGTTATAAAGGGGGCAGATGAGGTCACAAAAAAAAAACTGCTACAAGATAGTTAATGTCTCCTTGATGTTTACTGTTTTAGCAAAGCAAGGACAATGGGTCACTGTTAGGCTTAGGAAAAGAATTTGAAAAATCAGAAGAAACAGGATAGAGAGAGATTTGCTTGGGGGTTACGAAAGTTTTAGAGAAAATTTGGAAAAATAAAGTATGTGGAACAACCAAGATACGAAAATTTTAGAGAGAGAGAATATGGAACATAATTTTCTTTGTGGTCAATTCTTCGATATAAGAGAAACCCAGATCTAAAGATTCACGAAAGCTTCTTCATCAAAAATTAGCTTCAGCAGAAAAATAGAGCTAAACCGAATAGAGCTAGTAAATTAGAATCATGCTCTGATACCATGTCTATTTTTCTTGATTATTATCAACATGTATATATAATACAGCTAGAAATAACTTGCACCGCAAGTTAATTTGCAATATAAGTTACAATAAGTAACTTTCTATACATAATATAATATAAAATAAATACAAAATCTTCAATTATCTCTATAGAGCTGACCAAGATTCTTCTCCTTAAGCAACTTTAGACCTTGTAGCAAAACACAAAATTCAGCCTTATTGGCTATTGAAATCCCACATGGACCACTAAAAAAGAATAGTACCTAGCTAGATGAATCCCTCAAAAGATCACCAATACCTACAAGCGCCCAGTGTTCCCAAAAGAACTCCCATTAAAGTTAAGTTTAACATATCTTTGAGCAAGCTTATACCATATGCCCCTCATCTTCATCTTATAATGAAATTGCTTCACCAATTCCTTCAGGTTCAAAGCTATGTTAACTTTTGAATCCCATATCCTCTTTTGTTGCTGAAAACCAACTCCAAAAATTATGAAGAATTTTTCCTTTTGACTCTCTCAATGCAAAAAAAGACAACCCCCATTTTTTTCATCCTCCTTATAGAGCAAGAATATTCACCAAATTTTACTGATTTTCCTTAGGTTATCTATTGTGAGATTCTTCCCTCGCATTCCTATCCACATAAAAGGTTGAACTCTATGTGATTTGGGCAACTTCTAGACCTAAGTATGGTTGTATCTCTCTCAACCTATCATGATATAGAAGTTAATATGCAGATTTAGCAGTGAAACAACCATCATTTCAGGCTCCCATCCCACTTCGTTTTAAGCTTTCTATGATATATAGATCTCCCTCCCAAAGAAAGACATTTTGTCTTCCATAGATCCAATTTCACATGAAACCTTTTAAATATTAGATCCAAACTGATATAGGAAGACTGGAGTCGAAGATGGGAAGACCAAGATATTTCATAGCAAAATATTCACTTCTACAGCCTGCTAGATCAGCCAAAGCATCTCCTTTCCAAACATCTCACCCCAATTAGGGAAGTTTTCAAGAAATTAACTTTCAAGTCCAAGAAAAATTCACAACACACCAAAAAGTTCTTAATGTTAGCTCATTTGGTCTTCCCTTGCAGCATTTTGTAAATGGGAAATGGCTGACCCATTCTCAACAACTTTAAAACCCTTAATATGATTCAGACTTTCAATTTGAGAAAGCAATACATAGCAACCTTCCTTAATCTGAGTGAATAGGAATGTGGATAAGGGATCTCTTGGCCTCAGACTCTAATAGCCTTGAAAAAAATTTAGGAGAGCCATTAACAAGAATTGAAAAATGGTACAGGAAAGGCATCCCACCATCTAATTTATCCACTTTTCCCCATACCCTATATATTAATTATCTTTGAGAGAACTTGCCACTCCACCCTGTCATAGGGTTTCTTCATATCAAGTTTGATAAGATTTCCTGGTTCCCCAGTCATTCACCATTGAAATCCTGGAGTGAATGTATTCCTATGTTGTAAGCACATTATCAATGATGAACCTATTCTGAACAAAATTTGATTGAGGCCCAACAATAATTATTGAAAGCCCCTTCTTTAATATTACAGCTGACACTTTAGAGACAATCTTATGTACAAGCTAGTGAGCAAACGAATAGGTCTCACATCACCAATACCTGTAATAACTTCCTTTTTAGGAATAACAATAATAAAAGTGGAATTTATACCTTTGTCTATCTTGCCTTTTTTCATGAATTGTTGAATCATAAGAAGCAACTTATCTTTAAACATAGCTAAAACCTATGAAAATGCTAAAGGAACTCTATCTAGCCCTGGCGATTTATCTCTAGGCAAGGAAAAAACAGCTTGCTTCAACCCCTCCATAGTAACATTCCTTTCGAGCTCCTTAGCAACCTCTACAGTCAGTCTTTTGAAACCAACCCTTTCAAGGTAGACAACATAACATTTCTCACTGGAAAAGGCTTTTTGAATGTGGTTAACTATTTCACTTTCCCCCCTAGTCTATGTTATTATCCTTATCCCTGATAATCGAATTCCAAAAATATCGTTATGTCTTTTCCTAGAATTTGCTCTGGCATGAAAAAAGAAATTATGTTGAAATCGCCTTCCTTCAACACTTAATTCTAGATCTTTTCATCAAGTAGATCCCTTCCAATCTCATAAGATCATGAACAAATTCTACAACTGAGATTTCTCCATCTCCAATTCAGTTGTAAATAAGCATGTGTCCTATATTTCTTGCTCTATACCATGACGTGCATTCATTCTCCCTCTAATACAATACCTTTTAAGCTTCTTCCCTACAAAGAGTTTGTGTTTAACATTTAAAAGATTTTTATGCAAATAGAAACCCCCCCTTCCCACCATATACAAATGTACTAGACCAAGTTTTGACCCGTTCAACAACATCAGTCGCTTCTAACTACGCCAACTCCAATCTAAAAAGGTCTTCGGCCTTTCAAAAAATAAAATCTTTTTACTATCGGCAGAGAGAATTCTTTGTCGCTAACAAATTCTTTAGTCTTTTTTTTTTTTTTTTTTTGAGTGAGTAATAGTTTGGGTAATTTTATGCATCATGCTCGCTGCATATCAATTTTGGCTAGGGCTGGCAATAGGCATGTTGGCATGGCTCTAAAAAACTAGGGCTTGGGCCACAAAATTTTTCTCGATGATGGGGTTGGGGCTAGGGCCAGGTCCATGACATGGCTAGCCCAACCTTTTTTTTCTCTTTTGTGTACCTTTATTGTATTTGGCCCGGTCCTGATAGGGCTAGGGCTAGGCCTAAGCCAAGGTCTCTTCAATCTTATAGGGGCCGGGTGGGGCTAGGGCTCGAGTAGAGCCAATGTTGATTCGCCCTAGGCCTAGGCCCTGTCCCATTGCCTGTTGCCACCCCTAATTTTCGGTATTTTTAAAAAGAATTTCACCTATAAAATACCGTTTAGTGAGTTGGGGGATAAAATCTCTGAACTCAAGAGATTACATAGTGAGTAGAGCGTGCTCTAATATTATATACTCGAGCAAATTATCTACTCAAGGGGATTTATTTATTTAAAAAATTTGGATCTATTTTAGAACTACAAGATTAGTATTTCTAGAAGGAAGATTTTTATATAAAGTTGTAACCCTAAAATATAGAATTGGTGAACCAAAAAACTCCATCATATAGTTTTACAGTTGGAACAACCTCTAATCGATCATCTCGACATTGAGATATATATAAATTTGAAAAAAATAATATTTTGAATCCCAATAATAGTATATTTTGCAACATATTATCTGGACCGTCCATCTGCAAAGCTTCTACTTAGCTTGCTTCTCTAAAAAGGCCTAGAGTCAGGCTTCCGTCAAGGCGACTGATCGAACAAAAATCCTGCATATTGACTGCAACTGATATGTGGCTACGACTAGGGGATACTGGAACACATATATGATTAGATGCATATGGAGTTAAGAATCATTTGTATTTATAAACGGAATACCCAACTCAAACAAAATAGATAATGATCAGTCAATTAAAAAGAAAATAAAGCGCTTCTGCCCCCTTCTCGATTCATTTTTTTACATGGTGGATTTCATAGGTGAGGGTGGCTGATGGTCTGAGGATGCCGTAGAACATGCTTCTTTTGTGCCTCAGGTATCAGCCACAACTCGTATTCATACAAGCATATAAGGAACCTTATAGAGCCTTCGTGTTCCAGAATAAGCAGGAGCCTAAGACTGTGTTTATAAAGCCCTAAATTCAATGAGGAGACCATCAAGAACAACCTATACCCATTATTGCCCTAAATTCAATGACCATCAAGACTAATCTGTACCCATTATTGTGGACTTGTTTGATCAATTAGGAAATGCAAGATACTTATTAAAGTTGGACTTACAGTCTGGCTTGTATTTTCTGGTATTTAAAATTTTATAATTAGAGATAAAAATGAATTCTCAGGTAATCCTAATAATTTTTCATGCCAAAATTACATCTTATAATAAATTTTGTTGGTGCACCTTAATTTGATTGTTTAAGGCAATGTTGTCAGATTCTTTTCGGAGTCTGCTTCGGTTTGGTCTAAAAAAAGACACAATTTGGTGTTTCGGCTGATTCAGGGGAAGACTTCGGTTCTTATTTATTTATTTATTTTGAAAATAAATAGAAATTTATTTTTAAATTTTATAAAAAAATTAAAAATAAAAAGCTAAACATATATAAATTTATTGCTACATTTAATAATAAATAAAATTGTTGAAATATTATTTTAGTACTATCATTTTTAAATTTAATTTTTAATACTCTTAGAATTACGAGCATAGTAATGAACAATATTTAGAATAGTTTTTTCAAAATTCAAAAAATTATCAATCCTTTATTAATACAATCTTTTATTAAGATACTTTTTACTTTTCTTTAGCCTGTCAAAGTCGGTGAGGCGGTATTTTGGTATTTCTCTCTATACGTGTCAAAGTATAAAAGGTAGCATTTTCTTTTCGTATTTTCCTGCTATACGTGGCATCATAAGTTTACTACCTTTTACTTGCGTATGGAAAGTTTTAAACTTTTAATAATACTAACAGGTAACAAATTTTAAGAGTATATTTTGGTATTTGGTTCGCTTCGTTATTGAGGTAAACCCAAAGACTTCAGGTGCTTTGCCCGAAGCGAAGCAAAGATAACAACAATAGCTTAAGGTTACAATCTTATGCAAACCACACCCTTCTTCAAAAAGAAGAAAAGTGGTTTGGGTCCTAAACACACATGCTCACTGTCTAGGATTTGAATAATCTTTGTTCATATGTTGTAGTTTCCCTTTTTTTAGATTAGTCACTGTGTGAAGAGATTAGGCCTGTTCCAAAACTTGGAGTTCTAAATCCATTCTAGACATACTTTACTATATGCTCTAGTGAAAGTATATTTTCTTTTGGCAAGAATATATGCTTTATGTACATCACTCGATAGGGCAAAAAGCCTAGCTAGAGGTATGGTCTAGGATCTAGAGGTATGGTCTAGGATAAACTTCTAGGATGTGACCTACCTAAACCAACCTAAAAAAGGAAATTATAAAGCATCAATTCAATTCACATTATTTAGAATGTCCATTTTTTTAAATTTATAAGTTGAGGTGAGAATGCCCATTTTTAATATGACTAGGGTGAGATGACTAATTATATGATCTTCTAACCTCAAAACAACATTTTGCATATGGATTTTTGAGGTGCATCTTACTTCTATAACATAAGTTTAAAATGTTTGTAGAAATTTATCAAACTACACTTAATATTTGAACTATTTTACATTTTACTCAAGGTATATTTTGATAAATTTTTAAAACTATTTTGATGTGCCAGGGCTTTTTAAAATTTGATACAAAAGAATGATGTGCAATTTAAAATTTGATGAAAAAATATATGCATAAAGATGCTAAATACTTCAAATCATAATTGCAATATGGTAAATTTCTCTAAATTTTTTCTTTTTACAAAATACTAGCAAAGTAAAGCATATAATTTCATGTAAGTAGATATTCGAGGATCTTTCACCCGTGAGAGCAAGTGTATACCTTACATCCGCCGAAGCACAATATGGTATTGTCTTAAAAGGGGTCATTTATCTTTGGGAAACGTATATAGAAGGTCGCAACCTTAAAATGTAAAGTCACATATGCAACTCAAAAATCTATTGGAAATGTTGTTTTAATGTTAAAAACCCATTTAATTGATCATCTCGACATGAATAAGAAAAAAACTAAAGCTTTTGTGTCCAAGAAATAGTACATCTCACAGCACATTATCTAGACCGCCAATTTTCAAGATTTTCATATATTTATAGATCTACTTGATTTTAACCATTTTTTAAATTTAAAATTTTCTAATTAAATGTAAAAATAGATTTTAAGATAATCTTAAAAATTATTTACAACAAAATTACATGTTATAATAAAATTTGAAGGTACACCTTAATTGGATTGTTTAAAGTTACAATCTTATAGAAACCACATATTTTTATCTTTTGTACATGGAAGTCGTAATTATTCTCGTCCCTTAATATTGAATAGACATAAAATCCTAAAAAAAAATTCTCCTGCTTAGTGATTTATCCTAAAACATCTAATTTGATATTTAATAAATAAAAATAATTACGACCTCCACCTAAAAAAAATATGATTACTATGGTTGCATACAATCCCGCACGATATTATATTATGGCTATGAAAGCAGCAAGTGGAAGTCAACAATGTAGGCATCCAACGCTTTGTTATTTTGGGTAGAGAATACGTTTACCTTGTAATTTACCTATTAGTCAAGGGTAATTTCCGACATTGCCCTTTCCTATAAACAGCTGGAGGGCGCCCTTCCATTTTTATCCGAAAATAAATTCAGTAATCGGAGGAAAGAAAAACCAGTGTCAAGGGTTTCGCCTTCATCAAATGCTTTTTGGGGTTTTTCTCTCTTTCTCTCTCTAGGAATAATTCCCGGTCTCTCAGAACTGCGCATTTCTCACTCCAAAACTGCTCGTTTGGAGCCCATAGCGGTTTTCTTCCCCTTGTTCTCCATCGAAAGCGGTTTTCCAATGGGTTTCTGCCTTTAATCCATGTTTGCGTAAGATTTTAGGGGTTTTCCATTGTTTTACAGGAATTGGAGGTTTTGGGAAACCGCTCTTTGGTGTACTAAGTGGTTTTCTTTGGTCCAAGCGGTTTTAGGGATTTGTGTGAAGATGAGTACTCCAAAGAGGAAGAATTTCAGGATAGAGCCTTTCAAGCACAAGGTTGACATGGATCCGAAGTATGCAGAGAAGACATGGAAGATTCTTGAGCACGCTATTCATGAGATTTACAATCATAATGCCAGTGGCCTTAGCTTTGAAGAATTATACAGGTGAGTTATTTAGCAAAAATGAATCTGTAATTTACTGTTTATTTTGTCTATGATTGTTGATTCTTCTGTTTTGTGGCTACTCATGGGAGATTTGATAATTTGTCCATTATTTCTTTTTTATTTTCTCATTTTGTATCTGTTTCATGCTTTCATGCTTATGTTATTTCCTTGATTATTATTACTGCTTTGTTGTATTGTCTGGTTTCTATTAATCTTCTGTTAAGTTTCTATTTGTTTTGGCGATCCTGTCTGATGAGATATGATCCTATGCGTGTTTGTGTTTATCTTCTTGCTTAGGGAAATTGGGTTTTGATTGAGTTACCTCGATCTTTCTTTTGTTTTCTTTTTTGGGTTTCGTTTGGGATTTATGTTTTTGGCTAAAGTCACCGAGATTAGCGTTTTTTGGTGAATGATTCTGTTATCTTCTCCACTGCGTTTTATTGTTTCTTGTGCATATATGTTCAGGAATTGATGTTGATGCTGTGATTCTGGGAATCTTATGGGAAGCATTTTGGTTGATTAACTTATTGATTTTTCCTGACTTAGTTTTATTGGTTCGAAATGTTGCGATGACATTGCCCTGGTGACATTTCTTAAAAAAAAAAAAAAAAAAAAAAAAAATCAAATTGAAATTGTTGAATGCTTTCATTTTTACTGGTTTCCTTTTTTAGTATGTGATTCATTCTTTCGTCTGCAATGGATCACAGTTCATATAAGCTCTGCGTGCCAGGCTTTGACATTTACTTTAAGTTACCTTATTATTGACATTTATGGGAAGTTTATTATGGTTTTATGGTGAATCATGATTATCAGTTCATTTGATTATCAAAACAAATGACTATTGGTTTTGTTCCTATTCCATAATTCTCAATGTGTAAGGTTCTGGGTTTTTTTTTGGTTTTTGAAATATGCTAACTTTGTGTAAGGTTCTGTTGATTACTTTATTTCTTTAGTGTTTTAAGAGTTTTATAATATGTGAGATTGCTATTGCTTCAAGTTAATCTGGGCATGTAGATGGCCACCATGCTTTTGTAGATCGGAAGCATTATGATGGTTAATTGGATCAAATAGCAAACTGTTTCTCACCCATTTTAAGGCATGGGAAGAATTATGATGGTTAATTGGATCAAATAGCAAACTGTTTGTCACCCTATTTTTTTCCTTTTTAAGCAACTTCTTTTTAGGGTTTTTGTGTGGATAGGGCCACTGAATGGTTCATTTTCTGTTTTCCTGATACAATTTCTTTTCATATCTTTTTCTTTTCTTCTTCTTCTTCTTTTTTTTTTTTTTTTTTTTTTTTTTTTTTTGTGCGTGTGTGTTTTTTTATTTTTTCCTGGTTTGTTCAGCAGGGAAGGGTAGGTATGGAACTCAAGCCATCACATGTGGTGCCCTGCCGCCCTAACCACCTAGTTTTGAGCACAATCCTAAAAAAGGGTAGGCAGCTTTGTTAGTTTTTCTAGGACAAACTTCAAGGATTTTAACCCTTGACCTCCCACAACCTAATTGATATTCCACCACTAAGCAAATCTTATAGGACTTTTTCATATCTTTTACTTTGGTTTGAATATAACTATATTTAAGTGATATCTTGATCTGCACTTTCTCTAAGAAAACAGCCACTCAGGTTGCACAGGGATGAACTATGTGCTCTCCTTTACACGTAATTGATTTTAATTGACTGCTCAATTTCATTCTTTTGGTGAACGTTTTGAATTATAACAAATCTTAATTTTAAAAAGTTTGAATTGCTTCATTAAAATTTAACCTGCTTTGTAGTATAGTTTGAGAAATGACATAGGCCCATGTCATAATTGGTTTTTGTTCATGCCCCTGGTTTTGCTCAAACCTCATCTTTCCCTCCAAAACAGACAAAAATATTTGTTGAACCCTATTTTCTCTCTTTTATACCGCTTCTCTTCTCCTTAGCTGCCTTAACCTCTCTCCCAAGGATCTCCTCTCTCTCTCTCTCTCTCTCTCTCTCTCTCTCTCTCTCTCTCTCTCTCTCTCTCTCTCTCTCTCTCTGTGCAAGTTTCCATCTTTTCATGGTTGCTTCAAAATCCATCAATGAAATTCCCATTTTTCTAGAGTTCTTTATCTAGATTTGTCTGCCCATCCTCTCTCTCTCTCTCTCTCTAGATATATATCTCTCTTTCTAGTTCAATTTTTTTAATCCATCTTTTAATCGCATCATCTCACTGAGATTTTTCTCCCTATCTATTTTCCATTTTTCTCACATTTTCCATCTCTCTACAAACCCATCTCTATAACTTCCATTTTCACAGATCTATACCCCCCCCCCCCCCCCCCCCCCCCCCCAGCCTTCCCAACCAATTTTTTCCTTTCTTCTCTGCAAACCCATCTCCCATTCTCACAGATCTCTCTCTCTCTCTAACCCCATACTCTTATCTCTTTCATGGTATTTTATCTTCTGGTGCTATCCAGAGGAGGATAGGAGCAGGGCTATTGGAGAAGAGGGGCCATAGTTTCTATATTTTGGACCTGAGAAGAAGGCGAAGAAGAACAAAGAATGCATAAGAATCTCATGTCTATTGGTGTTCAATGGCTCTTTGAGACCTGCAAAGATGTCTTCTCTGTTGCTGTAAACCTTCCATCTTACCCACAAGTTAAAAGGCTTCAGTCTCTTTTAGTTAGCAGGAGACCCATCAGATGTTGGTCTGAAATAGCTCATGCCATATTTCCAGACAGATGAAACTGAATGCCACTCACCCTTCGAATATCTTCACCTTTACGAGTATCACAACTTCACAATTGGCATTTTATGATTGCATCTTCACAATCATTCCAACATGACAGTGTGCAGCAAGCTTCTCTTTGGGTTGATTCACATAAAATCTTTTGACTGGGCTCCTTTCCTTTCAACGGGTGAGCCCATCAACCATCTTTTCTTTGCTGGCGAAAGCCAAATCAGAGACAATGAGTTACGTTCGACTAGAAAATTTGAAGGTGGAATCAATGTTTAGGGCCCCATGCAAATGTTTCATTCTCCATCTGACTTTGGGTGGGCTGCATGCATAATTTTTCATGCCTAATGGCATTCATGGTGCTTGCTGTACTGGGCCCACCCTATTGTGACTCTGAGGGAAGGCATTGGACATATTACTATGACTTTCCATACCCACATTTTTCTGGTGATGCAGTTTCAATTGAAGTAAGCAGGGATGAGCATTAAGTATTCCTGGTCAGAAGAGTTTGAGAAGCCCAAATTTATAAAAATAGTGCATGCAATATACATGAGCCCAAAAATTGTCGAAACTTATAGCTTGCTTTATTGTATCACAATTTTAATGGCTGTTAGAGCTACTGCTTCTTTTAGACCAGTGCCTTTCTCATGATCACACTGCCTGGTCCTGTAAATATACATGGGAAAAAATGGCAACAGAAAACGAAAAAGTGTTCGACTATTAATCGTGGAAGGTTTTGCCTTGCCTTTTTTCTCTGCTCGTATGTGTCTTATTGGACTGATTGTGCTTGAATTGTCCATTAAAAAGAAATTATCATAGGTTCATTTTGCATGAATTAGTAAAAGACATGAGAATTTTGATTAGCATGAAGCTTATAACTTCTTCTTTTTCTTGATAACAACAGGAAGCTTATAACTTGGGTTTTCGTATTCATATGTGAACAAATTTATGAAGGGCACATGTGAAATCATATATTGGGTTCTTATATGTTGGTGAGCTATTGGTGTTGATCATCACTACAGCCTTGGGAGCTCTTGAGAATTCTGATTGCAATTTTTTGGAGAATCTTATTGCAATTCCATTAGATATGGTCTCTTTTATTGTGTTTTAGTTTATATGTAATATAGGGTGGCTAGTATTCAAAGGTTCGAATGGAAAGTGAAGTTCTTCTTAGTGCCCTCATACCTTTAACATCATTAGTGGCACTCTATACAACTGTATGTTATTTCAGATAGAAACATGGCTGTTGTCAAGTCCACTAATCATAGGCCTGGAGCATATTTGGTATATCTGTCTGAAGCATTTAATTGATTGAAATGGAAGGTATTAAATTTGCTATTGTAATGGAAAATATTTGTCGCATATTTGTAGTATTAAAGTTTTCATTGGTTGAATTCTGTAGCAAATTTCAGCTGAAATCCAACTAAAAATTGGTTTTTTATACCGGTTGAATGGACCAATTGGGTGGCATTTATATGCTAGCCCCTAATATGTGGGGTGAAATGGTGTTTTGAGTGATATTGATGAAATTTTGTATATTACTTTTCAGGTGCATATCTTACATATCAAAAACTTCCTCAATATTTATGCTGAAAATTTGGTTTGGAGTCAGAATTGCCTTTATCTATTTCTTTTCTATAATTAATTAGTTATTTTTACTTAAAGCAATCTAAAACTTAACTTTTATTGTGCTTTGGGTCTACTTTGCTTGTAATCAGGCAGTTAAATGGAACTAAGGCTTCAGTTCTTTTATATGTAGGAATGCATACAATATGGTTCTGCACAAGTATGGAGATAAGTTGTACTCTGGTCTAGTCACTACTATGACATGGCATCTGAAAGAGATATGCAAAACTATTGAAGCAGCCCAAGGGGGTCTATTCTTGGAGGAGTTGAATAGGAAATGGGGAGATCACAATAAAGCCCTGCAAATGATTCGGGACATATTAATGTACATGGATAGGACTTTTGTCACCAACAATCAAAAGACGCCAGTGCATGAACTGGGTTTGAACCTTTGGCGGGACCACATCATCCATTCCCCTAAAATCCAGACAAGGTTACTCAATACACTTCTTGAGCTTGTACATAGAGAACGAACTGGAGAAGTCATCAACAGAGGGCTGATGCGCAATATAATAAAGATGCTTATGGATTTGGGATCTGCAGTTTACCAAGAAGACTTTGAGAGACATTTTCTTGAGATCTCAGCCAACTTTTACAGTATTGAATCTCAGCAGTTTATAGAATGTTGTGATTGTGGAGAGTATTTAAAGAAGGTTGAGAGGCGGTTGAATGAAGAGATGGAAAGGGTATCCCACTATTTAGATGCTAGAAGCGAAGCCAAAATTACAAACGTTGTTGAGAAGGAGATGATTGCCAACCACATGCAGAGATTAGTTTATATGGAAAATTCAGGACTAGTGAATATGCTTGTAGACGACAAGTATGATGACTTATCACGAATGTATAATTTGTTCCGCCGGGTCCCTAATGGGCTATCCACTATCCGAGACGTTATGACTTCTTATCTTCGAGACACTGGAAAGCAGCTTGTAACGGACCCTGAGAAATTGAAGGACCCGGTGGAATTTGTGCAAAGGCTCTTGGATGAGAGAGATAAGCATGACAAGATCATCGTCCAGGCCTTTGGCAATGATAAGACTTTCCAAGCTGCTCTAAACTCATCCTTTGAATATTTCATCAATCTCAATGCGAGGTCACCTGAGTTTATTTCTTTATTTGTTGATGATAAGCTTCGGAAGGGACTGAAGGGGGTTAGTGAAGAAGATGTCGAAATCATACTTGACAAAGTCATGATGCTCTTCCGATACTTGCAGGAGAAAGACGTCTTTGAGAAATACTATAAGCAACACCTAGCTAAGCGACTCTTGTCTGGAAAATCTGTTTCAGATGATGCAGAGAGAAGCTTAATAGTTAAGTTAAAGACAGAATGTGGGTATCAGTTTACATCTAAGTTGGAAGGCATGTTCACTGATATGAAGACCTCTCAAGATACGATGCAGGGTTTCTATGCTAGCTTGTCATCTGACACCAGTGATGGTCCAACCCTAGCTGTCCAGGTTTTGACGACTGGTTCTTGGCCTACTTGGCCGAGTGCTTCATGTAACCTCCCTGCTGAAATTTTGGGTGTTTGTGAAAAGTTTCGAACTTACTACCTTAGCACACATACAGGTCGGAGATTATCATGGCAAGCAAACATGGGCACAGCGGATCTTAAAGCTACCTTTGGCAAGGGTCAAAAGCATGAGCTTAATGTCTCGACCTATCAAATGTGTGTTCTAATGCTGTTCAATTCAGCTGATCGATTAAGCTATAAAGATATTGAACAGGCAACTGAGATTCCATCATCAGATCTTAAGAGGTGCTTGCAATCCTTGGCGTTGGTGAAGGGGAGAAACATATTACGCAAGGAGCCCATGAGCAAAGATGTGGCAGAAGATGACGTTTTCTTCTTCAATGACAAGTTTACGAGCAAGTTTTACAAGGTTAAGATAGGGACAGTTGCTGCCCAGAAGGAGTCAGAACCGGAGAAACAGGAGACGCGACAGAAGGTGGAGGAGGACCGAAAGCCTCAAATTGAGGCTGCTATTGTGAGGATCATGAAGTCGAGGCGTGTCTTGGAGCATAACAATATTGTAGCTGAGGTTACAAAGCAGTTGCAGTCACGGTTCCTACCTAACCCTGTTGTAATAAAGAAGAGAATTGAGTCACTCATTGAGCGTGAGTTTTTGGAGAGGGACAAAACTGATAGAAAACTGTATCGTTATCTTGCTTGAACCATTCCCCGCGTGCCCTTGGCTTTGCTGGCTTAATTGGTGAGCAAGGCTGTCTTAAAATCCAGTTTGATTTTGAACTTTATAATGTGCAATTCTCTCATCTGTTTCTTACTGCTTTGCATTTCTTTACACCGATGAAAAGTGTTAGATTGATGTTCTCCAGGCTTCATTTTAGTCAAGCCTGGAGCACATTTCTTGGTGACGAACAGTTGCTAGGATTTTCTTCATATTGTCCATGACTTCTTATCTTGCCATAAAGTGGTTGGTTTCTGTGACAAATTTGTTTTGGGGTTGTTGAACAAATCTCTCTGTTGGATGGGACTCATTCTTCATTGACTGGTATTGTAAGTGACATGTATGGAATATTGCGCACCTGATTCATATTATGCTTGTAGCTTGTTGTGATTGGAGCTTCGCTAAAACCTTAATTTTGGTTATACCATTACTCGGATTACTTGATGTTCTTTGGTTGTACGTGACATTAAATGGTGGATATCTTACCACAGTGCCACTATTTAAAAATTATATCTCACTATAATGGCACTTCTTGTGGTGTATTCTGAGGGAGGCAGGGAGTTACATAAAGATCTTGGGTAATTAATATTGCTTCTGTTAATAATAGTTTCTGTTTTGACTGAAACTGTTGGGGTGTTTGACTGTAACTGTTGGGGTGTATCTAATGAAGTTTGAAGCATAGTCAAAACTTCTGATTGGGCATTTTAGAGTTCAAGGAGAAGTTTGAATTAGAGGAATATTCACCCTCCAGTTAAAGCAGTCTATTTTATTGGTCATTAATGCTGCTAATTGTGTAGTTCACAAGATGGAGAATATCAGGATTATCCTGACATCTAGTCAACTTTCCTAGCGATTATTCTGATGTCTAGTCAACTTTCCTAGCGTAAGTTAAAATCTTACGTGTACTTGTCATGGTTTTAGTCCCCACATGGACAGGAAAAATTTCGTAATAGGGCCATTTTTTTTCTCCACCCATTCCAGAGTGAAAACAGCCTTCTTTGTTTAGTCCTATAGTCAAGTGTGAAGGACTTTTGGTCCCCTGCTTGAAACACTATCAAAACAACCATAACCCTGCAGAAAGGCCTCTTTTTCCTTAAGTGACAAATAACTCCATTCCTTTAATAGACTTGTTGGGTTGACTAGGACTCCTGTTTGTTACTTCTTTTATCTAACAAAATAGTTGGCTTTGTATGTATTTGTGCCACCTGGAGTTATTTGATAGTGGACTCAGCTCAAACATGATAAACTTACGTTTTCTGTCTGCTAGGGAAAAAGTTACGGAGTTTGATTTTTCTTTTTAAGAGAGAGAGCTTCTGGCCAGGGTGATATTAATATGTATCTTTTGGAGTCTTCTGGAGAACAGTTTGCATGTTCTTACTGAAATTAGTTGACATTTGTGCTGAAAATTGATTAGGTTGTTGCATAACTTCCAAGAATTGTCTCTTCCTTGTGTTGCGAGCTGCAATTTCATGGCACTCAATTTGGGCTGTTCCCTTAAAAAAGATTAGTATGGAGGATGAATCCTCTTTCTATTTGTGGGGATTTGCATCCCATGTTGATTGGAATTCTGTTCTTCGGAGAATGGTGCAGATTTTGAAAGTTTTGTAAATCTTCTGGCCTTAGTTTCATTATTTGGGAGTTATTTGTGTCTACGATTGGGGATAAATGAAACCTTGTTTTAGCAGCCTATAAGTCGCTTCTGGAAATGATTACCCCTCATTTGGGGAATGTTTTATGGATTTTGACATAGGGTGCGGTTTGTATAGAGCCTAGGCTCTAAACTATCAAATTAGAGCTTACCTTCAAATAGTATCAAGAAATGTGGTTTCAATACTGGAAATCCTTGTGATAGCGTTAAAATATATTTTCATCTTTACTTATAAAGTTTAAAGCTTCAAAAATAGTGTAGATCAACAATTCTATGAAAACCTGAAAATCTTGAAAATTGACGGTCCAAAAATGTGTTACAAAATACATTATTTCCAAAACTTGAAATCCATTTTTTTCTCATATCCATGCATCTTGGTGTCGAGATGATCAATCTGAGGATAGTTGGGCATCAAAACAACTTCGTCTAGTGAAATTCTTGAGGTAAGCTCAAATTTGATTGTTTAGAGCCTCGGCTCTATATAAACTTTTCCCTTTGACATAAGTCATGGGTCTTCTTGATCTTGTATAAGTTGGACAGGGTATTCTTGATATCATATATAAGCTGGATACCTATGTATGGTCTTCACATGGTTTCTCATAACTAGCTAATATTCTAGGCTATTGATGAATTGTTCATTAAGTTGATGTGTGCGGACATTGTGATAACATACATTATGACAACATTGTTATCTCTATTAGGTTATTCTATAATCGAGCAGAAATGTGGGAGATTAAAAATTCTCGATATTTGGTTGGAGGTCTCGTGGGGCCATGGTGAATGGGGCTATGAGATGGATGACCAAAAAAAGGAAATGGGACTATGAGATGGATGAAGTTGGCATGGACATGGTTAGGAAAGGGTTTGGATTTGTTAATTTTTAACAAATAGAGTTGGAGACTTTTGGTGGTGTGCAATCTCAGTGGTTTGCAGTGAAGAGGTTCTTAAGGTGTTAGTTGGATTCTAGAACATTGAGGCAAATCTTAGCCTTGGAAGCATCTGGAGATCATCACCAGTGGTGTATGGTTCAGGGCCAAGTGAGATGAGTAGGTTGAGTATGAGAAGGTTGAAAGCTTTCTTGGGCATTGGACTTTGTGTTCAGCACCAGGAGCGCATGAAGTTTCTGTCGAGTTCAACATGATCATAATTTAGGTAATAATTATGCTTACCCTGATGAGTACGAAGAGTTCTACTACTAAAAAAATGTACGATAATATGACACACCACCCAAGTAAAAAATATATGACAATGATTTAACCCTTCTGAGATGAGAGGTGATTTATATCTTGAAGGATTAAGGGATGATGTTGGTGAAATAAAGATGCCAAAATCAGTGTAGACACACTATCCTCAAGAGAACCAGGCTAGCATTTTTTAAGGCACGAAGAGAACCGAGATTGCATGGCAATGAGGTCTTCTAGAATTGAATGGCATACATAATTGAACACTTGAATTATTTGGGTATGCACTTCTTGGCCTCCTTGTGAACTTCAATTATTTGGTGTACAAAAAGGACCACCTGATGAATTGACCCACTCCATTATGTGCATAGAGAGGATGCCCCAATGGTGTAGGTTTTGTAGCCTACTAGAGTAGCTTCTAGTATGTTGTATGACTGGTGAGAGGACTGTAGTTGGTTTTCTAAACCTTATGTTAAAGATACCCCAAGTGGTGGAGGCTTGCACTGTGCACTCTTCAATTCTTTTAGAATTTCTGATTTTAAAGTTCATCTATGAAAAACATCTAATTTATCAAGATCCTATGAGAGTAATATAATCAAGCCAGATCAGAAAAAAGGAAAACATTATTAGTGAGCCTTTCAAGTGCATATTTGTCTTGTGATAGACACACATTTGATAAAGTTCCTCATGAAGAGGCAAGCAAAAAAGGATTAACTATGAAGTTTTTAGAACTGGAGTTTAAAAATCTTATCACATTCGATTTTTTGTCTGATGGTAACCCTGGTTTGCAGGTGATGCTTTGTTACCCCGAATAGTGCCATCTGCCTTGAGCATTATTCTTAGTGAGCATCATTTCTACCATACCCATGGAGGAGGCACTAAGGTCCAACTCTGAAGTCCAACTTTGATTCTTTTGTAAGGTAAGAGAATTCATTTCTCATTGCAGCGTTTTACCAATTTGAACACTAATTGGTCTTCTCGAATGATCGAGGTCCATCAATGGTTCTGTACATAACAATAGCCATTTTGATCAATTTTCTCCATCTATAAAGGTATCATGCTCATATGATGCCTTCATGTACACTACATATATGAGAGATCAACTCTAATACAGACACTTCTTTCTGAATATCTACAATCTTTGCACAAGCATTTGAGCTTTCATTTGTCATACATGAATGTATAACATGGATGCGTGCATGCATTTTAGATGTGCATAATGTGTATGTGTATGTATATGTAAAGTCCGCATCCATACGGATACCTTTGCAGGTATCAACAACCAAGAAACTTGTTACTATGTCGTGCGTGCCTTTTTAAGCTCCCCCCATGTCATGCTTTTTCACCTACTTTGTGCATAGAAGTTTCCAAGAATAGTTGTCAGTCCATTTCAGAACGACACTGTTATTTTCAGGGTTGTTTTGGAGTTCTATTCCAAACTATTTCTCCTTACTATTTGTCCTCGGACAAGGTTTTGATGAATCTGATGACTCATCCATTTAAGAGTCCTCTCTCTCCAAAAATTTAGGGGTATGTCAACTATGGTGAGCATAAATCTGAAAAAAGAAAAAAAAAATTTAAAACAAAAAAAAAAAAAAGATAAAAGTGAGTGTTTTTTTCGTATAATTTTAACAGTAAGTTTCAAGTTTTGGTGGGGCTGCTGTTTCTTAGCTTCATCCATCGACAAGATGGATGCTTGATGCATCAGGGAACGCTATTGTGAAAATGTGTCACCTGACGTACCAAAGACTTTCCCTTTTTCCTCATTCCATGAGACTCTCTGATTGGACCAACCAATTTTCTTGCTCTGAGGACAGTTTGTGTGGGTCATGTTGGCGATCTAACCGGTAACCGCCCGGTTAGATCGACCGGTATTTTTAAAAAAGATTCAAAAAATTATATATATAATCCCAAAAATAAGGAATTTTATTTATAGTACATTTTTTAATATTCTTTACATTATGGTAAAGATTAGAAATTGTTTTGGTCATTAATACTCATTTTTTATATTTTCCCATTTTTTTCGAAAAATTTTAAAAATACCCCTAGCCACCTTTAAAATCTATTTTTTTTCATTAATTTTCAACTTCATTTGAATGTGTTTTGTTTTAATTATTTTTTATATGCATTTCATATTTTAGTAGATTTTTTTTGTATTTTTTTCAACAATTTTTTGACTGTGTTGGGACTTGTTCAGTGAGAACGGTTGAATCGGCCGGTTAAGCTGGTTAAACCTCATTTGGTCATGGGCCAGTTAACCGTTCCGTTGGATTTTGCTTGTGGGTATTTTTTACCAATAAGTCTCCTTAAGGGCATGAAGTCTTAAGGTGAATTTGATGTGTCCCAAAGAAAAACGCGCTTGGGATTCCTAGAGCCCCATTGGACATTGAAATAGGGGACCCAAAAGATCAAATGGAATGATACATGGATCGCGATAGTCAGGTTGGCGGCACAACCTGAACTTGCGAGTTCCATTCCCCACTTTAGCTGTTAACATGTCTAAAAAAACTTTAAAAAAAAATGAAGGAAGAAAGAAAGAATGAGAAAACCGTAAACCCCTTCTAAAGTGTTCCTTGAATTTAAGGCGATTCATCATTCATCATTCAAAAGGGAAGGGGGAGCTAAAGAGTTTCGCCTTTTATGTTGTAATGGATTCTATCGTTGAGGAAATAATTAAAAATAAGAGATGTATAAATGTAATATTCATTGTACCCCACTAGGAACTTGAGCTTTATACAAGTCTCAACCTTATACTTTAGAAATAGGGTACACCTCAAAAACCCATTGAAAAAGGTTGTTTTGTTTCTAAAAAATTCTCCAATGGATCATCTTGATCTTGACTTTAATATGTATAGATATGAAAAAAAAAAAAAAGAACTTTGAGATCTAAAATTAGTCCATCTTTATAACACATTATTTAAGCTGTTTTTTTTCAAGCTTTTCGAGTGCTCATAGATATGATAGATTTGTACCATTTTTGGAGCTTTTAATTTTATTATAGGGGTGGGGTGAAAAATAGAGTTAAGCAATGATAAGCGTTTTGGCACTGAAAATACACCTTGTAATGAAATTTTGAGAAGTACCTTATAAGGTTGTCACCTTATACAAACCTCACCCATAAGCATTTTCTCCTTCTCTAATGTGCTATGGGCGTTTTGGTGGTATCTCTTGTGGCAAGGGGGGTTTCGAGAGGCTGCCAACCATGAATATGGGGACTTTCCAAGTTGGCCCAGTTTGTAGTACAAGTTGGTAGGAAAAAATTTATAAAAGAAAGGGTCCTGTTAGCAGATTATAGTCAACCCAAACAGGAATGAAAAGCTGTTTACAAATTGTGGGGATTATTTCATCATTATCATCATCCGAGTATTCTCTTAACTATTTTGGGGTTGTTTTTACGAATCACATTCTGCCGTATTGCTCTATTAAGAATCATATTTTTAGTTATATTATAAGTTATTATATCTTTGTTCACTATTTCCATCAATATTTTTTGGGGTCTTACTTTTGCCTTTTAGAGCGCTTCCATTCGAACCAAATTACCCTCTCTAAGCATTGTCGTTTTAGGTCGACATTGCACATGATCAGACCACCTAAGCTTATTTTCTTTATTGTATCTCCTATTGGAGCTATCCCTAAATTCCTTCAAATGTATTCATTTCAAATTTTGTTATTTTTTGTCTTGCCACTAGAAGAATAGAAATCAAAATGAATACATTCGAGGAAACTTGTATAGCTTCAATAGGCAATAAAATGAGAGGAAGTGGACTTTCGTGGTCTGGTAATATGCAATATCAACCTAAAACAATTAGTAGAGGTGATTTGGTTCAAGTGGAATACTCTAAAAAAGTAAAAAGAATATCCTAAAGAACACAGATAGAAATAATGAGAAAATCTATTCTATCACGTGTACTTTGTTCAAAGGAACCACTGTTACGACTCAACAACATAACTCCATCAATGGCTATTGTTAACACTCAAATGAGAACCTCGTAGACTCGAATGTGAGGTAGCTCTGATCAAAGGCACCCTAAACTTAAATGAAACGTAGAATTAATCACATTTACAATTATTGCATAAAAGTAAACGCAATCGACATCGTAAAAACATGAATTTTATGCATCAAAATAAAAAAAACTCTTATAGGACTTCATGAAATGTGAAGGGAATGACCTCCAATTCACAGAGTTCAAATACATGAGCTTGGGTTAAAGAATTAACACAACCATATTTTCAGGTATGGAAATATAGGTAAACTCTAATTTGGGAAATCAATTGGATCAGCCTTCTCCTAATGGAAATGAAAGATAATGGTTCAAACTATAATTTGGGAAATCAATTGGATCAGCCTTTTCCTAATGGAAATGAAAGATAATGGTTCAAAAAAAGAGAAAAATACCAACAACACCAAAATCACTCTACAACTAAGTGAGCTATACATATTTACTTAAAGATATTTACTTAAAGGAAGTGTCTTAAAAACGTCTATACGCGAATAAATACAGTGTTCACCCCCGTCACGGACATAGCATGTCAGTGATGATTTCCCCTAAAAACCGTCACGGACCTATGAAAGCCGTGATGGTCCCCATACAATTTTTGGGTGAAAAAACTCATGTCCGTGACGGTCTTTAATCTACGCCGTCCAAAAAAATCGGATAGCGCCGAGCCTAGGGGCGAAAATATTGTTCATTTTTTCCCATAGGCATTTTGTAGTCTTTTCATTTACTGAAAGGGATTGTCTACAACTACAAAGATAATATTTATCTTTTATACATGGAGGTCACAATCATTCTTGTCCCTTAAATTTTAAAATGGGTAATTGTAAGACTGTCATTGAAAAGGCACAAAGGTCTAAAAAAACAATTTCTCAAACTTCGTGATTCACCCTAATTTGATATCTAATGAGTAAGATTGACCATCCAATTTGACATCTAATGAGTGAGAATGATTGTGACCTCTATATACAAAAGATAAATGGTCTCTTTGTAGACAATCCCTTACTACAAAATGAAAATACATCATAAAATAGAGAAGCAATTTATCGTAGTGCACAAGATATATCAACATATCGACTCAATTAGTCTAATTAAACAAACAATATGCATCCATATACCATGAACATAATGAAATGTAGAAATGTGGACTTTCTCATAATTAATGTGCCAAGCAAAAATCGAAATGTGGACTTTCTCATAATTAATGTGCCAAGCAAAAATCCCTCTTCTATAATAGTTTCTTTTGGTGGATCTCTTTTTCTTTATACAACTTTGTACATCTGTCTCATTGTGCATTTTCTTCTCGTAAGGAGGAAAAAAAAAAAACACCACTCACCAATTAATTGGATCGTCGATGCTTGTGACCAAAACTTTTCTGTGGTCGTGTGGATCATGGTATGCTTTGGCAGTTTGGTCGTTTCTTGCAGAGACCCAATTAGAATATTGAACTGGTCACCCACTAGGCCAATCTGGAACAGTAGTCCCATTCTAACTTCTGATTCTATGAGGAAATCTTATACAAAAGTATGATTTTTAATGGGCAAGTTCTTAAATTTTGGTTTTCAATCTGGCCCCGCCCCCAAAAAAAGAAAAAAAAAAAAGAATTTTTTAATATGTGCAATATACAGCAAAAAGAACTGAGCCTAATCCAACTTGCCCTGACCTAGCTCGAGAATATCTTTCGGGCCCACCAAGCTAGCCTAGGATTAGCCCACAGGTCTTGACATGTGGCCGAACCTGCCCTAAAACTGGGCTCGGCCCAAAGCCCGTGGGCCTGCTCGGGCCCAGTAACAACCCTAATTGCAAAAAATAAAAACCAATGAAACCTAGTAGGAATTAGGTTGGACAAGCATTTCCGACACGACTCACACGTTTGCCAGCCAGCTCGCCAGTTTTGGAAGTGCTATATATGCTCTATACTAAAGGTATGAATACGTGTAGCTACTGCTCTAACTCAAATTAAGAATGGTGGAGATAAGGCATTCACCAAAAGAGTGGTATAATGATATGTATATTGTTTTATTTAGAGTGTGAGTGTAGTTTGCATAAGGTCCCAATCTTAAACAATCAACCTAAGGCATACCTCTAACTTTTGCTAAGTGATGCAGAGCTGGTTCCAGAAACCCTAAAAATCGATTTTTGCACCTAAATATAAAATTCAAAATTTAAAATTAGTATAGATTAGGCGAATCTATACCCACTTAATTTTTTTGAAAATAGATGGTCCAGATAATATGTCACAATATGCACTCTTTTTATAAATGGAAATTTTTTTTGTTATATCCAACTATCTATACAACTTCAAGTCGATATGATCAATTATAATATTTTTTTTCCATTGAAATAACCTTGTTGATTAAACTTTTGAGGTGGACCATACTTGTTGATTAAATTTTTGAGGTGCACTTTACTTCTACTGGATTACACCTTATATATACTTTGGATGAAGTTTATATAAGGCTTAAGCTTTAAGAAAACAAAGTAAAGCTTCACCTCGAATCCTTGTCCAGAAAGCACTTTGGGCATAGAAAATCTCCATGATGACTCTAAATTCAATTTACAACACCGACTATGAAATTTGAAGCTCAAAAAATAATACAAAACTTGTAGGTTTGTGAACACCCATTTTAGGGCAAAATAGACGTCTAGATAATGTGTTATAATATACATTATTTTTAAGATTTGAAATCCTAATTTTCTTTCAAAATCATAGTAGTCAAGGCCGAGATAATCCATTTGAAGATCTTCTAATACTAGAACTGCAATATCATGTGAATTTGATGTCCTTATCCAAACATTTTTTATTTTTTTTTATTTTTTGTCATGGAGGGTTATCGTTTACAATTCTCATAGTATGAGGAGATCATTTTAGCAATTTTTCCAAGAGTAATGATCTTATTAGACCCTCCGACACTCATGTGTGTAGGATCTCAAAAGATCATCATGAAAATTGACATGGATCTCTATAAAAGTTATTACATATATGTGGGATTTGAATTTTCTATAGATCCATACCAAATTTTATGATGATCTTTTAGAGTCCTAACACATAGATGACGGAAGTCCTATAGAATCATTTCTCTTTTTTTGAACCGACATCGATTATAAAGGACCACTTGATCATTTTAATAAAGTTAGGGCCTCTTATTATTCATTTTCTTTGCTTTTTCTTTAAAGATAAAGTTTTGCTTCAAACGGCCCGACTTCCCGAACATTCCAGCTCCTCTCTTCTCTCAGTGGCACTCTCTATCTGCACTATAAAAGCCCTAGAAACCCTAGACTTAAACTACGTCTCACTTTTCGACTTTCCCTCTTTAGATTACTCTCTCTTTGATTGAGGATTGTATCCGCTTCAAATATGAGGTTGGGTTTCTAACGAATTCTCTCAGTTTTCTTCATTTTTTTATGTTAATTTGGAATTTATATTCTTATTTTGTTTCTATTTAGTTAATTTTCTGCAATTATTGACGTGTTTTCACAAATTACCAACGCATTTCCTCTAATTTGATGCTTATACAATGCATTTGTGGTCTCTGCTTTTCCCGTCATAAAACTGTGGTTTGTATTTTTTTTGGATTGTTTTCGCTTATTTGATGAGTTAATGGAGATAATGGCGATTTTCTGGTCAGGACATGAGATAAATCATGTTTACTTTGAGGTTTGCCAATATTGTGTAGAATCGTGATACTGTGATATTTCTTTAATTTTCATTTTTTTTATTTACTTGTTCTGTCCTCTTTGGTAATGGTTGTCTCTGCAATTTTTGCCATGAAAGAATAATTATCTCTGTATGTGAATTTTATCTTCTTGTAATTTTAACTTTAGGGCTCTCTCTCTCTCTCTCTCTCTCTCTCTCTCTCTCTCTCTCTCTCTCTCTCTCTCTCTCTCTCTCTCTCTCTCTCTCTCTCTCTCTCTCTCTCTCTCTCTCCCCCATAATTGTAGATGTCAATTGCAACAATGATGATTTTTTTAATTTCAGAAGGGATTTTAAACGCTGGTTACTTAATTTGAGTTTCTTAATCGATTGAAGAATAAATGGAGGAAGAGGATTCATATCAAGCACGCCAACAGTGTGACTTGTATATATTAAAGACTAAACAACCTTCTCAAAAGAGGAAAAAAGAAAGGAAAAAGTAGCAGTAGCCGAGATTTACTGAAATTAGTTGGCTGTGATAATGGTGAAGAAGAATATCTTGTCGAAAATTAGGAATAATAATTCATATTTAGAAGGAATCTGATACTGAAAGCTATAAAAGGGAGGAATTTTTGCAGGATATTTTTATTTTCCATTTTAATGAAATGATATCAATTATTATCAGTATTTATTTGTGATTTTTGGTTTGGACGCTTTCTGGTTTAATAAATTACAAATGTTTATGTGTTTTTAACTCCTTGAGAAAGTGATTGTATTATGTTTTCCTCTGTTTTGGTGAATTGTGAAGAGTAATTTGGTAAGAATCATGTACGACTTCTTTTTATTGTATATTTTCTTCATATATTTATTTTTTCCCATTTTATTGTTTGTTGGAGAACTGGTTTGATCACCTCTGCGCAACTCATAAAAATATTATCAAATTATCAATGGTGCACTGAGTTTCTCGTTTCAAAATTGATCTGTTTGTTACATTTCTAATGGATCACGAAACTGCAACATGGATATAGTTTCATTTTTTTGTGTATGTATGCTTTTATGTATGGGTGCGGTTTGTATAGAGCCTAGGCTCTAAACAATCAAATTAGAGCCTACCTTCAAATAGTATCGAGAAATGTGGTTTTAATATTGGAAATATTTGTGATAGCCTTAAAATATATTTTCATATTTATTTATAAAGTTTAAAGCTTAAAAAATAGTATAGATCGACAAATCTATGAAAATTTGAAAATCTTGAAAATTGACGGTCCAAAAATGTGTTACAAAATACACTATTTCCGAAACTTGAAATCCATTTTTTTCTCATGACCATGCATCTTGATGTCGAGATGATCGATTTGAAGATATTTGGGCATCAAAACAACCTCGTCTAGTGAAATTTTTGAGGTAGGCTCAAATTTGATTGTTTAGAGCCTCAGCTCTATATAAACTTTTCCCTTTATGTATTGGTGGCCCATGTATTGATCTGCTACTTCTTTATATGTGCGTCTATTTATATGTGCTTCTATTTTGGGTTATAATGGGACTCCATGGGCTTGTCTCTTGCAGCCGACATCCTACTGTGAAGTGGGCTCAAAGGTCTGATAAGCTTTTCATCACCATTGAATTACCTGATGCTAAGGATGTGAAGCAGAAACTCGACCCAGATGGCAAGTTCTTCTTTTCGGCCAAGAGTGCAGATAATATTCCCTATGAAGTTGATATGGAGCTGTTTGATAGAGTTGATGTTGAGGTTTTCTCTCTCTCCTCTCTCCTCTCTCTCTCTCTCTCTCTCTCTCTCTCTCTCTCTCTCTCTCTCCTCTCTCTCTCTCTCTCTCTCTCTTCTCTCTCTCTCTCTCCTCTCTCTCTCCTCTCTCTCTCTCTCTCTCTCTCTCTCTCTCTCTCTCTCTCTCTCTCTCTCTCTCTCTCTCTCTCTCTCTCTCTCTCTCTCTCTCTCTCTCTCTCTCTCTCGGCAAGTTTTAACAATGTTTTGATTGATTCATTACAGAAAAGCAAGTCGAGCATTGGTTTGAGGCATATCTTTTATGTTATACAAAAGGAAGAGAAGAAATGGTGGACTAGATTAGTTAAGCAGCAAGGAAAAACCGCCCATATTCCTGAAGGTGGATTGGGATAAATGGATTGATGAAGACGATGAGAAGGGAGGTTAGTATTAGATGTCAAGTTACTATAATTTTGGAATAGGATTTTTTGTTTTTTTTTTTTAATAACTTAGGTTTATCAACATTACTCTTACATTATATGGGTTATGACGGATTCCCTCTTGTGTGCAGCTGACATGGACTTTGGAGACATGGATTTCTCGGTATGTGATGCATTAACTGTTAACAAAGGTTTCGGATAAGTTTTGTTGATTCTTTATATTTGAGTGAGTTTTGCTGATTCTTTATATTTGAGTGCACAAA